>NC_090209.1:23103721-23423721 GCF_033026475.1 Channa argus
GTAAGCTGTCACGGTTGCTTTTGCTCTTTGCTGCCGGTCCGCTGTTCATGGATGAGAGAGAGCGAGAGAAGATGTGGGGGGGAACCCGAAACAGAGACTGTTATAAAAAGATTAATTAAAAATGTGTGGATTGATTGAACAGATATGTTTGAGAAAACGGAGATGAGGAGGGGGAGAAGGGAGAGAGAGATGCATGCCCGCAAAGAAGGCGTGATGTAACCCTGGAATGTAATGTTGTAATAGATGCAGTAGTGAACAGTGCAGAGGTGTGTGAGTGTGGGGGGGATGGAGAGAATTGTTTTCCTTATTGAAATTAAAGCTTGGGGAAAGAGGGAAGGGGGGAAAAAAAAGATGATTTTATGCTTTGAAGTCCTAAAACTGAAAATGTAATTGGCTGCTAAAATGTCGACCAGACAAATGTTTCACTTTTATGTTCAGGTGTCTTTAAACCAGTGCTGCATTTATAAGGCCACTTCTGGAAAAACTGCACCAGCTAAGTGGTTAAAACACAAATTAAAGCAGAATTATACATGTAGCAAGATGGTCCTCTCGCTTATTACGTCCCCGTTGTTCACACTGCCCCTACTGTGATTGAGACAAAGAGCTAGATAACACTTGTGCACACTTTCATTGTTGTTCACAGTGTTTTTATAGCCCCCTACTGAGCTTGATGCAAGTAAATGTAAAAAAAAAAGAGAGAATTGCAGCTGTTTTATCCGTTGTCTACTCTCTTTCTCTCCCTCCCTTTCTCCCTTTCAAAGAATTATCATTTGAATGAAAACCTTGCTTTAGTGTTTTGTTGTGCTCTCGAGTGGTGGGGGGGGGAGGGGTCCAATTGGTCAGAATCTCTTTCGAGTTGGACCAATGCGAGCACGCCTCCTGCCTACTACCCCGCCCCCCCCGGGGCCCCACTGAGGCTTCTGGCCTGACGTGTGATAGGCCGGCTGGGAGGAGCCAGACTCTGTATTAAAGCCTGTCCTGTCTGCTCCACTTCAGTGTTGAAGAGAGTCCCTGCCTGTCAGCTGGAGAAGTGTCTGTGTGTGTGTGTGCGCATGAGTGTGTGTGTTTTTGTGAGAGGGAGAAAGTGTGTGTATCAGTGTGTGGATGCTACGACACAGAAAGCATCGTGCTCTACTCTTATCTGACTTGGACTTTCGTCTCCTTTTAACCCTCTCCAGGACTGTTGGACTCTCTCTCTCCAGCTGAGTTGCGGGGTGGCTGTTTTGTGTACGAACACAGCTGGACAGGCAGACGGGGGCTAAACAGAGACTGTGAAGGGGCTGAGAAGGCTGTCGTGTTGCTGGAATCACTGCTTACTGGTCTGCCAGACCTGCATTTCGGATAACTCGCTGTGGCTGACGGGTGACCCCGATCCACAACGAAATCTACTTCTGGGTCACTGCTGAGCTAATAGAGGTGGTCTGACCTGGCCTGATGTGGAATTTGACCCAGACTGACCCTGTCCCGCAAGCAGCGTTTTACTGAGCCCAAACTGGGAAAAGGGAACGATACGAGAGCAAGAGGGTCGTTGGAGAAGGGAGAGCAGCACAGAGACTGGTAAGGAAGTTAAAGGGGGCTCTGGGACTGGATGGGAAGAGGGGGAGGGGAATGTAAAGAAAAGAGTACAAAAGAGCTATTTTCTTAAGCTTAAACAGGACATGTGTGACTTCTTAAAGGATGTTTGCTGAATATGGTACATATCCATGTCCTCGTCTTTCTGGTTTTTAAATTAATGGAAAAAAAATCTATAAAACTTCTATTTACACAGTAAAAACGATGCATAGAGAAGTGAGTCCTTCTCTCACAGCTCCTGCTCATCGCTTTTCTTTTATCTTGCATATAATTCTGTTTTGGAGGCTTTTGGTGACAGAAATGTGTTTTTCAGCTCCTCCAGAATGCCGGTGGAGACTCTGAGACCATCAGACGGACGTCTGGCCGGAGTTCCCTTCACCTCTGCGATGCCCTTCAGGATACTAAACAAGGGTCCCGACTACTTCCGTCGTCAAGCTGAGCCTGGGGTTCGTAAGCTGAGCGCAGTAGAGCGTCTGGAGGCAGACAAGGCCAAGTATGTTAAGAGCCAGCAGGTGGCCCTCACACGCCAGGCCCCCATTCAACCACCAATCATCCGCAAACCCCTTATTCCTCCAGGGATGATGCTCCAGTGTCAAGTCAGCACTCCCCCTGCACGCAAAGTTCTCCGCTGCCCAGTGGACGTGGAGAATAGAGGAGGGAGAGAGGGACCAGCAGGGAGAAGAGGACCTGCTCTTAACTTGGATATTCTCAATAACCTTATCAATGATGTATGTGATGGACCGTTACCCTGTTCCCAGTCCTCTTCCTCGACCTCCCCCTCCTCATCCTCTCCTTCATCCGGAGCTAAAAGCATTGGCAGTAGTCTGTCAGCAGAACAGGAGAGGAGCAACCGACTCCTTAACAACCTCAAACCATTGAATCACGCCGCCATCAATTCTTCGTCCACCTCTTCCGGCAATTCCTCTCCACTCAACAACGGCCTCCGACCCCCTGCAGTAGAACTCACCCACCGTCCACCTCCTGTCCCGGCACGGGTTCCCCGCATCGTGGTTCCAGCGCCCTATAGCTCCCCAAACTCAGTGACTGTACGCAGGGTGGACGTTCGGCCTCAGGCGGAGATACGGAAGCCTCAGAGGGCCCAGCTGCAGCCCCAGCTTAGGCCCAGACAGACTGCACAGGGACAGGTCGCACATCCCCAGGTCCCACCTCCGCCACCACCTCCACCTCAGACTCCACCACAACCTCACCTACAAGTCACCACCCCGTTACAAACTCTGCCCTCCCCTCCAGCCTACCTGCCTCCCAGTCCCATGCTGGTCCGAGCGGGCATGATCCCACCTGCCTCCCCTGCTTTCACCCGCATATCAAACGCCAGCTCCAGGGGATCTGCGCGTAAGCATCCGTCGTTACACCGTTCCAAGTCGGACCTTAGCGACCGCTACTCCCGTGCAACAGCTGACCTGGAGCGTTTCTTCAACTACTGTGGGCTGGACCCGGAGGAGGTGGAGGGGATGGGCGGTGTGGAGTGCTTCACTAGGGCCAACTCGGATATTGTGTCTGTCTCTAAGCTCCGCAGTGTCAGCACACCCAGCTCAGAGTGCGGGGACGAGGCTGACCAGGCGAGAGATGACGGAGGTGACGACGACGACGACGGGCCCGCCAGAGCCAACGAACGGGTCCCCTATGGCATCTCTGTCATCGAGAGGAACGCTCGAGTCATCAAATGGCTGTATGGCATACGTCAGGCGCGAGACGCCAACAATGCTGTCTCTAACGTGTAGGCTAGAAAAGACTTAAAAGGACTTGGAAGAAAAAAAAACAGGGAAGCAGTGATTTTTACACACACCTGAATTAATAAAGCCCATCTGTTCATCTTCTGCTGCCTTACGTCACATTATTGGATAACAAGGAGTTGTTTCCTGTGAAGACTCACCTTTGTTTTGGGAATTAACAGATCAGAGATGTTTGGGCTGCAAGTCAGGACTGCTTCCCAGCAAGACTACATGTGTGATATAGTTCACTATTCCTACTTGTATAAGAATATTGGTATAAGAAAGCAATATTTGACTGGTATAAATATTAACGAGGATGAAGCCAGAGGATTTTGCAATTGTGATTCCTCACATAAAGGTACTGTGTGTGTGTGTGTTTGTGTGTGTGTGTGTGTGTGTGTGTGTGTGTGTGTGTGTGTGTGTGTGTGTGTGTGTGTGTGTGTGTGTGTGTGTGTACCACAGCTCGGCAGCACAAAGCCATACTGGCTAGAGATCTACAGTGTGGTGACTGTTAAGAAGGCCAGAAAGAAAACCCCGTTGGTACTGTGAAATGTCACAAAAAAGCTTCATAAACATTTGTATTTTCAACAATCATTTGACTGTAAGACTGTTATTATACACTCATTTTTGTCAGCATGAGAGTGAAACATTTCTAAACATTTGTTTGAGGGCATGTCATCGCAACAACCCACACACATATCTCTTACAAGAATAATCACAACATGACACAGGTCTGCATTCAGGTCAGTGACAGTAAACAGGGTAGCAACTGCAGTTAGTGGTGTCTGTACATCTGACTAGAACCGTGTCAAGTAGATAATCTTCTGTCTTGGATTTCGCTGCACCGGCGCAGTGAGAAATCAGTTTACTATGATTGTCCTGGCAAGGCTGAGAAAGCAAATCGTATGATAAGGGAAGAGCTCATGGATGATGTGGATGGTTGAAGTAAGTGTATGAAAAGGTTATTTAGCCTCCGGAGACGGAGAAGAAATCAAAGGAGGACTGAAGAGTATACTCATGGATACAAAAAAAAACCTGTATAACTATGCGTGTGGTTGGGAAAGTTGCTCAGGAAGATCCACTTGGCATACTAATGAAAATAGACCAATATTTATTATTTGAAGAAAAAAAAAAGTAATTTAATGTATTTTTAATAATGGATAACTTTGTGTACAGAATTATTGCTCATGAGTGCAATCTGATCACAGCTACTACAAAGACAGTATATGTAGGATCACATTTTAACACACGTGCAAACACAGGCACCATTCACACGTGTCCATGTTTTAAATGGGGTGGGGGGGAATTGTAAGTGCAGCCTGCTGCTCCTAAGGAAGGGGGGGCACTAAAAAAACAAAAAAAAGTGAGACTCGTGTTGATTCGGCTTCCTGTTTTGTCGCAGTGGGAGTGAGAGATGAGGTCAGTCTTCTCTTGCACGAGTTCTCCACCCTTGGCATTGACTTCCTCACATTTTTCAGGATATTGGGTTTCAAGGGACTGTGAAGGTTTTTCCTCTTCATACCTGCAGCAGTCAAATCGAAGGGAAGGATGCGACTGCAAAAGCAGGGAACAAAATGTGCTGCTGAATCTGGCACTGGATGCCCAAACAGTCTACAAGCGAGAGATCCATATGCTTCACCATGTATTCTAAACAGTTAATAAAGATTTTAAAGTATGTTCATGTTTACTGTTTTATTTGTTTTCCCCCCTCCCTGACTTTTGAATGTACTGTAAATATCACGACTGACCAACCTGGTTCCTGCATATGGCTGCAAAGCGGCGCTCCTGATTTCTTCAGTGTTTTGGCACTTTACAATTTCCTGCTGCTGCCAAGTCCTCTATTTATAATCTAAGATCTGGTGCGGGTCCAGTTCAACGGAGGCAGGTGTTTGGCCCCGTCAAATCTCATTTCGGCATCGATAATCGACGCACAGTCCTTCCAATGAGCTTCCCTTGATGCCTTTGTTTACTTTGATTTAGTTTGACCATTTGTGTTATGGAGGCAACTGTGGACGCACACAGTCTCTCTTCTAGCATCTAACATGAATCTGCACGACGTGAGTTATTGTGTGCCACACTCAATCTAGTGGGGTGTTGTGATCCCCCCTCCTCTGCCTCCCCTTCGTGCCACACCCTGTTTCAGTGTTCTTGACGTCCCTTTGAAATGGGCGTGAACGGCGAACTCTACTAAAGCTGTCCACACTAAAAATGCATGCATTGATTGGGCTGTAGAGACGAGATGCTCTCAGGCACCAAACATCTGTTTTGACCATCAAGAGTTTGACCTCTAGTTTGAAAGTTGACTGAAATAAAAGTAAAAGAAGTAGATTTTGCCGCAAGTGTGGCTGTTTTCCCCATAACTCTCTGTCACTATTTAATTTTAGCAAATGTGCTTTGAATCAGACTTTTATCCTAAAGAGCTAAGTTTTTGATGCTAAAAAGGAAATTCCAGCCCGTTGGAAGTGTACTTAACATTACGTAAGGGTACATCATTAGATACGTGGTCTCCTCCAGAATATGGCGTTAATTTACTCCTCTCACAATTTACTGGTGGAGTGCACTGTTGCAAATGATAAATACTGGGGCCTGGGGCTGGGCAGCATGACAGGGGTCGCCTGATGTCCCAGGCAGCTCTGATTACCAGCCAGCAACACTGAGGGGAAGGAGAGAAACGGAGATCTAAAAAAGAGCGACAGATTGAAGGCGTCTAAAGGCTCAGAAATGGAAGGGGATAAGAGAGGAAGTGAGATATTTGGCAAAATGAGAAATGCTGAGAGTGCAAAAGTGATTTTATGCATGTAGACACAGCTGATAATGCGTCAGCTTGTATTGGAGAAGCTGGGCTTTCATGTCAAATATGGGACATCAGCAACTCTGCACTCGGCAGGTTGGACTTGACTCTTTTCATTAAACGCTGATATTAAATTAGAGGATCTTTTTTTTCCGCAGTCAGAAAATGTTTTGCCAGTAACTTTGGCACAAAATAGCTTTCAGTGTTATGACAAAAGGCCTTTTTGTGTCGCACCGTAGCGGCAACCTTTCCATCACTTTTGCAGTATGAACACTGCTGCACCCAACGGGGATCTTCCAGCAGCTACAAGATAAAGAGCTGAAACACTGGATAACAACACATTTAGCCTGCACTAATTCCTGAGCTTAGCATATAATAAGTTACAGCAGCTGACTTAGAGATAAATGCAGGTACATTACAGTAGGTGGTTTGCTGATGCAGGTTTGCAAAATTGGACTTCGGCAGGACATCTGTATAAACTTGTTGGTTAGCTTTCCTGTTTTGTTGCAGACTTTAGAATTGGTCCATAAATTTAATACTTTTCCTTTGTGTATATATGAGTGTGTGTGTGTGTGTATATATATATGTATATATATATATATACATATATATATATAAATATTGCCCCAATGGCCCAGAATCACCATAATTCCCTGTGCAGTTGACTGTCTTACTCCAGTCTGTTGTACAAATGTACAAACTATTCAGGGTATATTTGTTAAAAATGATCTCGAATGAAATCAGTCATCAGGTGATGTGTTGTCGAAGATCCAGGTTACAGACAACCGTACAACCATAGTACTGATCCATAGTGAATCGTAGACTTTTAATATCTCTCCTTAAAAACAAACACTTGGTTTTCATGCAGATTTATAAAGCACAGAGATCACAGATTGACTGAGCTGCCAGGTTTGCTGCCAAGCTGTCGCCGTTTTTGTTTTGGCCAGCTCATCCCATGATGCACACATTTCGCATGACTTCGTCAGACCGCTCTGTGCACCTTGCGTAACAAACCAGTCCGCCTGGCACGACAATTCCTCTGTTTTCATCCCCTGACGAGCTCATCCTTACATAACCAGGAGTGAGCACCTCTGACCTGCTCCCCGGGGCGAGCTGAAGAGTCAAAAAGGCTAAACGCTTCAGCTTTGAGAAAGGAACACATGTCCCCTGGAGGATAAGATGTCTCTGCCTGCTGTGGACTCCCTGCAGACAGATGAGGAAAATGCACCAAGAACCACGACTGTGCCGTCCTTGTGCTCTCGGTCCATGGCTCCGTCTCTCCCACCGAGGCCGCCCATATGTCCATATTTACCGAGAGATCAGCTGGGCTTTGGCTTCCTGTCAAAACACAAACGCACACTCAGTTTGTGTTTGCCCACGCGTGCTCGGTTGCGTGTCTCGCTCATGTCTGCGATGTTTTTTTTTTTCCAGCAGTAATTCCTCTGCACATGTACATGTTTAATGATTTCTATGGTGCTTACATTAAGATGATGTTTCCATGTGAAGTTGTTTGTTGTCTTTGCCTGCATGCAGCTTAAGTCCAGATTTGGGCATGTTTGGAGCCTGTTTTTGGCTCTGATGTGGTGAACATGAGCGTGTGTGTGTGTGTGTGTGCGTGTGTGTGTGTGTGTGTGTGAGAGAGAGAGAGAGAGAGAGGGGGGGGGGGGGGGGGTGGTGCTGGGTTAGAAACTGTATATTACTTGATCCCAGTAGTGCTGCTAATGTATGTCAAAGCTTCATATAGTCGTTCTGAGCGGCCTCAGTGCAGAGAGTGATAAGCTGATTAAAGCGCTGGGGCAGATGGGATCTCTGTGTTTTTGCCCCTCTGGGACCTACTGTATATCCCGTGGGAAAACAAAACTGGGATGTCTGTGTTGTTGTAGAGCTTCCCATATCTCTCCACATCCATTTTTCTATCTTCCTCTCTTATCTGTTCATCTCAAGCATGTCAGCGCTGGGCACCGGCTGCTGCCTAAACACACAGCGAATGCTGTTTTGCTCACGCTCGTCTCTACATTTGGAGCTTCAGCCTTTCATCCAGGCAGCCTCCAATGGCATCGAGCAGCAAACATCCTCAATTGTGTTTAGGGTTTTTAAATTTAGCCGGGCGACACTGTGCATAGTTTCATAAATGATTGTGTAAAATAAAATTACAGGGCAGCGGAAGCCCTGAAAGTGACAGCGTAAAGTGTCTTTACACTTCTGCAGCAATTAAAGTAACGTAATGACAGCTTTGATTTCCTGTCCAGATGACGTGGAGCAGTGAAACGTCTTCGCCTTTGCTCTTTAGGCCAACTCCACAGACTGCTGTAGCATTTTTCATCTTTTCCAGACAAGCCAATGCGTCTCTGTTGACGTGAGTAAAATGACACTGAAATTATGTTTTCCAAGCGGCCTGAGCCAAGTTCTTGCTGTGGTTTAGACCATCCAGCGCGATGAACAGACAATATGAGGGAAAAGTGCAATGAAGAGCTGCTAAAAACTGTTGACTCTTTAGTATTGGTATTTTTAATTTGCTCCCAACTTTAATTATATCTAAAACTTATGTCTATAGGACGAATGCCCAAAAGGACATCGATATCTTGTAAGGATGAATCCGGACTTTAATAATAACCTAAAAAGACTATTGCCACTATAACCTCCTCCTTTTTTGTGTCTTTATTAATAGGATTAGTTCCCCCTGCTCTGGTTCTTGGAAATCATTCCTTCTCGCTTTTAACTCCAGCTGTTTTCTTGGTCCCATTGATGACCGGATTGTTTAAATGGGTTTCAGCTTTCGGACTAGGAAGCAGGCACGAGCACCGATGACAGCAGGAGCCCCGTTAGAAGAAAAGGTCATCGCATTGGCAGAAGAGACTGATTAGCACGATTACTAGACAGATAACCATGACCATGTCAAAACCTTCAGAGAACCGCTCGTGGGCGTGATCCCACCGCTTCACGTATCCGCTCAGACAGCCGGGCCTTGTGGGTAGAGAATACGTAGGGCATCACATCACCTTTTCAAGTAACTGTTGTGTTTGAATCTTAAGTGTATTGGTGATCAAGTCCTGCAGTGTCTCTGACTGATAATGTCCAGATTTTCCTCGTGCCAAATGTAGCTCACAGTAGAGATTGTTGGTATCAGACATGTTCTCACCTATTGCAAATAATTCTTTTGGTTGTGGCTAGAAATGTCCCGACAACACTTTTTCCCAGCCTTGACTACAAGGAAGTACTTGCCAATATGAAGTGGAGATACAAGTGCTAAGCTACTTTGCTCCTAGACTGAGTTTCTGGAAATACATTAGTACATCAGTGCATTGCAGTTAAGCAAATCCTACAAGTTCTTCTGCCAAAACAAAAATGGCGAAAACTTTGACTGAAAGGAAATAAAGAAATGAGATTAGATCCTGGATGGAGAAGCACAGACAGCGCTGACCGTAGAGTCCACACAGGAATACTAAGGTAAAATAACTTTGTAAAACCAAGTGAACTGAACTAAAATTGATGCAGGACAACCCTAGTTCTGGGGAGGGACCGTGTCTGGTGCAGGAGAAGGTATGATGTGGAAATCACACAAAGTGATGCCAGTCGCCCTGTGAGATGTGAGATCCAGCTGCTACGGACATCCGTGTTCCCACTAGGTGCTAACCCAACCACCATTGCACCATTGCAATGACATTTTTTGGAAAGACATTCATTGTTGTGAATTTAGTCAACTCCTGACTTTTTACCTGGTGCCACCAACAACTCCACCAACTGATTTCAATTAGCCAGTGCTTTGGTTTATCAGGCCTCCCCGAACTTACAGGACAAGCCAAAAGGAAAAGAAATAAAAATATATATAACTATCACAGGATTGTGTCTCATCTCACTAACATCTAAGAATGGGTACTAACATTGTGCAAAATGGGTTTCTTAACATGCGGTGCACTGCTGACCTACAGACAGATGATAAATCCTGTGTTTCCTCACACTGCAGTCGGATGTGGGCTGGTGATCAGGAAAGCATGAGAGAGCACTGTGATTAAGAGCGTTAAGTTTAATGATGTGGACTGTAGATGTTTCACAACACTGACGTACTCACAGACCACAGCAGAGACAGAAACGCACACTTCAGTCACACACATACACGTCTCCCCGCGGGAACAACATTAAGGCTCTTTAAGGAGGTCAAGTGCAAAGAGAAATAGTGAATAATTTATTTCCCTTTAAAATCGCCGTGTGAAGGGGATGTGTGTAACCTCTCTTGGAATAGTTTTCAATTTCATGGATTATCAGTCATTCACTGGGTTAGAAAATGTGGCATGTAAGATAAGAAAAAGAAACTAGTTTTTCCTGGAGGATTGCAACACATTTTAACCATATTGTCATAACTCATATTAACGTTGAACTCAAAATCTCTCCTGAAAGAAACGTGGGGTGTGCACATCAGGGCAAGCAGCACCAACATCCCACTTTCCCTTTAGTTTCAGTGTGTATCATAGTGAAAACCAGCCATTACACGTCCTTTTTTTTAGTCTGAAGAAAGCTAAGGCTTTTAAAGTTTTTGTACTAACTTTCTTATTATTTTGTACCTGTCACTGTGGAATCTCTCACTAGCTCTCTTCGGATTGGTCCATCACCTGAGTGATGTCCCTTTTTGTGCCTGCGTGGGCTCCTTCTTTCCTGAGATGTCTGCAGCACTTCTCTGCTAATTTTTTCGCCTTTTGCCCTGTTCTTCAGTCCGGCAGCCGCACAGGTTTGTTTGCATGTGCTTTTGATGCCTCTGTTCTGTCCGCTTCAAAGCTTTCATGGGAAGTAAAAGTTTATTTGGGAGTCCTTATGTGCCCCTTGCCCTGATAAAGTAGCCAGAATCCACAAGTTACAGTTCCCAATAACAGATGTAGAAAGTACAAAGTTAGCATTAACCATAGGAATGATGATGGAACCGAAACTGTATAATACCAAACTTTTTCCTTCGTGTCTGTAAATTCTTTAGCATGAAAATCATTAGCCATGATGGAGCCATTTCTTGGAACTTAATACGAGCCCTTACATTATCTGATCATAGCTGTAAATGCTCTGATTGTTGTTGTCTTTCACTTTCCCTTTACTGTGATGCAGTTGTGCGTCTCTCACTTATGTGTGGACTTCCTGACCTGCGAGTTATAGACCTCATATTCAGCCCAGCAATCTGCTGGACTTTGACACGACAACAGCCCCACACGCCATCACCAAGCAGACATGCCTCGCAGGCTGCGGTTGGATCATCCACAATCCTTTGCGCTCGGGTAAATTCCCTTTCATTCAGTGTCCAAAGCCAGGAGCTGGGAAAAGGAGTCAAAATAACTGCACAGGCAGCACAGGACATTCAAGGAGGGGAAAAAGCAATGTAGAAGCAAGGAAAAATTGATTCACAAATACGTCAATTCAAAGCTTAAAAGAAGAACGTAGGATTTCTCTAATGTTTGGAGGGAAATTCACACCGTCCATGTGCAGCCAGAACTAAATCTCCGGCCGGCAGCTCTTCAGCAATCGCAGGGAAACATGGAATTTACCCACTTGTAAAAGCTGCCAGTCGCACAGAAAATGTGACTGGCAAGTGTATTAGAGGAGTGTGGGTGGGGAAGTAAGTGGAGTTTCTGAGGATTAATGTTTACCTAGTGAAAAAAATCCCAGTCTGTGACCTAAGAGCATTGTAACCACAACCCTGCTGTTATTTTTTCTATTTACTTCTTACCAGAAACATGACAGAACTGACAGAAACATTCAGTTTCAGTATTTCACCTACAATATACTGTAGATTCACATAAATATGAAGAATGAGACCAGATCTGAATTCACTGTAAACTTTGAAACAAGAATAGACAGAAATATTTTACTGGATATTGGCAATGGCACTAAATGAAGAAACAGAACAATCAAAGTCCTCGGGTTGAAAACCCTGTGCGTTGCTTGTTCCTGCTGTAAGATTTGGCCAAGTGGAGGAGGACGCACACTCTTTCCTCATAAAATCATAAAAGTCCCCTCAATTTCACCGCAGGATGGTACATTTGCTCAAAATGACAACACACAACACAAACGCAAAAGAGCTGGACTAAAACTGTGTAAACACAGCGGTTTGATTGGCGTTAGGTGGAAAACAAACATGGTTGGGTTAAGAAAAAATCTCATGGTTTGGCTTAAAAATCACCGCTTCTTTAACAACGCGACATCACGTTGTGTGGTTACAGTGACCACAACAGGAAATTCTTACACAGTGGACGCAAAGTCCGGTCTCCAGAGGGAAAGTCCTCTGCTTTCTTTGTGCCACATTCACAAGATGCATCTAGTTAAGATGCATAAGTCCAGTTAAGTTGCCCCCACAGTAAAGCAAATATGATAAATTCCCCTGTAAGTTGCCCCCACAGAAGAACAACACAGTTATGTACCCTCTAAGATGCCCCCAAATGCAAAAAAGTGACCCCATACTAAAGTAAGCAGGAGGAAGTCATGTGGCCTTCCAATCATGCATCATTGTTCTGTGCCAACGTCAGGTGCCCTTTAA
Organism: Channa argus; assembly: GCF_033026475.1. Classification (NCBI taxonomy): domain Eukaryota; kingdom Metazoa; phylum Chordata; class Actinopteri; order Anabantiformes; family Channidae; genus Channa; species Channa argus. The sequence goes on from NC_090209.1 coordinate 23,116,329, forward strand.
GTTCTGTTCGCCCCTTAAAGTCAGTCTGAGCTCTTCAAATCTGCACTTATTTGGTCAGAGTTGCATTATTGTTGTGAGCTGAGTAAAAGATTAGGTTTAAAGACTGTAAAATGTCCCATTTTTACAGAACTTCCATTTAAACTCAGGTTTGTGGAAACGTTTCCCAAGAAATTGCAGAGAAATAATTGGTTCTGTTGCAGATTTGCATATAGGACTACTCTCTCCCACCCCAGCACTGGCTCACTGTCCCCTTTCTGCACAAAGCTTCTCTGTTCTTTTGGCAGGTGTCCACTGGCTGCCTTTTGTTTTGGATGGGGCTTAATCAGAACTGAGTCAGACAATGAACCAGCACATTCCTCTTCGGACTGGTCCTCTTCTGTCAAAACAGCAGCCGCATTTCTCTCTGAATCATCTTCCTCTTTCTATTCCGTCTCCTCTGTTTGCTACCATTTTTTCCGCGTGTATCATATTTTCTTCCTGATCACCTCTGACATGCTTTTGCACGTGTACGCCTGGCAAGCATTCGTTGTTTTCTATAGATAAGGTAGCGGCAGTGTTTGCCCTCGGTTAAATATTCGCCGCATTGAAACAGACGCGTATCTGCAATGTGAATTTCTGAGTGCACGTGAGGTTCGAACAGCAATAACTGAGCCAGTCCTTGACTGAACAAGGTGATGTTAATATGTTTGCTGAAGTTTAAAAAAGTTGCTTTTTTTGAAACCTTCTAAATGCTCACAAGGCCCGGACTTGTTAAAGAGCTTGGGTTTTGAGAAATTGGTTTGGTGATCTCCACGTGTGCCTCGATAGCCGATAGTAATTATGGCGATTGGTCACGGGAGCCTCATGTGCACATTTTGTGTGTGTGCACCAGCTGTATTTCACAGCGGGCCCTTGGACCACAGCTGGTAGTCAATGATACAGTACAACCGCCGTGAGCAGCTGTCATTTGGACTGAACTGAACTGTGGGAAAGTATCTAAGCCGGACAACAGCCGTCCAAGCACATCGTGGTTGTGCCTGCTATTGTGTAGATGAATTCCATACTGACAAAATGTTTTAAAATCTAAAACATTAATTGGTCGGTGGCGGCTCGGGTTTAAATCGGGGTCATTCAGGAGCTGAGTCCTTGCTCAGATGGGAGGGGAAGTGAAGCGTCATTTCAAAAATGGACCTACATTTACAGCAACTTAAGCCTGAATCTCCTCGTCAGTCTCCAAGCTGCCTGGAAGAAACACCAAGAAGAGCCTGGAGCAATTCAAAGCAACACACAGAGACACAGAAACACACTCAAACCGTGTAAATAACTCAACTGCGACATTTGCACAAACAGTGTTTCTCCCAGGTTTGCTTTCATCCCCTTTTTCTTTCCCCCTCTCTTTGGGGTCTGTGGAGACTCTCAGAGAGTAAAAACCCTGCTTCTAATTATAAATGCAAAATGTAGCCCACTTTTGGCTTCAGCTAATGTCTGAAAAACTGCCTCCATGAGGCGCCTTATCCTGTACTCCACTGCACAATGAGGCTGCTGCGTGTTCCTCGGGCTCAGTTGTTTCAGTGAAGTCAGACAAACACAAATTGGTCTTTTCTCATGTCGTGCGTCTTTCCGAAGGCACGTGCAGCATCTTACATCAAACACATCTGCATCACCTGTCCAACGCACTGCCTGATCCCCAGACGTCCCATAGTAGCCATATCTGTAACGGTGCACGTGCTGAAAAACACACTGTGGCGATGGCAGAGCTATTGTGACACTGGCATTGACATCCTGCACAGAGAACCAAAGATGTTCTGGTGCATTAAACACTGTTTAAGCTGCAGCATCCCATCACATGCAGGCTATGTAAATGTTATGTCACATTCAATCTGTGCGTGATGGGATAGCGTGGCAGCAACACGCACTGATGTGCTTCCAGTTTCCCCCATGAACCTGCTTTGTCAAACGACTATTTAACGGATCATAAACTGATTTAGAGGAGCAGTTGTGATGGTCTGTCATGTTGATTTTTATTCTTTTTTTTTTTGAAGATGCAGCCTTCTTTTCATCTTCCTAGTCCAGATGCACAGCATCACCCAGCAAGAAGCAACTGAATTATAACAGTGCCATGAAAGACCCAACCTCTTCAAATGTAGGTTACTGTTTAGTGCTGTTTCTCATCTCGTCTGCCCATCTCAGCACTCATCTGAGCAAGAGTATCTGTGAGCTTGCATTAATATTTAACCATTGTTGTAACATTACAAAGGATTTGTGTGTGTGTGTGTGTTTGCATGCACATCTAAGCTGTTTTACTGTAATTTAACATATAGCTAAATTAGGTCAGAGGTCACTGTTATGGTCCTGATGCTTTATAATAAGCCCAGCAGATATGTCTCTCTGACTAAGGACATGTCCATGGTGAATGTTGTCTTCAAATCTTCTATTATACAGTGGCATTTAGTTATTGTGTGACTGTTCTGATGCAAAAGTGACGTATGTTTTTTTTTTTTTTTAATGCACAGTTTCCCAAAAAACAAACAATTATAATTCTGTGCAACTATTTAAAAGCTTGAAATGATCCCAGAAGCACAGTGGCTGCCATCATAGAACTAGCCATCTTCCCAAACCAAGAACCTTGGTCAGGGAGGTGAGGAAGAACAGCCCCTGCAGCCGCGTTCAAGACTCTGCAGAAATGGGAAGAGTCTCGGAAGCACTCAGTCGGACCTTCGTGGTACAATGGCTAAAGATGCTAACCCTGAGTAAAAGAACTTGGCGGAACTCTACAAGCTATGTGTGCCATCGTGACAGTGGAGGGCTTCTACTCGGAAGCACACTGAATGACTGCAGTCACGCCTGCTCTGGGGTGCACATGACCCCCATACTTTAGGATAAGTCTGGTGTGCTGTCCTTGAATGGCCTGGCCAAAGACCCCAGAGAACAGCTGTTCTCCAGTCTAACTGAGCTCAAGGATCTGCCTGGAAATCCAGGTGGCCAGACCTTGTAATTCTGCTGCAACCAGCACATTTGTTTATGTGGGAAAAAAAATAAATCTACACAAACGTTTGAATGTGAATTTGATACATGAATTTGACACATGATGATGTAACTGAGAGCTGCAAAACGTTACTACAAGTGTGACATGTATATTAATTTAACCTCTTATGCTGCAGCTTAACCTGCATGTCTTACTGTTCTTATTAAACTTTAAAACAATTTGTGACCCATTTGTGACGGAGCTGATGGCAGAGCTGTCTCTGAAAACTTCTGTCACCTTTCATTTCTTCTCTCATAAAGTAGTAAAATTGTATAAAAACATGTTATCACTTAGTCATTATGAGCTATTGTGTGTAGAATAAACCCCCGAAAAGTCTAATTGCGGAGTGCAGTACTTTCCAAAGCCACCGTACTGATTGCATACTTGTGGTTTAACTGTTGCTTTTTGCACAATAACGTCTGGGTTTCTCTGTGGCTCCTGTAATGATTATCTTATATTTATAAGACTGTAACTTGTGCAACAAGCCAGTACCCAGGATACATTCTGAGACAGTGTGTAGTTTTGCGTAGCAAAATGTGATCACTGATGCAAACGTGTAATAAAGAGTAAAGACTACAGTGACGCGGCCTGGAAATTGGACAGGAAGTATCCATGTGATCCAGTGTCCACACTGCACAGTGTCTGTCACAGGGTCGTCCATGTCCACCAAACGTGCAACTATAGCTCTTACAGTTTATTCTGTCAGGCTGTATATGAAACATTGACAATAAATAGATTATTGTGTGCAACTGAACACTTGAGAATATTTATTATGGAGTCATAAAAACGGATATGGCTAAGTGAATAGTTCACATTGCTTTTCCCTCAAGAATTGCCAGTTGGTAATTGAGCGATATCTCCTCCTGCAGCACTATAATGGGCTTGTCATGCTGTGCTGCTCAATGCATCTTCAAAAGGAACCAACTCTCTGTGGCTCAGAGGCGAGGGCTGTAAACTAGGTCGCCAGAATGAGCCAAGGAATTTTGCAAGACAGGAAAGAAAGTTAGTGTGTAAGTGTAGAAGGGTGAAAATAGTACATTATTAAGGTGTAATGGCTTGAGCATGGAAGGATGCCTCTGCTTTGGTTTATTTGGGTCTGGGGAGACATGTCGAAATGTGGCTTGTGTGCTTTGAAAATGCCATGAAGCCATTCATTTGTTCAAGAGGCACATGTCTATCATTTGTTCTATACGAGTTATGTAAACTGAGGCAGAGTTGAAGGTAAGACGAGGGTGGAATCACCAGGGGTAGAGCGGAAAAAGAGGGCAGAGTGTTCCTCTGCCAACAGTATCAGTCAGATACGGGAACATTTTAACCTCTGGAGTCTTGTCCATGAGTGTTAAAAGGCACCACTCCTGTGTGTAAGAGGTAAACGATAATGATGATGGTTTCCTCCCCCACCTCCATCTGTTCCTGTACCATCGACACTGTCCCGTCCGTAAAAGGTGTCAAACCATTAATTCCCTTCTCTTTCCCTTTCGGCCCTAAAACTCTAATGGCGTGAGTCAAGGGGACTGGTGCATGTGATGATGTCAGCCCAGCTGAGTGCCAGACGTAGAAGGCTTTTACATTGGACGAGGTGTGAGCCCATGAGCCATTTTAACATATCACTGTCAGTCAGAGAAACACAAACTGTGGCCGTGGACTCGCAGACCTACTTTTGGTCTTTGTGAATATGAAAGTACGTCACAGAAGCTGCTTCCTCAAGTTTGCACGTGCACGTGAGCAGTAAAACATGGCCCCCAGGGGCCCATAATTTAGCATTTGTCCATTAGGACTCAGACCTGCATGTCTAACTCATGAAAAATGTAAACAGAGACTCTGTAAGCAGTTTTGTTGTAAGCTTGGCCCTTTGTGTGTGTCTCTGTGTGTGTGGGAGCATGTGTGCAGGCGTGCATGTGTAGAAAGGGTGTGGATGAATTATAGAAAGGCCTTGGGTTTCTGAGATCAGGCTATCAGGGAAGGGCAGCAGCTGTGGCTGCATCTTATGCACACAGTGTTTACATTCTTGGACTTGTCTGCACATGCAGCCTGAATGACACTGTGACATATTGGTACAGTTATTAATACACAGGCCGTGCACTAAACAGAATCAGCACACTGCTTTGAGAATGAGCATAAAGTCACGACAGCGTTCATGAAAACAGAGGCTAGTTGTTCAGATCTGGCCTATTCGCTATGTGAATGCGTGCGGTTTTTATGTGGAATTCTTTGGTGGAGGAGAAGTATGTACCCCATTACCATCGCCTGTGGTTGTGGGATCAAAAGGTGCTGAAAAATGAAAAATTCCCGTGGTTGTTTAAGCATGAATTCTCATGTGTGAAATCGATGAATCAAATAGGTCGACGCTACAAACAAAATGGCCTGCGAGAGAGCAGACACTGAAGCTCAAGTTTCCGCCTTTGTGCCGATTCATGAAAGCAGTGCAAAATTAAAGGCAGTGCATTTTACAGGAAGGTTAGGACAGATTGTGCCCCACTGGAAATTACTGAGTGGGTGGGAATAAGCTAATGTAAATCACTGTTTATATAGGCTGTGTTATCTCTGTGCTTTCTACATTGTTTTGATGCACATGTTCAGGTTATTCAGTAACTAAGGGACTTTAACACTAAATTAAGGAATTCAAAAAGACAAAAAGCCCACAGGCATCCAGCTTCTTTCAGCAATGGCTATGCTAACAGGCTAGTGTTAAGCAAGCGGGGGGCTTAAAATGTTCATGTTAACATTGTATAACTAGCACTAAGTACGGTGCGCAGCTGGGGCTGATGGGAAAAATCATCATGGGAAAACACACCTGATCCTGACAATGGCACTGGGCTGTCCTAGGGCTGGCGGTTCGATGCCCAGCTCCTTATGTGCACTTGTAAATATGTCCTTGAGGAAGACACTGAACCTCAAGTTGCTCCAGGTGCTCAGACCAGCACCTCCCATCACAGCTAAAGGCACTAAAGTGTGATTGGGTGAATAAGAAGCATATGCTATAAGAGTGCAGACCATTTACCATTTGTCTTTAATATAGGGACAATTTAATTGTTGAAACATCTGTCGTGCAAAAAAGTAAGAAAACTACTAATGTAGTACTTCATAGTAAATAGTGTGCCGGCACCTGTCCAAATTGTCAACAAAGCAAATCTGCAGATATATCTTTTCTTATTCTTTCTTTTTCCCTCAGACAACATTTACTCTGTGTGTCCTTTACCTGAAATTAGCAGTTCTTCAAAAGGGTTGTGAAAAGTCAAGAGATTTTCCATTTTTATTCTCTGATATAAAATCATGCTGAAAACAGAGACTCGTCCAGTCACTAATCTGCCTTTACAGCCTTGTTGATTTTATTGCTCACTACCTATATCAGGTATAAGAAGAAAGTCAAATGACAAATTGGAACTTTAGTGTTGGTGACGCTGAAGTCGTGCCTCCATAGGATGGTTCATTGATAGCTTTGTACTTGTGGGACTGTATTCAGGTTTAAAAAATACACGATAGTGATCATCTGCGAAGATTGGGTACAGTATGATGCACTTCTGGTTGTCAGGACGCATAGAATCTGCAATAACCCAAATGCCAATAAAAAACAAAACAAAAAAACATCAGCTGTTTGTCGCGGAAACCGGGGCAATGCTAACTGACTCCCAAAAACCTCGCTAGGTCACAGTGTCATCACAGGGGGGTTGAGCTCAGAGGCTTCGGTCTGATGACCTACAATTTTCCCCATTATACACAGGATAAATAGGGGGCACACAGAGGGGAAAGGGTGATTAAAATAATGATTAGTAAACCTTTCATACTGTCTGAATGGGGGTGTGAGGATACAGGGAATGAAAAGAGGATAGGAAGAGGGCGGCAAAGAGAGGAAGAGGATGATAGTGGCGGAAGCCGTGGAATAAAGTCTTCCAGGAACACAGTTTGATGACACTTCAATAGGAGATTTATTGGTGGAATTTGAAGGTACAACGTGGGACATAATAGAGACAGTAGAAACAGGTCCATGGTTGAGCCGGAGAAAGAATTGAAGGCAGATTATGATAAACTGTTGTTGACTCCCGGCTTACAGCTGGTTGATTGTTCATCTGTCTGTTTTGCCCACAGACTATTGGACACACAAACAATCCTCTTACACGTACCCGAACCCGCGGCCGTATAATCCTTCGCCTCTTACTCCCATTGAGCTTCACACAGTCGCAGAGCACAGGAGCAGTTTGTGGTTTTGAGAAACCTGCATAGTTACACAACAAAGTCCATACCAATTACCACCGTTAAGTATAAAGATACAATTGTATTATCATAGCGCAGATTAAAAATGGGCAATACCTCACCTGGCTTTGTCTAAAGTTGAAAAAACCTGCCCTGGGAAAGCTTGTTAATTATGTGGTTTTAAAACTATTTCCTGTATGCACTGGTGACTTTACAGTGACGATAAGACTCCATAATAAAGCCACTGCCCCTGGCTAGAAAAATCATCACAGCATGTAAAAGCCCCATAAAACCAGAACACGTCGGTTTTACAGGTTTGTTTATGAGAACAAACGTGAAACCGCATGTTCATGGGATAAAATGTTGCCCTGAGTAACTTTTGTACTTGTTGTATAACTTTTGCCCGCATGACATCTCCACTCACCAATAGATGTCATCCAGCGCATCACTTGGTCCGGTGGATTTGAGTTTTTTTGGATAACAGCAGAGGTGTACGTCAAACTTAAGGACGTCACTTGTGAGTCGAAGCACATCGTTGTTGGTTTTAGTGTCTGCTTGGGGTCATTGAGAATCTAGTTACTTGAGAAGTTATAGTTTAAGTAGTGTATGTAGATGCCTGGCACTTTCCCAATGTGTCCAGTGTCTATGTTTACTGCGCTATATGAACCATACTCTGTCCACATACGTCAAAGTAGTATTAGTATTAGTATTAGTATTAGTATTTGTGAACTATTGCCCCTGTTAGTTTGTTGGAACTGAGATATTACCTCACTATAACTTTGTCTTCGCGTAGATGTTGCCCCCGAGATTATCTTTTTATTTTTGAGAATATCGTGCCACCATTATTTTTTAAAATGTCACACGGTTTAGACGGCAAACAAACAACAACAACAACAACAACAAAAAGAAGATAAAAAGATTTTCAAAAAGGCTAAGACTCCATTGGGTTTGTGAGAATTGTCAATTGTGAAATCATCACTATGACGGATTTGTTTTCATCATTCATTCGTTTCATTCCAAACTGCTAATAAACGGTGTTAAAATTCCACCCTGAAATGAAATGCGGGTGGGATGTTTTCAGATCATTACTGAGATCAGGAGTCAGCAAGTCCAGATTTTGACTACTGCTTGTTAATCTGTGTGTTTTAGAGCCGTAAATTCCATAGAAAAGTACCAGGTAGCAGGAGTGAGGTCCAACACAAACAAACTCTTACTCACGACCTCCTTCATGTCGCCGCGCGCTCACATCCCAACTTTACGTAATGCAGCAACACCGTGCACTGACTCACTGTGGCATTTCCACGCAGGCATATTCTGGCATTCTCTCATTCTTTCCCCACATTTCCCTTTGTTTTCAAATGCATCCAAGGTTACAGAAGGTTTTGAAGGAAGATCATTAACAAAGGTGTGAACGCTGTGATGTGTAAGTTAACGTACACAAAAAAAAAAAAAAAGTTCCAGGAAAAATGTGTAGTCATCAAACTGGTTTCATCTGGCAACACTCACCTAAACACTGATGAGAGATTAGCAGATAATAGCTTTGGCTTGAATCATGTGTTGGCAAGCACATTGAACACAATTGAAATCAATCTGAAAACCCTCATGTGTACAGTGTAGAAATTTAAATCCTATAACATGACTGGAATATAAATTTAGCTTTATTAATTTGGCTTCGCAGCCATAGGTTTTAAAAGTATGTGTGCAAAACCGATAACTAACATTAAAACACCTAAATAAGAACAAATAAGGATAAAACAGGCTGAATTGTCATTTTAAGAACGAGAGATAAAAGCAGTTGGAAATCTGCGAAGAGTGAAATGTTAAAAGAGGCCAAAATCTCAGTTCAAGTGTTACAGTGGAAGTGCATCAACTAAGGCCTTTTGTTTCGAAATGTTCTAGGGAACTTTTCATCCTCTTGTGTTTCTCTGTCAGTGCTTTCAGAGGAAGAGCTGCTATTCATACACTACAATGTAACCTGAGGCAGAACAGAGCGATGGTGTGGAATTTCACTGAGAGTGTGTCTGCAGGCGTATGTGAGTGTGTGACTGACCGCTAGACAGTGTCTCTGTGTGTTTGTGTGTGTGTGTGTGTGTTTCTTTTTTTGTGATTTTCTTTTAGTCTATCTGTGGAGACATGATTATACTGCTTTTATGGTCACCTCCAGGCAAAGGAGAACTAATATCACACTGTGTTGGTTTCTGTTCCTGCTCAGGATTTAATGCATGTTATTATAGCCTGTCGTGTTGTCATCTCCTCGACACTGCAGGGCCTTGTTCTTTTTGCTCCCTCTATCACATTCCCACGTCACTAAAGCCCAGGAAGAGATCTGTTTCAGAAGCTGTTTGTGTCACGGCTAAGCGTACGACTCCAAGACGCACACTTATCATCTTTTCCACTGTGTCATTTTCTAGTTCGGACCCAAGAATAATTAGATGTTGTTTCTGCAGCTGGTCAAACAATAAATGTTTCCTCAGAGGATGATAGTTTTATCATGCCCCCGCTTCCACAGAGAGCTCGGGTTCAGCCTCATAACACAGGCCAGGGGCTGGATCATGCACAAACCGGCTCAAACCTACACAAACATGGGGAGAACATGCAAACTCCACAGAGAAGGGCCCTGTTTTAAATACTTAAATACTTTCCATATTGTGTTGTTTTGACACAAGTACACTAATCTCTCACAGTTTTTTTTTTTTTTTATCCTGTAAGTTCAGGGTCGCCACAGTGGATCATTGGCTTGTTGATCTGGCACATTTTTACACCAGATGCACTTCCTGATGCAGGCCTCCCCAATTTTGCCGGGATTGGGACCAGAGTTGCATGGCTGGGGATGAGGATGGGTGGTTTGGAGTTAAGTGTCTTGCCACAGGGACGCTTTCGACATGTGGTCTGGGGGATCCGGGTGTGACCCTGTGCTCGGTGGGTGGTCGCTCTACCTACTGAGCCACTGTCGCCCCAATCTCTACATACATACAGTATGTAGAGTTTATTGTCTATTTTAATGGACTGTTACGTAATTTCCCTAAAAAAAAGTGAGACCACAGAGTAAGAAAAGCTGCTTCTGCTGAGCTCCTCTATGCACATTGTTCACACACGTAAACACAAATCTCTCACTGAACAACAAAGTGTTAGTCGGTTTCCCTTATAAATAAGTCATCTGGCACAAATAGAAAATTCTAAAGGCAAAACTGCATCTGAAGGTTGGAATTTTTGCCGTGGGTGTCGCTCCCGGCTTTCACTTTTCATCTTCTCATCCTAAGTGAGCTGTCAGCTAGTTTGAATCATCTCCGCTTCCATGTCTCTTCCTCTAAACGGTCCTTTCGAAATCGTCCGGCTTAAGCGCACACAAACACAAACACACACCCTTACCTGTGTTAAGGGCTGAAACACCTGTGTGACGTCACTTTGACCCTGAGTTACACACGCACACTCACACAGACTTACAGTAACACACAGTACTCTCAGCACACAAACAGTCCCCCTCAGGTGAAAGGGAGTGTATTTGTGGGTGTCAGCCCTAAATCATCCCCCGCCTTTAGTCCCAGACAGAAAACAACAATGCAATTCTTGCGCAACTTATGAAAAAGCACTAAACTTCCTATTTTTCCATCACCGTTTGAAGTTCCCCCCTATTCACTTCTCTGTTCTGTCTCTTTTACTTCTTATTTCCAAATGGTATTCAGTCAGTTTAACCCTCACAGACGTCACTCTGTCTGAGAAACAGTTGCTCTTGTGTTTGCTAAATAGGCATATTAAAGTTTATGGTGCAATCATGTGAACTGCATAACTCACGTAGCTCGATGTGTCAGCAGCTGACAGATGACTGATCAGGAGTACAGACAGCAGAGAGCAGGTCTAAATGTGTTTTTGCATCCAGTGTGATTCTTTTCATCAAAAATATTAATTTTTTTAATTAAACCCTACTCCTGCACATTTCAATCATGGTTTTAAATGTTTTGAACTAAGCTTTTTATATATAATAAACTGTATAATAATAATAAAGCATTTGTAAAGTGTATGGAACTATAAATCCAAATAGTCATAGACAAAGGATAATAAACAGAGAGATAAGAAAAAAGCATTTCTTGCAGGGGTCATCTGCCTGCTTGCGACTTTTAGAAAAATAAAATGTGGCAAATGATATGAAAAAAACTTGTACAGAATAATACATTCATTTTTGTTTATATTGATTTATAATGATCCATCCCTCTGGCCCTGGCTTTGAGTTTACCTGCTGGACAGATGCCTTTTACTAGAGGCTCCTAGCCGCATAATCCTGCCATGACTGAAGGTTGCAGCCACTGAAAGTGCAATGTCACTGACGCCTGCTAGATGCCCGCTGAAAACCTCCTGCCTCAAATTAGTCATAAGTTAGTTGTTGCTTGATGTGACTTAGCCCCACGCCAACTTGGCCAACATCAGCATTAAGTTAGTAATGAGGTGAAAGGTGGAAGTGAGGCTAAGGTTGCAAAAGGCCATATGCTTTTTGGAATTGTAGTTGTAACTTCATCTTTCAACTGATGCCGAAGAAACCACACAAAAAACAAAATCTCATGTTTCTATCTGCACTGACCTACTCAAGGTTTTCCAGGGACCTTTAGAGACCAACATGCAAACATCATCAGTTCATTAATGGAGCTTTTTTTTTGCGTCAGCACATGAACAATGTCCACAGTTGTGTCCAACTGCTCTCATAAAACATCCATGGTTAACCACTCTGCTCCTCCCACCAGGTGGGAGGACAGAGTGGACTTGGGGTGATGGGGATCTTAGAGAGACAGGAGGTGAAAAAGATGTACTGCATAAATGTTCATTATAATACAAATAAGCAGTTTTTAAAATTGTTAATCATCCTCCAGAAAAAAAATATAAACCTGAATGAATGCATAATATGACCTCTTTAACTACTTTTCAGTCCTACATAGCAGGGCAAAGGCACCTCGAACCCCTTATTTGGAAGTTATTGGCTCCAAATGCAGATTAGCTTCAATGCAATATATAATGTACAACCTGTGGTCAAATGAAGATATCATGAAATACAATATCTGCACAGCGAATTTGTAAAGTAATGTAAAGCAATAGTATGCAAAACATCCAACTGTGACACAACTTCCAAGTTTAGATAAATTACAGATTAGAAGAACTCGGATGTTCTTAGCCTAACATGTAACTGATATACAACCCCAATTCAAAAAAGTTGGGACGATGTATAAAACATAAATAAATAAGAGAATGTAATGATTTGCAAATTTAATCAACCCATACTTTATCCACAATACAACATACTCAACATATCAGATGTTGAAACTGAGACTTTTACCATTTTATCATCTCATTTTAAATTTGATGGAAGCGACACATCTTAAAAAAGTTGGAAGAGGGTGATGTTTAGCATTGTGTAGCGTCCTCTCTTCTTTCAATAACTGTCTGTAAACGTCTGGGAAGTGAGGAGATCAATTGCTGGAGTTGTAGGAGAGGAATGTTGTTCCATTCTTGTCTGTTGCAGGATTCTAGCTGCTCAACAGATTTTTTGTTTTATGATGCGTCAGATGTTTTCTATTGGTGAAAGGTCTGGACTGCTGGCAGGCCAGTTCAGCACCCAGACTCTTATCCTGCGAAGCCATTCTGTTGTGATGGATGCAGTATGTGGTTCAGCATTGTCTTGCTGAAATAGGCAAGGTCTTCCCTGAAAGAGACGTTGTCTGGATGGGAGCATATGTTGCTCTGAAACCTCTATGTACTTTTTAGCATTGATGGCGTCTTCCCAGATGTGTTGAGCTGCTCACACCATAGGCACTAATGCTCCTCCACACAATCAGAGATGCAGGCTTTAGAACTGCCGATTTTTAATGCAGTGTTGCCTGAGGCCCTGAAGATCACACCCATTCAGTTTTGACCTTCGGCCTTGTCCCGTGTGCCTTCTTCTCTGAATCTTTTGATGATATTATAAACTGTAGATGGTGGGATCTTCAAAGTCTTTCCAATTGTACATTGAAGAACATTTGAAATTGTTCCACATTTTTTAGACACAGTTTCTCACAGATTGATGAACCTTATTTTCCAGTCATGTTACTGACCTGTTGCAAATGTATCTATTTAGCTGTCAAATGCTCCTCCATTTGTTTTTTGATTTGCAGCAACTACTTTTCCAGCCTTTTGTTGTCTCTGTTCCAACTTTTTTGAGAAGTGCTGCAGCCAATATTTTTATTTAGAGTTTTAAAATATGTTGCACATATACCATTGTTTAAATGAATCATGTATTAAAACCAGCATAAGATTTGGCCAACTGTCAAACACTTTAAAACTACTTTTATGTAACATTACTTCTCACCATTATTAAAACTTGATATGGAGCTGAATACATTTTGGCAGAAATATTTTATTTTATATCCATATTAGAAACAAACAATACAGCTACAGGAAAAAAGGTTAAGCAACGCTTTTTGAGACCCTCAATGAAAAATTTATGTTATGTTCCAGTGAGCTCTCGGTTGAATCGGCTGAATATTTGATAAACATTTTTCATGTTAGGACCAGTTTGCTGCCCTGGGTATATGGGACAGGAAGCCACTCTCAACACTTCCTGTCTGATAACGCAGATGCCTAGAAGATCAGGAGGAAACCGCACCAGAAGAAACAGGAATAAGGAAAGTGGAAGGTTGCGGAATCAAGTTGGCTACTTAAAAATAAAACAAAAACAGAGGTGTTAAAGAAAACTGGAGAAGAAGATGGATTTTGTTCAGCCATTCTGGATGTCTTAGCAGCAAACTGCCATGCCATGCCTAATAAAACGTCTAATAAAATCAAAAAGAGAAAAGGATGAGAAGGAGTGTATGAGAGGAAAACAGGAGAGAGGGAAGGTAAAGAATGATGGACAGTTTGAGAGAAGAGCAGTAAAAAGACCCAGACAGCAAGAAAAAGACACAGTGATAGCGTGGCAGCAACTGTGTCACAAGATCCAAGGACGTGTTTTGTCTTTGTGAGAATCACAGAGAGGAGGAGGAGGAGGAGGAGGAGGAGGAGGAGGAGGAGGAGGAGGAGGAGGAGGAGGAGGAGAGCCAAGAGCGACATGTGTATGTGTGAAAGAGAGTGAAAGACAGGGATAAAGTGTGTACTGCTGCTGTGTGATGCCTGGTGTGTATGTGTGATGAAGGGTGGAGGGACTCCAAGGAAAACGAAAGTCGACTCAGCCTCCAAAAATCCCTTTCATGTGTGATTGGGGCTGTGTCTCTGTCTCCTCGTTATCTCCCCGCACAGGCCGGGTATCGCTTTCTCTGCGCCGAGAAACCGTGTAACTGACACCAAGTGTCTGCAAAACAACTTCAGCCTGCTTCCCTCAGCCCGTATCGGCCATCAAAACTGATGTGAATAAGGACAAAACGTGAATGGCTCCGTCTTCTCCCGCTTTTGACCCGACACATGAGTAAGAATGTGAGTAAAGTGAAGCCTCAAAAATGGCAGCTGTACATGAACTCATCTCCACCTGCTGTAAAAGAAAGATGTGGCGCCTTAGCGAACAGAATAAATTTAAATGGCTGTTAGGAGGGATCAAGCTTGCGATTTAAATGTTGTCACCTTCACTATTTTAAGACATATCATAAATAAGCGATATTATCTCCTGTGAAATTCGACTTTCTATTTGATTTAGTGAAAATATCTACAGAGAAAAGGTTGGTCCGTCTAAAATAGTGATGTGCATGGGTTAAAGCACTGTTTTCGATATCCTGTCATCATCTGATGCATCATGACTTAAATGTCATGTTTTAATAATCAGGAGTAGCTACTGTGTATTGTTTCACTTGCCTCTTTTGCTTTGCTCATGACACGCTTCCTCAAATACTGTTATACTTAAAACATTAGGTCATAGTTAATATTAGAGCCGTATTAAATAAGGATAGTTGTCAAAACGTTGGACCTTTATCACTAGAGCTGCTATAAATTATAGTGTGATGAAAACACGTATGCCACTTCAGGGGCCATTATACTACTGACACACATATAACCATATCTGCTTTTTGTTTGTTTGTTTGTTTGTTTAGCATTATTGGCATCAAAACAAACGGAGGTCTGTTCAGGCAAAACAGAACGGCAGATTAACAGCACAGGTGCAGAAACAGCAGCATGAAATACAAGCAGCAAACCCAATGCAAGAAAGAATCATAATCAAATGCTATAGTGTGAAATTGTAAACGGCGTAGGTCAACCTTTGATGGTTAGAGCAGGGCAACAGAACAGTGGCGTCGAGTGTTGACCACAGAAACTATTGCCTTACAGTGCAAAGAATACATGTGTTGAGACTAGAAAAAGGCTAAAATAGAGAGTTTTTAATCAACACAATATTTAATGCACCTTCTGCTAATACAAATGTTCTTGTCAAGGAGTGTATTAAAACAATGATGCCAGGGCAAAGGTTTGCATCCCCCCTTGATAAACCCTCTAACTTGATTATGTAAAATCAGGGGTCTTATCTCTTAAAAAGACTGTCAACACTTAACAATGCTTGATAAGTGGCACCAGGTGTGTTTAATTAGGCTGCCACTTTAAATGTGTAAGTGAAGTGGTCTCCATTGAGCAGTTTGCTGAGGGCGACTAAAACGTTGAGAAGACTTTCAGAAGGCTTCACAAAGTTGGAGAGGGATGTACAAATGTTTCAAAGCATGTAGGGAGACTGTTACCAAGTATAAAGACGTCCGGAATGTGGAAGAACAAGAAAAAGTATTATTAGAGCAATGACTTATTTTACTATAACTTTCTTTGATACACTCCGTGAGCTGAGGAACCCAAAGCTCTAAATGAACAGGATTGCTGCTGATTTGTAAGGCATCTGTATAACCCTGTTAATCGCTCCCACTCTATCCAGCTTGGTGTTCTGTCCGTTCATCTCCCTCTTTTCTCTTTCTCCCTCACTCCCTGTTTTGCTTTGTTAGCGGCTTACGTAAGCATCATGCATGGACGGACAGAAACTAAGCCTTTTCAACGCACCGATGACTTAAGTAGAAATCCCCCCGAAAACAAACAAAAACTGAAAAGATGAAAAGGCGGAGAAAAGACAATCTTTGGTTTATTTATGATGAAAGGAAGACACTCGGTAGCATTTGTGTTTTGTGTTAAAGGCCTGGATGAGGTAAATCGGTCTCCTCATCCCTGCCATACTAGCAAATACAGCTTGACATATAGTGAGAAACTAAGGAAAGAAAATCTAAAAACACACAGAAATAGTGTCGGAACATAAAAGGAATTTCCCAAGAGCCCGTCTTTCTCAACTGTAAACATTCACATGTTCTCATTAGTTTTGACTCATTAGCAAAAAAAGGAATATTTATGTTCACCATGGACTAGAGTCCCCAGCCCCTCCCCCAACACAGAAGCATCTACGGAACACTAACACAGACACAGAGACACTAAAGGCTGCCAAATGTCAACTGAGATCTGGGGCAGTTTCCTCGCAGGCATGTGGCACAGACGCCTATACGCAGCCAGATGAGGTCCTGTATCTAGCTGAGCATGTGGTTACCACGGTGACCCCGGTCCGTCTCCATCGCCGCCAATGAAAATGCTGGAAAGCTGCAGAGGGGGGATTGTCTGGGAGGCATTTAGTGGAATGTCATGCGGTATTACCCCAAACAGAATGTGTGTGTGTGTGCAGTGTCAGCGTTGGACATTTAAAGTGTTTGAGAGGCCTTGGAGGCTGTCTGGATGCTGTGGTAATAAAACACGCACAAAGAGACTGGGCTTGTTTATTGTTCGTTTATTAGCTGTTTTTATCTGCGTCTGATTTAGGTTTAGTAGCCGCTAAGAGCAGCACAGAGTGCCAGGGGGTGGGGGCTTTATTGCACAGATGATTACACGGGCTCATTGACTCTTTTTAAGTTACAGTGTGGATGCACAGAATGTTATTAGGTGCTATTTGAATGGACATATGTGGCCCTTTCCACGTTTATTATGTGTTAGTCTCTCACTCTGCCTATTGGTGGCAATTCCCTGCACCAAAATACAAATATAAGCATTATAAGATGGTTAACTAAAAAAAATGCCTCTATGAAAAATATGTGTGAGATGTATTGTCCGTTCGGAAATAGTCAAAATTTAATCTAAATAGTTTTGGAAAGCATTGTGTTTTTATATGCTTGTGTAGAAATGGAGCACTATGATTGATTTGATTTTTTTAAAAGTATTATCTTCTTTATTTTTGTATTTAACAAATAAAGGAACAGTTCAAGGAATTTCAGGAATTGGGCTTATTTGCTGTCTAGCGACAAGTACAGTGCTTTCAGTTTTTTCTCCCTGAATGTGCTATTTGTACCTCAGTTGTCATTTTGATAACAGTAACTGCTAAAGCCCCAAACGGATAGATAGATAGATAGAACAAGAAGTTTTTGATTAAACTATTTTTAATTTAAAAATAAATGATCCAAGTCACACATCTGCCAACTGCAAATGAAACAATTACACACTCTTTGCACAGAGTGACCCTGTATCCATGTTACCTGAAGTTAAAAAAAATGAAAGACAGAAAACTGTGTACATTTCCTATCATTGTGGATTTATCCCCTTAGCTAGCATGTGGATGTGGAGGACGCTTGACCCTCTTTGACACTGAGATGGGGAGGGAGCAAATGCATGAATTAGACTAGAGGAAATGAAGGAAGGAAGATGGGTCCGAAAAGTGAAGAGGGAAAAGACGGGACAGAGGTGTGAAAATAAAGAAAGGGGACAGAAGATAAAGAGGAAGGGGAGGCGGCACACACATTGTTGTAAAGCTTTCTGTGGCAGAAGAGAGAGGAGAGGGCTATGTCCAGATTTATGGCTGCCTGCTGGGATAATAGGAGAATGGTTTGGAGCCTATTCAATCGGCTCTTCATAGCTCTGCCTGCGGCTAATATCAGTCCTCACTGCTGCTATATGATGATCTGTATACTGTATGATATGTTCGGACTATTTAATCCAGTGCGATTTATAGCAGATAAACTCTTTTCATATGTAGGTCAGTTGCTTCTGTCTGGTCCCTGCAAACCCGGTTCTGCCAAATGCATCAGGTAATTGTCTCCTGGCATGGAGATAAAAATGGCGCTGGCTCTGGTTCCCCTCTTTGAAGAGACGGACAAGCAGACGCAGGCAAACTAACAGGCTATCTTAATAGTATAATGGCTCAAAAGATAGTGTGCCCCTTCCTCTTTCCTTTTTCCTGTCGATGCCAGATTGTTTCTCTTCAGCACAATGAAAGCCTCAAGGACTGAAGCAAAACAGAAAAAACTGGAGATGATGTCTGGATGCCTGCCCTGCCCTACATAACTCAGGGGAAAACTCAGCAATGATTGAAATTGTAGATGTCGTTTACCTACAGCAGCGTTTCCCGAATACATTCAAGTAGGCCAACGGCACATATTGTGCGTTTTACCCAGGTAATTTTACTAGACAGCTACTTTCACTGGTCAGTATTCGATCAAGATTTTACATGCAAAATATTTGGATTGTTTAGAAAATACATATAAGGCTATGATAAAATAAACTGCATAGACTGTACTAGAAAAAAACTAACCGCATTTTACCTAAAATCAAACACATGTTCACAGAAAAAGTGAATTGGAATTTTCAAATCAATCCACTGTCCCTGACGGATTTCCTGTCCTTTCTTTCTCTTGCAAGGAAACAAAGAAATGACTCACGCTGTCATCTTTTCCTAGTAAAATATCTGTAGCCTAAGCCTACAAAGGTGCGTGCTGCTCATGGACCCACCAACCTAAAAGGTGGCTGTATACCCGGTGCCTCCAAAACAAAGAAGAACTTGCAAAAATAATGAAGTAAGAAAATACCCAAACTGATATAAATAAAATACATAGTGTATATTAGTCTGCAGCCATGATAATTGCTGTGAGCCTGTGTAAATTGGGCTTTTAGCTAAATGTTAAATCTGCACGCTAACAAATGCTAACAGCGCCAATGGTAATTTTAGCAGGCTTGCCATTAGCTTAGCATGTTAGCATGCTCACCTCTGCTTGCTAACTCAAACACAAAAGTGGATGGGAATTATATTACTTTGATTATTATAGTATATGTATTATATATTTATTATACTTTTGGAAATATAAACTAAAGTTAAAAACTTTGTTATGAAAATATCACTAGATTAAATGTTCAGGGATCACTAAAGTATTTCGTCTTCTGGGAAAGATTATTGTGCCTAGTTTTATGACAAAATGTCTAATCGTTGCTTGGATCAGTTTGGACCCAAATGGTGGCGGGACTCTTTTTACTACCTCTTTTTGCCCCCTGAGGAATATGTGAAAACCTGCTTAGCAGTTAACCCCAGTTCGGATCAATAATTCAGCCCTGTGTAGAAAACAAATACTAGTTTAAGGTGCTTTAAGTAAAAAGTAAATAATTTCTTATGTGAAATTATTTTTTCTATTTTCCAACCAATTTATGTTGATGTTTTTCTCTTTTGAAATTATGCAAATAGCTAAACCTTATTTAGTCAGATGTGTATTTTTGTCAATGCATCAAGAGTCAATAACTGCATCTCACGAACGGTGGACCATCACAAAATCTGTTTCCAGGTCTCCTCGCTAACACTCAATCCCATTCCACATGTTTAACCCTTTGACCAAATGACGTAATGTACATCCCAGTGGTATTATGTCAGCCAGATTCAAAGAGGTAGGTCTGACAGTTGGTAATTATGTTTAGGCTGTTGAAGGGTGGGAACAAAGCCCAGTGACAAAGCCCCTTAGGGCAGCCATTGTTCAGGCTGACTTCACCTGGACTTCTATGATGGTGTTTGACTGTTCTCCCAAAGGGAAATACCAATGTATTTGCACAAGTGGCTTCAAAAGACTAAACCACTGTTAGTTATGAAATGGATACAGGCAAAATAGGCATCCCTAAATCCCCTGGCTCAATGCAACTAACTTATAGCAGAGAGATCATACGACGCCACTGGCTACAAAATTCTGTGATAAACTCAAATACAATGAGATACTTTTACAGGACTGTGTTATGGGGAAAATCTTGTCGAACAAGCAACAAGCCCTGATCTATGTGCAGTTATGAGGCAACATACAAAAACAATTAGTTTTCTATATCTTGGTATAAAATGTTTTTTTTATAAGCCCAACATCACCCCTGGGTCATATGCACGAACATCATGTGCTGTCTTGTTGTGGGATTCCGCTTTAAATAACCAATGGTTTATGGCCATGTTGACCTTTACTAGGGCAGTTAACACAAGGCCTTGACCCTTCAGACGGCATTGTCACTATTAGTTACTGCCTGCCTTGACGCGAGGGAGGAATATTGTTCAGCTTGACACTCCTCCAGCAAAATACATGAACAAGAGGAGGATAGAAGTCTCATAGCAAAATCCAAATAAAAAGGGAACCAGTTTGACCCTGTAAAGTTTCTAGACAGTGTCAACGCCACAACTTTAATTTTATAAACAAGAGATAAGATTGTCTCATTTTATTTGAGGTCGGCCTTCGCTTCCACTCACTTGACTTGCTTTAAAGTGCACAAAGGTCCAAATGTTTGGTGTTTTTCCAAAACTCACAAGCTGTGTTTAGGCTGGGAAGAGAGCCACTGTTCCCTCAGTAGCTGCAATGCTGTGGTTCTCTTTACGACATGGCGCCGTTGCCCGAGGGAGGATAGAAGCACAAGATAATTTTTTTTTCTAAACTTGTGTGATTTAGAGGTGTGGGGAACATGGAAGGGGGGGGTGTTCTTGGGTCTCTGGCTTTATGGACACTTGTCCTAATCAACCTCTAGCAGCCTTGGTTTTACGAGCTGTCATCTCACCTGAATTTTTCAACGCTCTGCTGGTTACTGACCTCCTGCAGATCACTCAACGTTACTTTACAGTGCTTGGCTGTGTACTGTATCTTCGAACGGGAGGGCGCTTGTCCTCTAATGCCAAAGTGCAAGAGGTCAGGTGAAGTGAATACTCATGCAAGACTTGTTCTTCTGTTTGAGAAAAAGAACTTTTTCAAATAATCATGAGGATTTTAAACAGACATGTATAATTTAAAATGCTGCCCGTGCACCTTGGACCAAGATACTGACCCATGTGAATATCTTACTTGTAAGCTGCTATGGATGAAAGTGTCAAATGACCAAATGTAAATGTGATAAGTGTGCATTAATTGTGGGGCTGCAGCCAGCAGGTGACTAGCTTATTTTAATATAAAGACCAGAAAAAGGAGACAAACATCTCAACTGGCTCAGTAAAACTCAAAAATGTGCATAGAAAACACCTTCTAATCAAATCATTTTGCAGTGACATGATTCATATGCAAAACAGCTTTTACACTGACTTACTGACACTGGAAAAGAACTGACTAAATGTAAAAACACAACCTGCCATATTTAGATTTTGATTTTTCTCTAGAGTGTGATTCCACTTTAATTTTCTTTCCATTAGGTTCTTTAAAACAGCCCCTGTGCTGCTGTGATATCCTGTTTGAAATGTCTCAGGGCCTCACACACTTCCTCTGTTGAAATGTCAGTGTTCACTGTCTGCTCCTAATCTTTTGTAACCATGCACTGGTGGTATCATTACACTATCGTTACACTACTTCCTGGAGAAAAAGAAAGCATGTATGTCAACCTACATCACGTGCCTTCAGTGTCTCGCTAGGGCAGCATCCATAACTGCCATCAAGGCAGCTTGGTCATCCGTGACTCTTCCTGTTACTGTTACTGCATAATGTTACTCCTTAGGTACACAACTACTTTCTGTTCTTTCACAGTTACCTCTAATACTTGATTTGTCTTGTTTCTTTCTCAATTTCTCTCACATCCGCAGGTTTTTCTAATGCATCGGTTTGTAAGTTTGCCGCTTTTTTTCTTATCTCTTTCAATCTCTTGCCTTGTATTTGGGTGCTGTTGCCTCATCACACAGACCCCGAAGCTAAAAACATCCAAAGGGGAAACAATATATGATCACCAATGCTTAATCGCCCCTTGGCAAGATTCAGTGGATTTTTTTTCTATTTTCCCTTGTTCTCTCTGTGCACGTGAGAAGAGATGGGGGTTGTGTTCACGAGGTGAAGTGACAACACGGTTTTCTCACTTAGCTAGAGATTAATTAGCATCGTAGATCAAAAACCAACAGTAGACACGTGAAAACTCTATCACTCATTTACCCCAGGAACTATTAAGATGATCCCAGTCTGTCTAGTACTCATGGCTTGGTGCCATCTGACCAGCCTGCCTCTAGACACCTTATCAGTGGTACAAAGTTGTCCCCCATGGGAATGTCGTCTCCATCTGCTTATCATACTGAAGTCGGAGGCACATGTTTACTGAAACCGTTTTGTGAGAGGTGAGCTGTCTGCCACCTCAATCAGCATCTGCTTCATGGTGCACAAGGAGATAAACTAGAGATACTACAGGTTAAAAGTGTGATAAGACACAGATTAAGATCTGATGCTTTGTGGTCTAACAGCAAGACTTCAAATCTTACTGAGACCGGATGGGATCAGATTAATGAGACAGCATGAGAAGCTTAGCATTGTGTATGAGCAGCATCAGACCTAAAGACAAATAATCTGTTGCAAAATGCATTAGAAAAAGAGACCTGGTAAAAGCAGATGATAAAACTGTAAATAAAGTTATAGTTAGGATGAACTTTACATAGTCTAAGCCAACCTGTGAAACCAGTGACTAATCATTTGCTGAATTTTTAGTTTATTTAATCAAGAATTCCTATTGAGATCAAGATGATCACAGAAGATCACCAGGACTCCACTGCCCTCTCTGCAGAGCATCTACCACCGCAGAGTCCACAGAAGAGCTGCGTCCATACTCAAAGACCCTTCCCACCCCCAGCACGGACTGTTCACACTTCTACCCTCAGGACGGAGCTACAGAAGTGTGAAATGCAGAACCTCAAGGCTGAAGAACTCTTTCTTCCCCTCTGCCATCAGACTCCTAAACAGCTGACAGGAGTTTGCAACCATGAACATAACATAACATAACTGTTACACGGACACAGCTGTTTACATGGACACAACTGTTTACATGGACACAACTGCTTACGAATCACATTTTGTATTTGCACTCTAATTTGTTTTCAGAATTGCACTACCGCACTGAGAACGGCACTACCTCACTTTATTGCCTTTTTTAAGAACTGCACTACCTCACCTTTATTGCCTTATTGCTCTTATTTTGTTTGCTCTTATTTGTATTTTATTTGTATTTTATTTTATTTCTATTTTTTGTCAATTCTCATTTTACTTACTGTGTGACATTTAGAGTGGAGGGCAAAGTAAGAATTTCATTGTACAGGTAAACATGCTTTCTATCTGTGCATATGACAATAAACACTTTGAATCTTTGAAGCTTGAATGTCTTTAGCAAGAGAAACTGGACAACAAAAAATAGAACGAGGCATTTATCCTCCTAAACAATCGTTACTCACACAAATACATGTCACATGTATAACTGGTAACATGAGCTAACAAAGCAAAGCTTTAAATTGTCTAAAAGCAGTGACTTGCATATATTTGCTGAAAACAGTCTCTTTTTAGCTGCACTGTCTGCTGTGATCAGTCATAGTTAAGAGCCATAAATTTCTCAGCAGGTCACATAGCTCTGTGCTACAGATGAACAAGTGTTCCGATCCCACTTGTAATGTAACTCACAGCGATGAAAATGATTTCTGTCTGAAATAATAATGGAATAATCGAATGGCAGATTGGTGCAATGTATCATGGTTTTTCTTTATTTAAAGAAAAAATGGGTTTGGTTTAACAGCCACGTGAGCCCAATTTGTTGTTTTAGTCCTAATAGTTATGCACTCCCTGTCAGGAACACTGGGACATCTTGCTCTGTGATCCCTGAGATAATACTTTGATTTCTCTTCTTCACAGAAAATGGATATGAGTTATTGTGGAGTATTTGTGAAATCTGGAGATGCATTGCCCCCTAGTGATCAAAACAGCTGTTAGTGGTCCTCCACATCGCCATCAAATATATATGTTCTTTTTATTCAAAAAAAACATCTCTTTTGTATTTTAAAGGAATTACGTGTGTTTTAAATTATACGTTATTCGATGTATTTTATTTCATATGTTGTTCCAAGTCTCTGTGCTTGTGATCCCTGGGTTGAAACAAGATAGGAACCATCATCAGTTGCGTGTTTCCGCAGTTGGAGGCGGACGAGCCGTTGAAGGAGCATATCAAAATGGCGAGCCAAGAGGAGTCAGTGCGGGAGTTCGTTGCTGTTACCGATGTAGATGAGGAGAGAGCCCGCTTTTTCTTGGAGTCCGCCGGCTGGAATTTGCAAGTAAGCCTTTTTTGTGTTGTTCCACAGGGTTGTGAAGAAATGTCCCACGACCAGTCAAAAAAGTAAACGCGCTAACATGACATGTATCAGACGGATAGCTCGCCGGCTAACGTTAGCATGTGTTGCCGGCAATTTGTGCAAGTCACCATTTGAAGATGGCCCGACCGCTTTCACAAACCAAAAGCTTGTTGTACAGTTATCAAGCTGCCACGGTGATATTCAGATCATCTTTGAGTTATTTCAAATTCAGTTGTCATTAAAAGTTTCGCGTGAGTTCATTGTGAGTTCATTGAGCCGTGCTCGCTCGCGTTAGCTTGTAAGCTAATGCTAGATTAATGTTGGTTTTGTAAACGCAACAAAGAACCATAACGTTGCTTAGTGGCGCAGCGTCGTTTGTTCCTTTTGGATCTTATGTTTATGGTCAGGAATATCACTGCGAACAGCAGGCGATTTTCTGGAGTCTAATACACAAACAAAGCAAAACTGAACGAGTTTGTAATTAGCTTGAGTTTTCTCACACAGACTAGCGCCTCCACTGTAACAATAGAGAAAGGGTAAATATATTCTATTAGCCAGGATAATATAGTTTAAATATCAACCAAAAAAAGAGACAGAAACCAGACACATACAGGGCTAAATGTTGTCTATAAGGCCATCAGTAACAAATGACGCTTGTTTAATAATTAGGTGGCACTGGTAAATTGTTAGTCAGGATTGGTTGAGGTTGGGTTAAGCGTCATAAAACGGGACTGGTTGCAGTTAGGGTGAAGGATTTGCTTAAAGTCACACAATCTCACGATTCACAAGGAAATGACATACTGTGGATTTCTTTTTGTTTGGCCATGATGTGACACTGTCAGATTGGCCAGCGCCAGTTCAATTTAACGTTAAGGTCATGGTAAACACATCACACATTTTCTCTTTCCAGCTTGCGCTTGCCAGTTTCTTTGAGGATGGAGCTGATGATGACATAGTGACACTTCCTCAGCCTGAGGGAGGCTCCTCGGTGTCCCGGTCTGCAGGGCCAGGGTAATGTTTACAGCCTGTCACTGTTTTTATTAGCATCTCAGTTTATATGAATGACAAATTATTGCCTTACTTACAAGCTTCATTTCTGTAAATGCAAAGTCCAATAATAGTCTTCACATCATTAAAAACACTGCTCATGGTTTATCATCAGTATAAATTCAGTTTTCTCTGCTGTTTTTCTTTACCGTCAGCACTCAGCCCAGAGTGACCTCCTTCAGAGATCTGATGCATGAGGCAGAGGAAGAGAGTGATGAGGAGGAGGGCCAAAGGTAAGTTTAATTCCCAGTGTTAGTTATTTAAGTATCTGTCCCTCAGTTTAACAGTACCACAGGGTGGCCTTTTTGTCTGCCACAATTTTAATTAATCATGATGCAGGAAATATTTCTCTTAAGCTCATCCTTAAGAAGCTGGCAGACCAAACATGGATAAGTTATAGAAAGTCCTCATAAACCTGCTATGGATTCGGTGTCATGCCCAGTCAGGTCTGACATCTGATTAAAATGGACTCGGACTAGACAGTAAATACAGTCCCTGCCCAGTTTAATGATAACCTTTGAAGGTTTTTCTCATCCGTGTCCTTTGTTGTGACAATTGTTCAAGGCTGTGGACATGGTTCTCTTTGAACAGCAAATTCTCAGTGTTTGAATGCTAAAAAGTAGCACCTAGTGGCCGTTTGAGTCCATAATGGACCAAACTATTTCTGGTCTCACCTCTTTCACTGTCAGCTGGTTGGTTTTCTGCAGCATCAACAGATTCTGCTGCAGAGGCTGTGCATTGCACTGGTTGTTAAGGGACTGTGTATAGTTGCTAATGGTCTTCTAGTCGAGTTTTATTGCTGTCAGTAAGACAGCTGAA
Organism: Channa argus; assembly: GCF_033026475.1. Classification (NCBI taxonomy): domain Eukaryota; kingdom Metazoa; phylum Chordata; class Actinopteri; order Anabantiformes; family Channidae; genus Channa; species Channa argus. Next base: position 23,142,692 of record NC_090209.1, read on the forward strand.
CTAGAGAATAATAATTATTTTGTCTGAAGTCAAATTCATACAATATTTATATTTCTCATATTTTAGTCTTGCAGAACATAATGGCTCTCATATCTAATTGTTTGCTTGGATTGACCTCACTGTAAGCTTTAATTTTGTGTTTGTTTCTTCAATTCTTTGACTGCGTGTACACACGAATAGCTACCTAGACACCTGCCACAAAAGGAACCATTTGCTGGAGTTTTCCCTTACAGTGTAGTACAGAGGTTGTAACCACAACCACAAGTGATTTTTTAATATGACTATGTTAGTGCATTTTTTTTTTTATCCAGTAACCATCTAAGGAGGTAAATATGCGTGAAACTAAGTCCTTGTTGGTTAGTTAAACAGCACCTTAAACACCTGTCCCCCAAACCGAAACGTTCAATCATGACGGTTCTCACTTTCTGCAGAAAGTAGAAATCAGTTTATCATTTTCACTTCCTGCAGTCATCGTAAAGCTGTGTGAAAAGTTAGCAGTTCTTTTAAACCTCTCTTCAGCTTTTTTTTTTTTTTAAAGTTCTCACACGTTGACTTCAGTTGATTTTCATGTGTACAAACCGAAACTGTGGCACTGTGGATCCTACTTAATAGATACGTCCAAAAGTTGTATTAACTGGAACTTTCAATATAGAAAGTCAAAGAGAGTAGACTACAACATGAATCTTTTTATCCCTGACAGCAGCTGTAAACACCTTGAACATGCTCATGAACTGGACAGTAATTGGGACATACTGAGATACTGCACAAAAAAATTTAATTCTCCTCCAGGCTTTACCAATGCAAAATACTTTTTTTCTTATTTTACTGCTGAAGCCTTAATTATTGATTATTGTGAGTGCACTCTCTTTTCCTCTCCCTGAAGTTCCCTGAAACATCATAATCCTTTTCATTATTTAGTCGATATAGTGAATTCTTAAATTCTCCCCCCCCTTTTTTTTTTTTTTTTTTTTTTTTTTTTTTTTTATAAATGTAATGTCTGGTAGTGCACAAAAATAAAATGACATTTAATTCAATTCAGTTCAACTTTATTAATGTAGCGCCAATTCACAACAAAGTCCTCTCAGGGCACTTTACAGAATAAAGTCAAGACTATGAAGATGTATAGCGAGAACCCAACAATTCCCCCTGGAGCAAGCCATAGGCAACAGTGGAGAGGAAAAACTCCCTTTAACGGAAGAAAATCTCCAGCAGAACCAGGCTCAGGGTGGGCGGCCATCAACCTTGACCGGTTGGGGTGAGTGGAAAGTGAAGATAGAAAAGAAGAGAGCAACAACAAAACATCGGTTAGGTTGGTAGGACCAATAGCTGCACGCTGGAAGACACACAGCTTCAAAGCCGGGTACACCTGCAGAAAGGGACAGAGAGAGGGGGACAGAGAAGGAGAAAGACAACTACGGGAGAAAACACACATACGGGAGATAATGACATACAGTTGTGACAATTGCGGGGTGAGAGGAAAGAGGGTCAAGAGGAGGAAAGGAGCTTAGTGCATCGGGGGGTGGGTCCCCCAGCAGTTTAAGCCTATAGCAGCATAACCATAACTAACTATATGCTTTATTAAAGAGGAAGGTTTTAAGCCTAGACATAAAACTAGAGTCTAAGTATTTTGTTGCTAAGTCATTCATTCACTCATCCACACAGTTTACATGAATGGTTGTTAAAAATAAAGAGTGGGTATTCTGGTCTGATTATTACTGTGGTTGTACAAGACTTTTTTGCTGGGGGGCTATTGGCTTCTCCAGTGTTTCCTTCATTACTGGTTTTATTTTTTATGCAAAGGAGGTAGTAATTGAGTGATCAGCTTTATTACAGTGATCCTATGGACCAAAAAAGACATGCATCTGCTCTCTCTGTACAAATTTATTTTTGTGTTCTCTAGTCTTTATGTTAACCTCGGTAAATTTACTAAAGCTGTTTGATGTATATACGTGGTACAAAGTTGTTACGGATGTAGATGTGATTCGATCTGCTTTTATTTAAAAAGACTTAGAAGGGATTTTCTTTTTATGTGGTGATTGGATCAACAGACACAGTTTGTTGGTGGAGCACAGTGGGCCGGAGGCACTATAGATCTAAATAAGGGATGAAATAAGATGAGGTAGGTCAATGCTGTTGAGTTGACCCCTCTGCAGGCACAAGTCAGAGCTTTAAACCTGATGCAGGCAGCTACAGGAAGCTAGTGCAGAGATCTAAACAGTGGTGTGTGGTGTCCTTTTTGGCCATTTAAAAATGAGACGTGCATTTTGGATCATCTGGAGGTATCTTGTGCGCGCTGTACTATATATATATATACCATATATAAATATTAATGTGAAAAATATCAGATTAATAGCAATACATGTGGGGGCCTGGTGGATCACTGGTAGAGCAGTGGGTTTGGATGCAGAATGCTGTGGGTTTAAATCCCAACCTACCAGGTGTGGTCCCACTAAGGGTTGTCTTGGTGTTGGTCCCAAGCCCATATAAAAATGGGAGGGTTGTGGCAGGCAGGGCATCCGGCGTAAAAACTCAAATCAACATGCGGAACATGTGGACAAGGGACAAAGGGACAAACCAAAACCTGTTGATCTATACATGTCAGGGAGAGTTGTTGGTGTGACAGTATTCAGTTGAATATCACTAAGTGATGGGAATGGCAAAACATTACAGCTTTGAACGGCATCTGCTATTGGGAAATGATATGCCACTGAACAAAGCAGATCAGAAGTGGTATTATGTCTTAGTCACTTTTCTGTCTTTGTGCAGCTGTTACTGTCTTTAGTCTGACCCTCTCGTGTCCCCCTCCAGGTTTTTTGCAGGTGGGTCAGAACGCAGTGGGCAGCAGATCGTCGGGCCCCCCAAGAAGAAAAGCTCAAATGAAGTGGTGGAGGATCTGTTTAAAGGAGCCAGGGAGCATGGAGCTGTGCCTCTGGAACGTAGTGGGAAAGGCCTTGGGGAATCCAGCAAAGTCAGGGTAAAGTGAAGCCAACAGTCTTTTTTAATTAGTTTTTTCCACAGCTGCTCATGTTGGTCACATCTTTCAAAATACTTTTTCTGTGGTGCTTCTATAATTTGCTACTCTTCGAACTGGATGCTGAGCAGGTCATTTAACTTCTTTTCATGTTTATAACATTGTCATCTTGTGTTTTGTTTTTATGGACTTCTCTCATCACACAGGCCTTTGGTGGTGGTGGTTACAGGCTGGGAGCAGCACCTGAGGAGGAGTCAACTTATGTAGCTGGAGAGAGGCAAGGCTCCAAAAGCCACCAGGATGTGAGTAAAGATGGTCATAGGTCCTGCTTCTTATTTTTATCATGTCTTGCATAATATCCTGGATCTTGGGAACTAGTCAACCCCCTGTAAGTGGCTATGTAGCTTCTAAAAGGATGTGATTGTTCAACCAAATATGTGTCTATACACATACGGTATTGTTGTGTAAAACTCAGAGAAAAAGACAACCATTTGGATTGGCCTAAAAAGTGTGTGTGTGTGTGTTAGGTACATGTGGTGCTTAAACTGTGGAAGACAGGTTTCAGTCTGGATAATGGTGAACTTAGAAACTACACTGATCCGGGAAATGCCAACTTCCTAGAGGCAATCAGAAGAGGGTGAGAATAATCAATTATATAAATGTTCATTTGAGTTCACTTTTTGTTCTTACTGTAAATGTGAAGGATGGAGTTGAACTTAAAGGTGAATCACCTATTGTAGTAAAGACCTTGTTGTTGTTGAGATCATGTGATTAAGCTATTGTTCATCTATTGTTTGCAACCCTGAAGGGAGATTCCCCTGGAACTGAGACAGCGTTCTCGAGGGGGCCAGGTCAACCTGGACATGGAGGACCACAGAGATGAAGACTTTGTAAAACTCAAGATGGCCTTCAAGGCCTTTGAAGGTGAAGGACAGAAATTGGGAAGGTGAGACTGATTAAATTAATTTTACTACGCATGTTTTTTTATATTGTGTCTTCTCTGAAATATTACAGGCCAGAACGCAGCAGCAGGATTCAATGCAAACCACAAAGGCTGGTAAACAAGTAGTACTGGTTTTCCAGTGGAAATCATCTTTAGTCTTAGCATTGACTGTCTGCATGGGCAAATTTCAAAATCGCTGACTGTAAATGGTTGTGATAGAACTTTTATACCATAAAATTTTGGAGCACATTAAGCTTTCAGTTTTAAAACTTTAAAACAATCCCAATAATAAGACATATTTATGTCCAGTTTGTACAACTATAACTTTCCAGATATGCACTTTCAGGATTCATACTTATTAAACTTTAAATGGTACACGTTAGATGGCTCTTCAGAGCGTTCTTAAAAGTTAAACAAAAAGTTCTTTCAAAGTAAAAGTGAAGGATAATATATATTTATCAAGCTGCTTGATCCTACTTAGACCAAAGTTAAAGATTAATCTCTTAAAAGCTCATGAATTTTCACATGAAGGCTTAAAGCAGGAATATGTGGTATCTTGGTCCCTAAAACACCATAAAACTAACTTTAATTTACAGATGTCTTAACTTCTGTAGATAGAAATGTCGGTCATACATTTTTGTTGTATGATGGCAGAAACTATGAAAGAAACAGATAATTTACAGCTCTTAAAACTTTGCACTTTTCTTGTGTTCAGAAATTATTCACACTTAACTTAACATTTTGTTATGTCACACCTCATTCCAAAATGGATTAAATTCATTATTTTCCTCCACATTCTACAAACAATACCCCATAATGACAACATGAAAGAAGTTTGTTTGAAATCTTTGCAAGTTTATATTTAAAAAAAAAATAAATCACATGTACAAAATTCTCTATATAAGGTCCCACAGTTAACAGTGCATGTCAGAGCACAAATCAAGCCATGAAGTCCAAGGAATTGTCTGTAGACCTCCAATTGTATCGAGTGCTTGTGCATTGTATTGACGCACAGATCTTGGGAAGGGTACAGAAAAATCTTCTGCAGCATTGAAAGTCCCAATGAGCACAGTTGCCTCCACAATCCTCATATGGAATAAGTTTGGAACCACCTGGACTCTTCCTAGATTGGGCCGGTTGACCAAACTCAGAGAGAGAGAGAGAGAGATAGAGAGAAGGGCTTTGGTCAGGGAGGTGAAGAATGGGAACCTGATGGTCACTCTGAAAGAGCTCCAGCCTTTCTCTGTGGAGAGAGGACAACAACCACCACATGGTGGTGGCAGCATCATGCTGTGGGGATGTTTGCAGCATTGTACAGAGACATCCTTGATGAAAACCTGTTCCAGAACACTCTAAACCCCAGACTGGGGCAACAGGTTATCTTTCAAGCAGGATAACAACCCTAAGCATACAGGCGAGATCAGAAAGGAGTGGCTATGGGACAACTCTGGGAAAGTCCTTGAGTGGCCCAGCCAGAGTCCAGACTTGAACATCTCTGGAGAGATCTGAAAATGGCTGTGCACCGACGCTCACCATCCAACCTGATGGAGCTTGATAAACTGATAAGACTTGAGGCTTTAATTGGTGCTAAACGTGCTTTAACTATGCAAAGGCGTTGAATATTTCTGTTCATGTGATGTATTTTTTTTTTTTTTTTTTCATTTTTAATACATTTGCAAAGAGTTCAAACAAACTTCTTTCACGTTGTCATTTTGGAGATGCATGGTTTTCACCAGACAGCAATGGCAAGCTGAGGAACAAATTAGAAAACCGTTGTGCTAAAGATAAAGGAGGTTACATCACGTAAATAAATGCAGACAGTAAAGTATCACTAAAGGTAATGGCAAACAAAATTAGTACCAACTTGACTTGTTTTCTTTTTTTTTTCTTTTCTTTTTCTTGTTTTCTTACATATTTGTTCAGCCAATGTACTTTCATTCTGACCATAGTTTTTACTATTGTAGTCCCAATAACTTAAGATGTTCTCTCCTTTTTTCGCTCTGTAGTGCCACCCCAGAGTTGGTTTCAGTTCTAACCACCAGTGAGCAGGACCAGGCTGCTAATGAGGCACAAGCCCGTGTGTCTGTCAACCTTGACCCCTCCCAACCTGTCACTAACATTCAGATCCGGCTGGCCGACGGTGGCAAGCTGGTCCAAAAGTTCAACCATACCCACAGGTGATTGATTAGCGCTTTTTTCCTCGGAGTTGACATGAAGAGCTGTGCCTGTTTAGTCTGTATTAAGCCTCAGAATGATGTCTCTCTGGCTGTGTTGCAGCTTTTCCCACAGGGTAAATCTATTTTTAACTAAGCTCTGCTTTATGGGTTAAAACCTGTGTTGTTTGACTGCACAGGAAGACATAGGAGTGTCTTCCTGTGCAGTTTGAGGAATGTGTTTTAAACACGGCAACAGATAGAAAGGAGAAGGGTCACATGTTGAGATTTAAACAGTAGCTCTGTCAAAACAACCGAGGGAGGTATATGAACCATTTAAGGTTTTCTTAATGTTTCTTACTGTCTGGATCAGCTGAAGTTGATGTGTTTTCCTACCCCTTCAGGGTGTCTGACTTGCGCCAGTTTGTGGTGGCGGCCCGGCCTGCCATGGCCGCCAGAGAGTTTGTTCTCATGACAACCTTTCCAAACAAGGAGCTGACGGACGAGAGCCAGACGCTGCAGCAGGCCAATCTCCTCAATGCTGTCATTGTGCAGAGGCTTCAGTGAGTTAGAGGGTAGGTGGGGGATGAGGTGTATCCCCACCGTGTGGTGTGGCTGAACAACTGCAGCCATGTGGAAACTTCTGCTCCTGAGGGAGGAGAAAACACAGACTTACCGATGGACTAATTTCTGATTTATTTTTTTTTCTAAAGTGAAACATAGCATTGTGCTCCCTAGGGCCCCACTCTCACCCTCCACCCCCTCTGTGGTGGGCAGTAATGAGTGGAAACTAAAAAGAAAGGAATAGATTTCATTTAGGAGCTGTTGGAAAGCTGCAGATGCTGTTCAATTGTTGTAGATTTAAATCCAAATACATGGCAGCAGTCCAGCTATCTGAAGAGTGGTTTGTTTGCAGAGATGCTCGCTAAGCCTGGCTCCATTAAAACTTGCTCGCCACTTTTTGTTTTCTATTAACCTTAATTTGCTCTAGCTGCTTTCAGGCGCTGGAGCCTCAACAGATCAGTGGCAGATTCTGTTTGCTTCTGCCTCAACAGCACAAACCAGAAAGAATATTAATCTCGTTGAGGTTAAAATGCAAGTTGGCATGGTTTTGTACAAGTTCCCATTTTCCCCCCACTTGCTCTACTTGGTGAGAGAAGTGTAACGATGTGACAAAACATTTAGGCTTTCATTTTCTCCAAACCAAGCTAAACCAGTAGCCTTATGCTCCTTCGTTCACCTCCACAACCACACCCGTCCCTTTGTTCAAATGAAGATGGAATAATTCTTTTTAAAACCGACTTGTTTTCCCCTTCGCAGATGGTAGGATTGTCCCAGTTACACAGTGTCACTTAGATATTGTGTAATGTTACCGCTAAACATGGCTTTATTATAAAACCAATGGATGAACAAAATAACTAATAGATTGTAAACACTGATTTGTAGTAGTGGAAGTAAATGCCTGTGCCACTGACATCTATGCATCATGGGGCAACACTGAAATATGTTTGGACCTCTGGTAAAATAAATTCATTTTATGGTTGATGTACAAAGAACTTGTTGTCCTGTGTTTTTTATTTTTTATTTTTTTTAACTAGAGTTTCAGATGAGCGACATCTTTACCATGTTGGGAAAACCTAGTGTAATTGTGTGCAAATACAGAGGTGGACAAATTATTGTCACCCTGTCAGTCAAAGAAGAAGAAACATTATTTTCTCAAATGATTTGAAACTGACAAAAGTATAAAAAGAGAACAAGAAATAAAAATCTATTTATTTTTGATTTGGGTCCTGATTTTAATTACATATTTTAAATAACACAACAATGGCCAAACCAAACAGAGTAACTGATAATATTGAAGATGTGATGCTGATTACAGGGAACTTATTTTGAAAGTATCACACCCAGCTTCATAAATCATTGATGCATAGTTCTTTATTTGCTTTGTCATATTTATATCTCCAGCATATTTTACTGCTGATGATGTGTGTTTGCCCATGTTTTGCAGCTGTTTGTGCTCAACATGTGACTGAGGAAACCTGAGAATGTTTTTATTTGATTTATTTTTTGTTCAGGAGCCAAACGGTTGGGTTGGGGGGGCTGTTAGGGGTTAAGTGTCCTGCCCAAATGTTTTCCTGTTACTGTTGATCTGCCAATATTGACCATCGGGTCCTACAGTTATTCTAAGCACTCGCTGTCGTTGGACTCTACAGGAAGGAAGATGCTAATGTTCCTATGGCTGCAAATTGGCCCTTTTGACGTAAGCAGAGAGTATCTGGGTGTCAGCTGGGACAGCAAGACACTTTGACTCAAAGCCATTCGCCTAAATTATAGACCATTTTCTCTCTCTGATTTTTCTCTGTGCCAGGGCACTATAATCTGTGTCCATTAGAATTTTTTTTATTTCCAATTATTGTAAGACTTGACTTTTGTCTTATATTTCTTAGAAATAATACTAATCCCTCAAACCTCCAATATGGGGTAAATAATGTAACAATCTGCTTGTGTGACTGCGCCTGTAATAGTCTAATGATACAGATGTCAACGAGATTGAATTAGCAGCCAGGCCACGCAGGCAACTCCCCAGGTTTGGTAATATATGCTGTGTAATTGATTTGCTTAATCAAATCTGCACCAGTAAAGCAGTGATTGGGTGGAAGTCTCACGACAATCTAGTTTTAGGCCTTAACTGTTTCAGCTCACATCGTGGTCTTTTGTAATAAAGTTTAACCGATCGATAACTAATTACAAAACAGAAGAAAAATCCCATTTTGCTTATTTTGTTTGACAACAAGTCAAAACTTAAAAGTGCTGAGTTCACTATCGCAGAAACAACTGGGACGACACAGGGAGGACACTTTTTGTTTAAGCATCAGTAAATCAGGAATAATTAATGCTGGATCTGTCCAACTTTAACATGTCTTCTACTAATAAAACTGAAGGGTCACATTTTCTGAAAATCGGTTGGTTTGCTAACAGAGACCGAGCCACTGTGGCATTACATCACTGGACTGGATATCTGTTGCCGATGTGTATAATTTAGTTCTTCCCTGTCCAACAGAACAATTTAAATATCCCCAATGACATTCTTCCTATCAGCACCTGTCAAATCCTGTCAACTTCCAATTCACACGTGTTGGGTTTTGAGGTTTATCTGCAATAAAATTCTTTTAAGGAAAAAGTCCTTTTTTCCAAATATCTACAGTACAACCCCCTGCACATTTGACTGGGAGAAATGCTGTTATGGATATGAAATATTGAATAACAGGTAGGAGTGTGGTTGGACTTCTGCCAGCTCAGAATGGTGATGACATTAACACAACTCTTTTCTGACTGATCACACTGGCAGCACTTCAACTAGCCTGGTGTTTAAAACACTCAGTCTCTGAAGAAGCTGGTACCACCTGGAAATGTGAAACCAAAGGCTTAAAGACAGATTCCACCAATTTTTAACTTTCCACCTATATGGTTCTTGTGTAGGGAGAAAGTCCTCTGTCTTCCTTATATTAAAATATCTACACTTTTAGCTGAAACAAAACACCTCCTGATGACATCATTGGGAGTTTTTCCACCTTCAAGGGCACAGTCATCATCTGGAAGAGCACAGTGACAAAAACTACGTCCTTTGCAGTGTGAGGATTGACAGGAGTCCCAGGCTTTTTGAAATCCACCACCAGGTCCTTTGTTACTGATGCTGAGCTGGAGATGATTGCAGACCAGTTAACAAAATGTCCACCACCGATGAATACATGATATCTCCACGCTGCACACATCCTACAACCGCAGTCATCAGAAAGCTTCTGACGTGGGACCTGTGGTGAAGCTCTTTGGGGGGGTGAATATGAGGCACATCAAATCTATTGAAAAAGGTGTTAAACTCTTTAGCCTGTCAGTCCATCAGTCGCCATGTGTCTCACAGAGTGGCTACTACTGGCCTCAAAACATCCCTGCAGGGCATTTGTGGCCCCCTCAGACCCTCTTTTCGCTGTCTTGCTTTTAAAATAATTTAATCCAGTGCAATAATTTGGCCACAGCCGCCAGGGGGCTCGTCGTCCCCCTGAAATCCGTGTGTACGGATTTTACTTTGGAGGCGGTGGGCGGAAGTGTTGTATAATATGAGGGATTGACGCTGGTCTCCCTGCAGAGCGGCACAGAGACAGACAACTGAGAACATCCGCTGGAGGAGCAGGCAGGCAGAGAGACAGACAGACTGCGGGAAGTGTTGCCGGGCGCACCGATACGATGGGAGTCGAAATCGAGACCATAACCCCAGGCGATGGTAAAGCGACTGCACGCAAAGGGAAACGTGTTTGTGTCCGTGACTAAATGCATGTTTTTGACGCGTGTCTGTGTGCGTGTGTCCAACCACCACAGCCGCAGAAACACCGCCTTAATTGCGTGCGTCCGTTTTATTAAGCGCCTCTTTGGTTTCTCCACAGGAAGGACTTTCCCCAAAAGAGGACAGACGTGCGTGGTGCATTATGTCGGTGAGTTTCAAATGAGAAAGTTATTGCTCTTAACGCATGGAGACGTTCTGCACATTTAGTTGCTCCCGGTGGTTGTGTCCACTCGCCGAGGCCGTGCGAGTGGAGTGACGGCTGCGAGCAACTGTCTGCTGCACGCGTGTGAAAAACATCCAAGCGCACAATCCTGAAAGTGTCGCTCCGAAAGCTGCAGATCCTCACAGGAACGTCGCGTTGCCGTGACACAAGAGTAGATTTGCAAACGCAGTGGATTGTCTTCAACTATTCCGAGCACACTGTTGTTTAGCCTCAAATCCTCCATGCTGGGATTTCTCACTAGGGCAAAGAAGCACGCTGCAAGACACCGACTGGGCTGCGTGAATGTTTAACCCCTTCCCCACATTGCCACTCTTAGGACGAACATTTGGTCCGAGATGTGATAACGTGCTTGTGGTGGTGTGTCCCGCGGACGGGGCTGTGGATTCATCACTGCGTAAAATAATGCGCGCTCCAGTTTGGGGCCAAGCGCTCGGTTACGGTCTCATCAAGACCAGTGGATAATGTGGGGATTCGTCTTGTCTGGAGAGATAAAAAAAAACAAAAACGGGAGACACAGATGGGGTTCGCCGCCGGGTTCTCTCAGAGGCCCAGACAGACAGACAGAGGGACCAGACAGCTAGGGTTTAAATCCCGTCTCATTCCCAGCGCGCTTCTGTCATTGTTGGAGTTGTTGAGCGGATTATAACCGTCTGGGCGACGGAAATAACGGCAAGATCGATGTATTTTGTCAAATTGTCTCCAGAGACTCAAACAGCATTTGAGCTGTTTTCACGAGGTTCTTCGCTAAATTAATCGTGAAGGGGGCTCCGAGCATCAGTTTTGGCTTTCAGTTCTTCTTTGTGTCATAGTGATGCACATACGGCAGCGGTGGTTATTGTGATTATGCACTGATAATCTCATTTATTAACATAAGAAGATAACAATCCAGAGCCTAAACCTACACTGCACGTTCAAGATATTCAGATTCCCATCATAAAATAATGGAACATATGAATTCTTCACAAGCTGCAACCACTGATTCTTTACTATTGCTTAGTTATTTTATACGTTTGCTACGTAATTCTAGTGCACTGTGAGGCTTTTTGCAGGCTGAGCTGAAAAGCTCAGGATGCTCAACATGATGTTTGTGTTCAGCAGATATGTGCAGTTGAGGCAGGGGGAAGATTCAGGTTGTAGCTAAGGTCAATGAGACTCACGCTCCGATGCTCTGTAGGGAACATGATGTCTATACATAATTTCATGGCAACCAGTCGATTAGTGTGTGACCCCCCCCAAGACAGACTCTAGAATGAAATCTATTAAATGTCACTACAATTTAGATACAACGCAGTACAGATTTCAGTTTAAATAGAGAACTGATAATGAAACGTTTGGCATCAGCAGCAACACTGGACTTCAGATGGCGTTTGCTCCCCTGCGTGCCAGGCCGTATATTTGTCTGCACCTGTTCTCAGTTTGGCGAAGCTGGTCTCAGCCTGGTCAGATAACGGCTCTCTCTGTAACACAAGCCTCTTTGCTTCAAGATTATGTTACTTGAAGTAAGACCCAGTTTGGGCCATGCACGTTGACATAGCTTTTATTTCCTCCTAGGCAAGAGCCTGCATTTTTTCCCCCCCCTATCACACAAACTGCAGGATTTCCTGTCTGGGCAGTCTCCCCTTCCTGTCAGCCTACAAAGCAGCCTTTTTAAATGGGACATGAAACACGATACTGTTACACAACCCTTTAAAATTGTAGACACTCGAGTGAGATCAAAACTTGGAATTGCTGTGTTCATTTATTAATTTTTTTTCTCTTATTGCTGTCAGCAGGAAGTGGTTGGCGTGAGAAAATGTCAGCACTGTGATGTTTGGTGGTGGGAAAAACGGCAAACTGCTGCTTATTGCCCTTGATACTTGGATCGGACCTTTCAGCTCTTACAGTTCCACTAAGCTGCTATCTATACGTCCACAAGAGGACAGGACACCCACTCCACTGTCTAGATTAAAGGTTGCATCTTGCCGGCCGCCCCCTGATGTGCCCAACATTATGTGCAATGTTGCACCTTCTCCCACACACGCACACACACGCACTTCCATCACCCCACACTAAACCATCACACACTCGAGCTGCCTCGCCGGCGCTAATAACAGTAATAGTGCTGGCAGAAATAGTCTCCAATGGGTGCTATTCTGCGGATTGATGCATGCGTTTTCCTGGCTGGTATGCTGAAGCCCACCCTGTAGACAGCTGCAGCGGCTATTTGTGAGATCCTTGGAATCCCTTCATTTGTGCTCTCAATATACACACAGCAGGGAAGATGGATGCCAGACAAGCTCGGAAGTTATACGTGTTTCTAGCGTTGTCTGTTTATTTCCTGACTGTGCACCTCTGTCTGCCGTCTTGTTCGTAGGCTCCCTGACAGATGGCCGCAAGTTTGACTCATCTCGTGACAGGGACAAGCCTTTCAGGTTCAAGATCGGCAAGCAGGAAGTAATCCGAGGCTGGGAGGAGGGCGTAGTGCAGGTATGATGGAGAACTGAAAGCACACAACAAATGTAAAATAGGATTTATTTAAGTTGGCCTTTTGTCTGCCTGGTGACCGCATACATATTTTGGCTGCTACACTCATTCAGCATCTCCGTTTTGCGGTTTTACAGTGCATGCAATGCTCTCCCTTCAGGCGGATTGTCGCCAGTTGTGATTCAGAGGGAGAAATAACTGGAACTGCGAGACATAAGACACATTATTTTCAGCCGATACTGTTGTTAGGCCATTTGCTGAAGTACATTCTTTTACTAACGTGGCTCAGTTAACGAGTTTTCACTCAAGGTTTCCATTAACTCTGAACACACTGGGTGAGTACGACATGGACACATTTCTATATCTCACGCAAGGTCTTGCAGATTTGTGGTAGTGTAGCTTCTTGACCTGCTTATAAGTATATCACTGTTTAATATCTCAATGAGGCATCTATTGAAAAGCTTTTGATGGCACATTTAGATTTAAAAAAAATGGATCAGTATCAGTAGGGGGCCTGGTGACTCAGTGGAAGAGCATTGGGTTGGGATGCAGAAGCCCGAATCTCAACCCACCAGGTGGCCCTTGGTCGCTGGGCGGAGAATAATTAACTAACTTTCCATGATGCCCGATGTCTCTTTTCTCTCTCCTCCATTTGTGTCATCTGCATCCTCCTACATCCAGATGAGTGTTGGTCAACGGGCCAAGCTGACCTGCTCGCCTGACTATGCTTACGGAAACAAAGGCCACCCGGGCATCATCCCTCCTAACGCCACCCTCATCTTCGACGTTGAGCTTCTGGGTTTGGAATGAAACAAATTCACAGCCGATTTCTTTGTTTTGTGTAAGTAATTTGTTGGCCACAAAAGGTCTTAAGTTGTGCTAGAAAGTGCCACAAAAAAGTCTGAAATACAGTAGGTGGTGATCCGAGGTGGCTGAAGTGCACAAATTCAGTACTCAAGTAAGTAATTACATGTAAATGCCTAATAAAATGCCAGATTGATGCCTCGTCGATAAGGTTTATGCAGAAAACTGAAACTTTTTTAATTTCATTCAAAAGTACATTCAGGGGGCTTCACACCAGCAAAACTAAATTGTTGGAAAGAAGTAATATTGTGAATTCATTTCAAATGTGTCATGTGAGCTGCAAACAGAATACTGTATGTATGTATAGACAAACAGTTCTCGTACTAACTACTAATGACTCTAAAATCTGCAGATTTACTAGCCAATAAAGAAAAAACATATTTCACTCTAGACCTTGTAGGTTCTAAATCAGGACTGTAATTTATCATCTAGATAGAAACAGAATGTGTTATAAAATAGTTTGCCAAGTGCAATATTTAACTATATAATCTATATATCTTCGGTCAGATAATACATTGTACCAACAGCAATCTGTCTTATTAGTTAAGAAGCCAGTGAGCTCAGTTGCTTAGGCAAGAAGTCCAAGCAGTTAGCTGTTGACTCCTGTCCCACATCTGTCTGAAAACATTCCTCTTTTGTGCAGCTGTTATACAATCTAAGTGGATGAGGAAACAGAGCTACGTTTGCTTTCGCCATTTAGTGACAACCTCTGTCCCTCAAAGCTCAGTGCAATCAGGAGGGCTTGTAATTATAAGGATACGCCTGGATCTTTATTTATCAAAATCGTATAATATATTTATTCAAAAAGTGGACATTATACATGTAAGTCCGCAAGCAGCATGTTCCTTGTGGCGGCCTCGTCTGGCTTATTCATTACATAACCTGTTGTACGCAGGAACTTGGTAGTCAGCCCCAAATCACATCACCTTAAAGTAATTATATGGTTCAGAATAGGTCAATGTCACTGGATGAACGACTCTATGCAAAAGTTGTTTGCAATTCAAAACGTTTTCATCTGAAAAAAAAAAACATAATTAAATGCTGTGAAATGACTTGAGGATATGTTCCCTCAAGCAAAGTGGACCAATCAATCAGTTGAATTCAAATTCACCATATTTGTACTACTGTCTACTACATTTGTATAGTTGTTGCGTTTTATTTTTACTACACAAAGAAAAATGAGCTTGGAGAGACTCTTCTGATGTGATGGCCAGTAAATGTTTTATTGCCTGCCGTTTTAGGCAGGGGCCATGTTGAAAACTGTCCTTGGCGGTGCATTAATGAAAGCTCACACGGCCGAGCTCTGTGAGGAGGCCTGCTAAATGCGCAGAACTAAAGATGAAATTTAAACAGATGTGTAAAAAGTGGATATGATGGCCCATTAAAAATTATGCTGTCGAGCAAACGACTCAGATTTCAGAGCGGCCTTAAAGACGTCCGGTGTGTTGGCTGCGTTTAAGCGAGTTTAGTTCCTCTACAAGCTGATCTTAAGTGTGATTTGACGAACCTTTCGAGAAAAACTGCACGGTAGCACATTTGATTACATGCTGATCACTGGTACCTGACAGACGAAGTTGGGTGTTTTAGGTGCCATTGCTCCTGTCGATGGGTAAAGTGACCACTACAGCAAAATGACTAAACCCTTCGGATGTGAGCACCGAGCTACATCGGAGGATTTTATTTGCGCTTAATCCGGATTTTTCCTACTTTCTGTCTTCACAGGTGACTTCCTACCTGGGTGACCTGGAGAGAAGCGAGGAGAGTCTGCAATTGATTCGATAAGAGGCTTCAGTCTGTAGTTCCACTACTTATTTCATCAAACATGTTTGTGTTATTTTGTCTCTGTGACTAAGTTAATTAAAATTTTCCAAATTTTCATATCCTTTCTCTTAAAAACTATGGGCCATAACCTTACAAAGTTTCATGTTCTTAATCTTGATTTTTTTTTTTAATTTTTATTTTGTTTTTGAAGCTTTTCATTGTGTTTTTTTGGAAGTGTTTGGTAGTGCATGGTTACACTGAGAAGTACAAAATAGCAATGAATCACTAGCAGCGGTGTTAATCTGTAGCGAGTAAATGCGTTCGAGTATTGTAATGTTCCAGAGCTGGGGCTTGTTTTATGACAGAATCAAAAAGTATACTCATAGAAAATGAAAAGCACACATTTGCATCAGAAAAGTGAAAAGTGTTTCTGATTGACGGATAAGGTGTAGTGTTGAATTTAGTAGCCACCTGTAGTGAGATGTCTAGTTGTTAATGGAGGCCTTAATGGTGCAATGCAGGACCTGAGTTTGCAACCCCACCATGTTTTTTTTTTATTGTTTGAATTGGTAAGTGAAGTGTGAGCTTCACAGGGCTAATGGGCACAAAGGAGAACCAATCACAGTTCTAATGTGTGTCTAAATATTCTGACTGCGCACACAGATACTACCTTGCCCTGTCTGCATGGAAACCATAGTATTTACACTTTGATAGCTTTGCATCCGTATCCATTTGCATTGATATTGCCTTCTTCTGCTCTGCCACATCTTTAAACCCCATTTAAAGCCATACACAGGTCAGGTGTTTAATTTGAGTTTATTTATTTCTACAAAAAAAACAAAAGGGGGGGAAATGCTTGAAATTTACAAAAAGGGGTTTGAGGAATCGATCGAATTGTGACCTCCCCCAACTTTATTTTGTGTAAAAACTTCAATTGTATTTTTCCGATGCCAACTTTCTATCGCTGACAATTAACAAAGCTAATGTGTTACCTATGATGATGGGTAGATCTTTTTTTTGTTATTTTCAGTTTTTGCCAGCGTCAGTTGTTTGCTACGCTGCCCAACTAAAGTCTCTGTTGTGGTAGAAAACCAAATGCTGACATCCTACTGGTTTTTGTATCGCTAATAACTCTCTAATAAATAGTTAAAATGGATTTTGAAAGAATGGAAATTCTTACCTGGCTGTCAGATATTGACTATGTCTATTAGCCAAGCTGCAACTGGTGTGGCAGCAGTCCACCTCTGTACTGTGTAGTTAATGTGCTGATACGTTACTGTATGCAGGCTAAACCAATGATGACATATATAAAATAAACAAAGTGCTCTCCACTTGCCTATATCGAAGTATTTTCTCACTTCTGAATTTGGAGTACATAATTAAAATGTGTGTACGTGAAGTAAAGTGAGTTTTACATTACATTACTTTTTAAATTTTAGATTTAAGTTAAGACTATTACACTGAACCAGGTAATAAGCTTAATTTACAAGGAAGACAAAGGTCATTGGGTGCTCACTTAAGAACCGACACCACTGGGAATTCAGAAAAAGTAGAACAGCATTTTTGAGGTTGAATCTTTTTGTTGTGTTTGTTGGTGGATTAACCTGTTTTCTCGCCCCGAAGCTGTGATCCTACGCAAGAAAGTTCAAGCGACTGTAACAGTGCATAGTCACATTACAAGTCAAGTAGCTGACATACAGTGAACCTCTGGCTTTTGTTGCCACTGGCCTCTCTATTGTGATTCGTTGCATTGTATATTCAAATCCTGATTTATTTTGGAAAAGGTTACTGCTAAAAAGAGCGAAAGTGGACTTTATTTACAATCAACAGCTTCACGTGTATCCTCTCCGACCTTCAAAATACAACGCCCAGACCCATCAGTTCCGCACTGGTAACAATGCCCAACAAACAATCGGCCCTATGAGCTGGCAGTTATTAAAAGACATTTCAATACTTCTGAAACAAGGAGATTATTACAACAAACGGGTTTGAATGGGAACAAGTCACTTACCTCATATGGAACTATTGGATTGTGGTAGGTCTCTGCCGTGTATTAATGTCTCCAGTTCAAGGACAACTACTTGGAGCATTTTTGTTTAGGAATTTTGTGCATCTGCATTTTGTGATTTGGAGGATTTTCATTGGTTGTTGGTCATTGTTGCTATCTAGTTTCTTGGAAACCTACATGGACAGAAAATGAACTGGTGAAGAAAAATAACCACTGGGAATTGGTCTGTGGCCATAGATTCTTATTAAAAACAGTCCTAGTATTTGTCAGGCAGTGAGAGGAATACAGTAAATAATTGTTCCTGGGAAAAGGCTTGTGGTTATTTCTTCAGGGCATTGTAAACATTTAAGGGGCTTGTCGTTAATGGGCTGCCAGCTTATTAGTTACACCAAATCTAATGTGGTCTAATCAACAAGCCTGCAATACATCCTCCCTTAGAAGATGATATTCAACAAATTTGTTGATATGGTTTTAGGAAATTGTTGATTAAAATGAACAAATATTTTGGAGGCTGTAGGTTGTGCTGCTGTTGAACAAAGAAGCATTTCCATTTTGCAGCATAGCATAAATGATAATTGAGTGGACAAAATATTGAAAACATCTACCAGTTTACCACTGCAATTCAAAAGTGAAACATCTCTAAAACACTTTTATTAAATTCCCATTCGCCTAATTTGGTTCTTAAAGTGCGGCTTGACGATTGATTTGTAAATAGAGAATAAGGCAATATTGTGGTCGTGCTTTAAATATATGCAAGAAAGAATATGCGAGAAAAAATAGAGAAAAGCAAAGTGAGTTGAACATTTTAAGGGCGACTTCACAGACACTGAACTTGCTCCCTTTGATTCTATAATGAATATGTGAATGGTAGCAAACGTCCATGTATTAAAATATGTCCTCACCTTTATCTGAAAAACTCCTCAGGATGACATCATCTGGAGGTGTTTTCAGTTCACATGGTGTCATCTGAAGGAGCTGGTTCCATTGTCCATAATGCGAGCAACCAAATTACATCATTACAGCTGAAAAACTCCTCCAGAAGATAAGAGTGATAGGTTTATGTATTTAGTTCCGCTTAAAATATGAACCAGTTAACGGTAAGCAACCCTGCACTTATCTAGGCTTGGGCATACGAACTTTGGCAATTTTAAACAGCCAAATAAATCCTGATTCGTACCAATACTTTAATGGTGAAACGTGTCCACATAGGACAAACAGAGCCAGGACCGACAAACTTGCCAGACACCACAAGTGTTGTTCCACAGGCCATCGAACGCAACCACTGAAACAGTTGCTACATTGCTGCTCTTGTCAATCTTGGCCTCAGTCACTAGACCCCTAAACAAGGGGTTGTGTTAAAAGCCTAATGCACCTTAGGTATAAATACATAAACATAAAGAAATGATAATTTAAAAAAGTACAGAGTTATCTGATTCACCCTTAGCTAACCACTGACAAAGTATCTCCACCAAGTTATGTAGTTCATGTCGCTTTTTCTCAGTTCTTTATTGACAATGTGTCATGAACAACGTGTCAACAATATCAAGCATTCATAAAATGTTTTATGTCATGTCATAATGCCGATCACAAGATGCTGAGTCAACGTGCACGCGACGGGTGCGAGGCGTGGCGTCCGACGTCACACATTGATCGACGTGATGCGAGACGACCAGGAAGCCAGTAAGTGACATCACTGCTCAGAATTCCCCCTCAGCACCGTTTCGGCGACGAAAAACACTGAACTAAACGAGTGTATTGCTGTGTCCGAGGTTTCTCTCCAGTGTTTACGCTGATTTTCACGACCAAGACATTAAAGGTGAGGCTGACTCAACTTTACGCCGTTAAACGAAGCCCTCATTAGCGGCAGCGGTTAATGTTCCATCCAGGTTTAGTTTACCTAACATGCTAACGTTACGGCTAGGTGCAGTTAGCTCTTTGCGCCGGAACAAAGACGGCGCGATTAGCAGCTCAGCTGCTTTTTATTTGCATTCATAATCAATTCGTTTTGTTCCAACTCCAGCTATCGTACAAGATTTGCTATGTTATGGCCGTTAGGAAGGTAGCCACCTCCGGTGAATTTTTTTTTTATGGCTGGGAACAGTGCGTTAACCTTAGCTAACGTTAATTTGCAACAGTTTGTGTCGTAATGCAAGTTGCTATATCGCAAAGGCACAATTGTTGTTCCCTATTAAAAAAAAACAAAAACAAATAATAAAAATAATAACGTTATGGGTTTGTCTCAATATTTAGACCTCAATGAATCGCCTCGCTTGTTATACCCTGTTATACACACGTAGAGATTGAGCTCTGTCGTTGCAATTGGTGCAGTAGCTTGTTGTGTTCGTTTAATCAGCATAACTGCATATTGTTGTGGCTTGTGTAATGGGTACAGTAGAGAGGGTGTGGGTCACACCGAAGCACCCAGACCTCTGTTTCCTTTTACCTTTTGCAGTCACCTTCCCACTGCCTCTATCTCTTTCCCAGTCATGCCAATAGACTGGAAGGAAGCTGCCAAGAAGGCCACATTCTTATGTTTTAACCAATCCGTTCAGGCTTATTGAAGTTTCCACCAAAGCTTTTAGTTTACTATGTACGGGCCGAGTAGCAATGAGGATTCAGCTGCTCTCAGTAAAGGAAAACATTTATGGCAAAACCTCTTTTCTGCTGCCTGTCTGTACACAACTGTGGGGAATTTCTGTAACATTTCAGATGACTCCAGGTGCTTGGTTATGTCATTGCCAGAAGTGCCCAAACACGCATTTTTTCCGTTTGTAGTCCAAGTGAGGGAGGACTATAAAGCGAACAAACAAACACAGCTGAAAAGTAAACACAAGAGGTATTAAAATGCCTCCGTGTGTCCGCTAACACAATGAGGGGCTTGTTTGCGAGGACTGAGAATAGCAGAATAGAGTAGTAGCTGGGGGAGCTGGGGGAGTGAGATGTCGCAGTAATGTGATTTTGGTCAGAATGAGTTACTTCTTTTAGAGAGGTGATTCAGTTTTTCCTCACTGGTGTTAAAGTGGATGTTTGGCCACATGTCCGTCCATAGTTTGTACATGACATGTCAGTTAATCGGTTTTGTTTTTACTTGACTTCAGCTTATTTTTTTATATTGCTGTGCTATTGCTCTGCATAGCTTTCTGTTACTTATGGAGTAAGACAGGATTTCACATCTTGTTATTGTGACTCATAGTTGTCACAGGGTGGTGGATGATTTTTTTTTTTTCAAGTAAATGTAGATAGACTGAATAGTGCAGTCACTTGCTTTTTCAGATAAGTTTTTGGAACTTCTGCCTTTATTGTAGGGACAATAGCTTAAAATAGATTAGTGACTGAGCAATGACTGACCTTATCAAGTTTATCATATATTTGCCAAGACGCAATAAATGAAGCATCAAGTAAAAATCCTTCGTTGCAATAATTAAGATTTTTTTATTCAATCATTTGTGGCAAGTTGCCAACTCAGTTTGTTCTCATGTTACTCTACATTAAGATGAGCCGTCATTCAGTGAATTATACAAATTTTAAATTCAAATTTAGTTTCCTCTAACGTTATTAGGCATTTGAATAACTACAGTTTACAAAAAAAAATTGGACTTTTTGCATGAATCTCCTAGAAGGAACGGGTAGAGTTTACTGGAAAGGAAGACAGTCGTTCTGTCACGAAGATAAAGAAAAGAAAGAAAGTACTTAAAGCAATGGTTTGAATTCTGACTGGTGAACCTTTGCTGCTTGCTCTCTTTCTGCCTGTTACTGCTGCCTGCTGTCAAATAAAGATCAAAAGGTCAAAAAAACATGTAAAACCAGACAAATGTATATATTGAATAAATAAATGTAGCTTTGCTATCAGAGTGATACTTCATAGTAGAAAATGAGAATTGATACCTGGAGCAAAACTGGTATGACTTGCCAAAATAATTGCTGTAGTTATTGAAGCACATTTTCAAACAAAAATGTATGAGTCTTAGATGTAGATATTATATGGTTTTCCTTGTCTCCAGTGAAAAATAGATAAAGCATCATCTAATTGTAGATGAATTAATAATTAAAACACTTGCAGGAGATAGAAAATTGAATAGTGCACTTATACTATGGCCAGCAAAGGTTCCCATCTTAATAAGTCTGGGAACTTTGCTGTTTGGTATTATAACCTATTCCACCTTAGCAGTTTTAATGCTAACAGGAGCTGCTTTGTTCCTTATCACTCTGCCACTAGTTAACATTAATACCACCTGGTGGTTTAATCCTGTGGTGGACGGGGGTCAGCGTGGGGAAAATGTAATGCTGGCTACGAGTGACAGGTGAACTCACGGTGGATCTCAGCTCACTGCCTTCTCACTTGCTGTGGGTGGAGACGTGTTGCAGCAGACCTCTCATTGCATCCACGCTGACCCATGTTAGTAACACCACCAGTTGCGAGTGATTGGCTAACGAAAAAACAAACAGTTGATATACTTAGACATGCCTCAACCTGTTTTTTTTGAGCATATATTCAGTTAATTGAATAACCGTAAGCTTTCATGTCCTCTTCTCGGTTCAGTGTGCTGTTTTATTCGCAGGATTTGCTAATGGCCTCTTCTGAGACTAGTTGTGGTTGGAGGTTTGGTTAAACCCTCCTTCGGTGTGATGTGACCCGAGAGCCGTTAACCAATGCTTGTTATGTTCCCGTGTGTTTCTCCTTTAAACAGTGTTTGCTCCTGTAATATGCTCTGCAGCATTTTGTCCTTCACCAGTTGCTGTACTGTACTTGTGTGTATATATGTATATAGGCCTCCTGTTTTTCAGTGTATAGTAATTGAACGTCAACAGAAATCTTTATAATGGAAACTGTGGAAATGGTGTTGGGCAATGCAGTTGAGCTTAAGACCTGGTGAACAAAACAGATGACTATTCTATACTTCTCCCTTTTTTGTGCTACTTCTGCCCTCGGGTTCTCTCGTCTTATTCAGCTGTGTGACATGTGAGTCATTTACAGCAAAAGTTTAAAGTCGCCCTTAACAACTTAGGTTCAACTAGCATAAGAACAAGATTAGATAAGAAGACGTGACTCAACTTTCCGCTCCAAAATGGATCAAATTCATTATTTTTAGTTCTACAAACACATACCACATAATAACAATGGGAAGGAAGTTTGTTTGAAATCTTTGCAAATGTTTTAAAAAAAGGAAGAGAAAAAAAAATCGCATGCACATAAGTATTTACAGCCCCATAATAACACACACACAGTCACTCCAGAATTAGTATCTTATGTCATTATACAGGGGGAATCTGTGAGAAATAAGTCAGAGGTAGAAAAAGATCTGCCTATGTGCTGCAGATTTCCAGTATCCGGGTATTTTTAAGTGCATGTAGACTTGTTCCCTGATTACTTGAGAAACTTGGGTTCTCTGAGTAACCTGGTTACTGAAGTACATTTAAATGCAGTCATTGAATGAAGTGACTGTTCCGTTAGCAACAGTTTCTGATTAGAGTTTTCCCCATTTGACCAATTCTTTCATTTCTTAAAAATCTACTTACTGCAATTTATACACTTTATTTCCAAAGAAGGGATTCATTGTCATGTGTTTGTGCTACCACTGGACACGTTATTTATCTCTCTTCATTAGTCACTCATTTATTTTATCTACATGCCATTGAATGTTGGTTTGGTGAACAACATTTCATAGGCTTTGTCAGTTTAGAAAAGTAAAATATAGTGCCTACAGCTACACCGTTGGTTTTGCTTCTCAGTGGAATTGCTTAGACTGGCAACCTAATTCACATCATAGAGAGCAACTTGACTCTGTTAATCTAAAATGTAGCCTAATGGAGTTTAAAGGTAACTGATAACATGAAGGTAATGTGAGTATATCCCTGTCAGCAGCCTGAGAAGGTGTATCTAACTGTTGTTATTCTGTACAGCCATGTCATGCTCCTTTTTCCAAGGTCCTGCACTCATGGCTGTTTGTGTTTTCTCCTCAGCATGTCTCTGTATCCATCCCTCGAGGACCTCAAGGTCGACAAGGTCATCAAGGTTAGTGTTTTAGGGTCATTCGATCGTAGACAGACTATGTGCAGTTGAGTAGCTTTGTAGTAGCCTATGCCAGGTGTTACACCACTGGTTCATTCATCATTATGGACACTACACTGCCTCTCAAAACACTGTGTCTCAGAATTTTTCTGAAGTTTGAGAAAAAGGAATTTTTAAAAAAAATAATAGCGTTTATCAAGGGGTTGCCTCAAAATCATGTTATCCTGGCTTCCTGCTGCTTGGGATTTGACATTTCCTTGTTTAATCTGTTTGTTATGAGTCTGCCAAGCTACCTGAAGTCAACAAGAAGATATTGAGCACAAAATTCATTCAATAACCAAACATTCATTCTTAAAAGGACATGAATATAGCATGAATATAGTTGCCTGTCATCCAGTATTTGCCTTTTTATGTCCAAGTGCACGGCCACTTCACTGCTGCATGTAATTGCTTTCTAGGCCCAGGCCCAGTTTGCTCAGACTACCACCCCCATGCCAGCCATCACCGAAGGAACATACCAGCCTCAATCCGCTACTGCTGGGATGCCAGGGTCAAGTGAGTCTTTTATTTTTATATATTTTTTTATATATATATATATATATATATATTATTATTATTATTTTTTTTTTTCCCATTCTTGTCTCCACTCTGGAAAATGATCAAAAGCTTGTGATTTTGCTTTCCTTGTTTCTAATGACAATAGTTTCAGTGTGTGGGTGGTCTGTGGTTATTCTTTGAAGGCAACACAAGAACTGTTGTATTGGGTGCAATTAAAGATGTAGAGTGAGAGGACTGGGATGAGAGGAGGAGTTAAAGGGGTCTTTTGAGAGTAAATGGAGTAAATGGGCCCCCCACAAAGGCTTTGTTTCCTATGTGTTTGTGACTTATTTCCGCTAAATATGTTTTTCTGTGTTTTGGGGAATATAAACCCAAACCAGGAGCTACACTCGAATGGAAGACAATAGGGACAAACGGGCATCCACACAAAAAATAGCAATGGTTCAAAGATAGAGAGAAGTACATTCAGATATAAAAGAACACACTTGTTCTGCATATTTTCACTCATCTCACCTCCTCTAATCATTTTCCCACTCACTGTGCTTCTCCTTTCTCTGTTTGGGTGTAAAGTCCTGTGGGATTTTGCTCTTTTGTTTTCACCTCTGCAGAGCTGGCTGTGAGTCACCATGGAGACTGGCTCTGGCAGTCACTCTGGGAGACGGCATGATGGGAGAAAGAAAGAGAGGGAGGAGGAGTTGATTTGAAAATGAAGGCAGAGGGAGAGAGCAAGTGGAGAGATGGGAGGAGTTTGTTCTCCTGGTGTGAGTGAGTGAGAGAGAGAGGGAAGGAGAGAGAGAGAGAGAGGTGGGGACATGGACATCAGCTCTGGACCACAGCCTGGCCAGGTATTCTAATACTGTCAGCCGCAGTCGCTGCATTGAGAACAGCTCAACAACTTGACCTCTTTTCTCCCTGTCAAGTTTCTTAATTTAAAATATGTTTTTATTTTTTAGCCGTTTTAAAGCAAGATTTAAAAGTGAGAATCAGTCAGTAGAGTGTCATGACTCCGAGTTCTCATTCACAGATTAATTTGGACGGGTGTGTTGGATTTCAAGCTGCCAGTTTCAGTAGCGATAGCTCAAGGCTTCTTAGAAGAAAGGGGTCAGACATGGGATGAATTGCAAGAAGAGTGGACTAATATTGAATGGAATAAAAGGGCATAGTTCATTCTTAAGTCTGCAAGCATGAATAGATGTGGAGCAGGCATTTGTGGGAGAGGTGAATGAAAGAGAAAGAGTGCAACTGTTCTGGCTAGTTAGTCTCAGTCCTTCTGAAATAATAAAACAGATTCAGTGTTTTTTTAATTAGGACCTTCTAGTGTAGGAGTTTCAGGGTAAATCATGATCAGCATTTTTCTAGCATTTGTACTTTTTCTGTTTGGACAGCATGTGGGTGCATTTCTCTTCCTTCCTTCTTTGTACCACTATCAGAGCCGTGTGGTGGGTGACCTCCGATTGCCTGGGTGGGGAGTTTGTGTGGTTGAAATAACTGACTCAACCCACGTTGACTTTAGATTTCCACCCTGATGCAGTCATTATACAGTCAGTGCTGTTAAAACAAATAAAATCATTGACTAATATATTGATGTCAGTATTTACTTGGGTTGAATTGACTGAGCTACTTTCTTGGTTGACATATATCTCTGATAGGTTCACTCAACCTACTACAAACTATTCAAAGAGGGGAATGCACCTCCACATTATTCATGAGGTTTGTAACTAACATGTCCACAACACATATCTAATCTTTAACTAGCCTCCTTCGTGTTGTAATAGTAGCTTGGTGACTGTATCATGGAAAAATCAAAAGCACTGATAACTAATCAGTAAGATGATGCAAATTATTGACTGATTACTATTACTGTTTTTCTAGGCACAAAAAGAGGAAGAGGTGACACTCTCCTGGTCACATGCACGTATACTGTGCTTCATACTTTGTAAATACATGTGCGATCAAACACCATATTTTATGTGACAAGAATATGTAAAGTAAATAAATTCACACTCACATTCCGATACTTTAAGGACATTTTAAAGTTATAGTGCATGACTGCTTTTATTGGAGGTGTACAGCTACTGAATGCAGACACATACAGAAGATGTCAAATGTTGACATCTTCGTCTTGACGTTTTATTCCAATGATTTTAATAACTCAAAAACATAACATAATGTGGAAAATGTGGAAAGTGGTGACAAAACTTTTTGGATGCACTGTAAATAACTGGCTAACATGCATATCTGTGTATGCAAATATATAGCCACTGGCTGATTTAAGCTTGTGCTTATTTTCCTGTTGCCTCTTATTACTTCCCTTACTTGTTCTTTTTTTATTTATTTAAAAAAAATTTTTAGCTTTGCAAGGATAAATACAGTAACTGTTGCTCTGCTAGAAGGGCAGCAGCAGCCTCTTGTTGCCAGAAACGTGATGTAGTCATGCAGCAGGAAAGACGACATGAGGTAGTAAAACCAGAGGACCAAGCCTATTTTTAGCCTTACAGCCCTTCTAAATAGAAGTTAGGTGGTTAATATTCTGACTCAAGTCGTACCTCCTCTCTGTGTTACCTCACCATCTGAGAGCTTCGTGACTCTTAGCCTACAGTGTATTTCTATTTGGCTGGAAGGCGTTTTTATGTTCATTTTCTGACTCAAGCTTATAGCACAACAGGAAGACCAAGATGAGGTGAGATTCCATGATTCCATGAGTCTAAGAAATGGAGAAGAGATGCCAGGAAAGACTGAGCACACTGCAGCAGAGTGCTTATTATCAACAGTCTTCCAAAAGAGGGCTCATTGTAGCTCGAGCATGACCCTGCTCTGATGGACAGCTTGAATAAAATATCAATTGTAGGAATGAATTATAAAGGCTGAGAGAGCTGTTTAGCAGGGTTTGTACTTGCACAGTCAGATGGAGACTGAATGTTCCGTCCTTAATGCTACAATTTAGGAAAGAAACTGTCCAGTAGATGCATTAAGGCTTTGATTGTGCTTTTTGTTCTGTTTTGTTTTATGCACTATGTAATCTGAAGGTCAACTCCTTTTCTCTTTCACTCCATCAACCACCTGCTCATCCTACCTCCATCTTTGGCTACTTTTTTTCGCCCCCCCTTCTTCCTCCTTCTTATTTATTTACCTGCCTTTGCATTTCCCCAGGTTTGTATCCAAATCTGGAGGAGCTGGGAGACTACATGGGCCTGGCCCTCAACAGCGATGAAGTCCAGAGGAACCTAGCCCTGTTGCCTGTGGCTAACAATGTAAGTGATTGTGTCATGTGGAGGAGTGTTGTCCTGATTTCGGACATCATCCTGTTCACTTACTTCCTGATTTTGCTTTGTTCACAACCTCTGTGATGGTCTGACAGGTTGGGCTAGTGATAGTAAATGCCCAGGTATGACCATTTATTTTTAGATTTATGAGATTTGAATGATATCTACGGTATGATGTTGTTTATAATGCTGTTTGTGATGTAGCAGAGTGTCATGTTCTACCCTTGTTCCAACAAAGGTGGACCATAAAATGCTTTCAATGTGGTTGACCCCCTGAAGGGACAAGCTGTAGCCGTATATATTATATTAGGCAACTGTTGTAAGAAAAAAGGCTCTAATAAAATCACTGTTTGCTTCTTGCACAGCATTAAACGTTAGAGTCTAGCTAAAGCACATGGTGGAGTTTTAGCCAAAATGCCAAATGTTTCCCTTCAGAGTTCGCAGATATTATATAACAGAGGGCAGATTTGAATTTGAGGTTACAATTCATTAGGAAACACAATGGTTAAAGCCTGTCACTGTCACCTTTCAGCTCTTATTGATGTTATAAGTAACAGAAATGAGCCATGAACTGTATATGTATCCAAGCACAACAGTGCTGTGTTCCTGGAGATCCACCTCGGTGAATGACTCACCACAGGCCCGGAGCAATGTGTGGGAGGGTGTGAGCTCTTCACTCCTCTCCAATCACTTGTATCTGTGTATGTGTTGGTTGGGATTCTGCAGATGTCACAGAGCCCAAGCTTGTCAGCTGGCATTCACCCATCGGTTTTCTCTGCCATTTGACCATATCTTCACCTCCATCATTATTTTTAAATTTTGTTTTATTGTTAATGCAATAAAAAAATATTAATGAAATGTTAAAAAAAGCAGCTTAAAGCCTTCCTAAACTCATTATTCACTTGTGGAGGATGAGAGAGAATGTGAGATGAATCTTCCCACATATCTGTTTGATGCAGAATTCCTTTTTTATTGCCAGCTGAAATTTAATCTAAATTTCCTCCTTAATCCTTTCTTCCCCCCCCCCCACAGCAAATGGCAGTGCCCTCCTCAGGTGTTGGGGGGATGGTGCGGCCAGTCACAGGTGCAGACGTTGGCATTCTGAGGGCAGAGATCCGCCCAGGGTTGCGGGAAATTATCCTCTGTAAGGACCAGGACAGGAAAGTGGGACTCCGTCTCAGTGCCATCGACAACGTGAGTCAAACATTACGAACTCTTTAACCGACACCAGCTTTAAGGGTTCAGCACAGACGAACTAGGGAATCAACATCCCTTGATTTCACTCACCCACACCACAGTAAGCTGGTCTGGCCCTGCAAGAATTTGCAATCTTGCAATTGCAACAACTAATTCTGAGCAACCCTGCAATTTTCAAAGTCATTATTTCTGAGAAAAGCAGTTGCAAAATGAGGAAGTCTCGGCTCTAACAATCCTCAAAATCAGCAAAGTCCTCGAGGGACTGATGTGACCTTTATTTGAAGCATGTCAACCAACTTGTTAATCACTGCTGGTTTGACCAATTTACTAATTTAGCAACAAATGAAAGTCTCAAGACTTGAATGGTGATGTTCTTTATCTGAATATTTGTTATTTAGGGAGAGTAAAGGATTACTGGAGGTATATATGGACATATACAGCATACTCATGTGCGTCTCAATTTCGGGTTCATATTTACTTCAGGGTTCTAGGGAAATTGTTTTGGATAGCATGTTTCACATATGAACTGTGGACAATGTTAGGAGTATACAGCCTTGGACATTGTCCAGAGTTGTATTTCACAGATGTAACGCACAGGGGGAGATTACAGAGTCAGAACCTTCCTCACGTGTCTCACTCGGCGTCTGTAAAGGTAAACAAAGATTTCAGCAATAGAATGGACCTGATGACCTTTTTCAGACCTCTGCAGGAATTGGTCTTGGGCAGATTTGGTCTACTGAAGTGAATTTCCCAGCAGTAGGCAGCACAAAATTACAATGACAAGAGAAAGTATGTGAAACCTCTGGAGGTCCCTTGTTTTCTGCAGTCATTGGTCATATGTGGATGTATTGAAGTATGTATGTGTATGAAGTATTTTATAGACATAGTGAACTACAATGTCCTGTCCTTTGTTGTTACTGAATAAACCTACATATAGGTATGAAGGAATAGGGGCAAATAAGTGATAAGGCAGTCGTCCACGGACCACAGGGTCAGTGGTTCGATCCCCGGTCCCAGCTATATGTCAAAGTGTCTCTGGGCAAGACACTGAACCCCCCCCAAAAGCCCATTCCGCTCCATCTGTGCAGTGCCGGTCCAAGCCCGGTAGAAATTGGGGAGGGGTTTTGTCAGGAAGGACATCCGTCATTAAAAAAAAAAACTGCGCCAAATCAACATGCGGACAATGATCTGCTATGACCCTGAACTCACAGGATAAGCTGAAAGGACAGAAAATAAAAGGTGAAGGAATAATTTGAGAGATTTCAGGAGCGGTCATTTCAAATACCAAATGGTAAATTGTGAAATTATTTTAAACTTCATTAACCAAATAGTTTGTGTCCCAATGTATAGTATGCTGTCAAACCCAGCCTTTACTTAGCCTTTAAATTCTGGAAACAAAGTCATAAGTTGAATTACAAATTTCAAAACACAGTAAAAACAAAATGAAAGACTGAATAAAGCAGCAGTACAACAATATAATATGTTTAACAACATACATCTATTATATAAAATCAGTGTGAATATCTTTTCTTCTTCTTTCCTGTTCTATTTTGATCCATTTGATCGTGACTCCCGACAACCAATTAGCATGGTCGGCGCACATCTCTGCACAACTCGTTGTTGAGATTTGTGGATGTGCACGTCGGGGCCTCTGCGACTTACGTAACCCAACCCAACCTAATACCCAACACGCCCATTCACTCACTTTTACTCCTCTTGACAATTCAGGACAGCAGCGTGCAGAGCAGGGGGCTCGAAGAATAAAGTTGCTAAAGTCTGCCGCGTCTTGCTCTGACATTTTAAGATACTTCAGGCACTTCTTTAGCTCTGTGTAGACCGTCTCGTTAAGACCCCCCCTCAGCATGGCAGAAGTCAGCCGGTTGGCTTGGCAGAGCGGGGAGCCATTGATGTAATATGAGGTTCTGGTGTATGTGTCTGTTTATGTTGTGGGCAGGATCTGTGTGTTGAGCTGAGGGAAAGAGTCTAGAAAGACTTATGAAACAGTGAACAGAGCAGACAGAGACATAAGATTTTATCTTTGCTCACATTGGCGTCATGGACACCCATCATCAATCAGTTAATCTACAACTGAACATCCTGAAAACTAAAAACTATAACGACTTCTTTAACAAGATGCAGAATCCTTCAATGATATTGTTCCACTCAAAGAGTTTATTACTGTATATTCCATGAATATCAAGTAAAAATAACCAATTATTTAGTTATGAAAAGTCCAAACAAGATGTTGGGTGATGATTCCTTTTTTTTGTGTTCTTTGCTTCTCATAGTTTGGTTGATATTATCAAGGAGTGTCTTTCATCTTAAAAGGTCAATCCTTCTCTCCACTATTAACATCTGTCCTCTGTCCCTCCCGTCTCTTCGTCTGACTCATTTTGGA
Source organism: Channa argus (assembly GCF_033026475.1). Taxonomy (NCBI): domain Eukaryota; kingdom Metazoa; phylum Chordata; class Actinopteri; order Anabantiformes; family Channidae; genus Channa; species Channa argus. Next base: position 23,173,843 of record NC_090209.1, read on the forward strand.
TGTCTTATTGATTCTCTCTTTTCCTCTCACAGGGAGTGTTTGTCCAGCTGGTGCAGGCTAACTCCCCTGCGGCCTTATCTGGGCTGCGTTTTGGAGACCAGATCCTCCAGATCAACGGGCAGAACTGTGCCGGCTGGAGCGCAGACAAGGCCCACAAAGCTTTGAAGGCCGCTGCCGAGACCCGCATTGAGCTGGTGGTCAGGGACAGGTGAGGAGTGTGTTGAATGCACGGAGGATGCAGGATGTTTCCACAGCCTTTAATCGGGACTCGTGTTTTCCTTTACTGCCATCATTGACTCTATGGAGCAGTTGTAGTTAAAGTTAACACAAACTTCTTTACATTAATGTTTCTAAATATGAAAAGAACGTTTTTTTTCAAAATTCATTCTCTGGTCTTTTATGTTTATCAGTAGTGTACAGAATTTGGGATGCATTTTGTACCGTATTACTGAGACCACTTGTGTTAGTGGACAGCCGGGTTATAGGTAAAGCAAAAAGGCTGCTGTCTGACAAGATAAGCGACTCATATTACAAACATAAACACAAGCATTATCAATTTGCATGAAAAAAACTTGTGTTGATTAGATAAGACAGATAATCCGTCTTGCCTCTGTTTTCAGTTTCATAGTGTTTCCGTTGTAGTGAAAATGTCTGGCTCCCTCTCCTGGCTGTGCCAGAATTTGCTGCTCACCTCTGCGTTTAGCCATGTTTCATTTTACCCTGTTATTTCCCATGTTCTCAGGTTTATTTAAATCCAATATACCTCTGCAGACATTCTGTTACGCTGCAGCAGTTCATAAGAGCCATCATGCTCTTTTTACACCTTTTACATTACTAACCCTTCCTGTGTGTGTTTGTGTGTCTCTCTCTAGGCCCTTTCAGCGCACTGTCACCATGCACAAAGACAGCTCTGGCCACGTGGGCTTCATCTACAAATCTGGTAAAATCACCTCATTGGTCAAGGATGGCTCTGCTGCCCGCAACGGCCTGCTGACTGATCATTACATCTGTGAAATTAATGGACAAAACGTTATTGGACTCAAGGTCAGATACTTGTTTCTGTCCTTACATCAAACAATGTTGATTACTACAAGTGTAATTTATCTTAAATTGTGTCAGTACACAGCAGAACACAAAACTAAATGATCCAATATGCAAACGCATTTCCAGAAAAGTTGGGACACTGTGTAAAATGTGAATGAAAACAGAAAGCAATGATGTGAAAATCATTTATTTGTAAATGGTACAAAGACAATGTTTCAAATGAAACTATTTATTTGCAATTTTACACTATTCTTAAATTGTAGAACTACCTTTCACGGATGATTACCTCAACCCATTCATAGTTCTAAAATGTCGATGTAATCTGAAAGAGATCATTGACTGTAAAGTATTGGTAGGGGAGAGTGTAGCCAGACAACACAGGATGGTGGTGTGTAAAATGACTCTGGTGGTGAGGAAGATGAAGAGGACAAAGGCAAAGCAGAGGACGAAGTGGGGGAAGTTAAAAAAAGGACGAACGTCGTGTAGTTTTCAGGGAGGTGCTGAGACAGACTGGGTGGTTTGGAGGTGCTTCCAGATGACTGGACCACTACAGCTAATATGATCAGGGAGACAGGTAGGAGAGGACTCGGTGTGTCATCTGGAAAGAGGAAAGTGGACAAGGAGACTTGGTGGAACGAGGAAGTTCAGGAGTGTATACAGAGAAAGAGGTTAGCTAAGAAGAAGAGGGACACTGAGAGGACTAAAGAGAGTAGACAGGAGTACAGGGAGATACAGCATAAGGTGAAGGAAGAGGTGGCAAAGGCCAAACAAAGAGCATATGAGGACGTATGTTAGGTTGGGCACTAAAGAGGGAGAGGTGGGAGGATGTGCAGCAGGTTGGTGTGAGTAAAGATAAGGATGGAAATGTATTGACAGGTGCCAGGAGTGTGATGGGAAGATGGAAGGAGAACTTTGAAGAGTTGATGAATGAGGAAAATGAAAGGGAACGAAGAGTAGAAGAGGTGACTGGTGTGGAGCAGGAAGCAGCAAAGATTAGTAAGAGTGAAGTGAGGAGGACATTGAAGAGGATGAAGAGCGGAAAGGCAGTTGGTCCTGATGACATACCTGTGGAGGTATGGAAGTGTCTAGGAGAGGTGGCAGTAGAGTTTCTGACTAGTTTGTTTAACAAGATCTTGGAGAGTGAGAGGATGCTGAGGACTGGAGGAGAAGTGTACTGGTGCCAATTTTTAAGAACAAGGGAGATGAACAGAGCTGTGGCAACTACAGAGGAATAAAGCTGATGAGCCAAACAATGAAGTTGTGGGAAAGAGTAGTGGAAGCTCGGCTAAGGGCAGAGGTGAACATCTGTGAGCAGCAATATGGTTTGATGCCTAGAAAGAGTCCAACAGATGCAGTATTTGCTTTGAGGATGCTGATGGAGAAGTACAGAGAGGGTCATAGGGAGTTGCATTGTGTCTTCGTAAATTTAGAAAAAGCGTATGACAGGGTGCCGAGAGAGGAGCTGTGGTATTGTATGAGGACGTCTGGAGTGGCAGAGAAGTATGTTAGAGTGGTGCAGGACATGTATGAGAGCTGTAAGACCGTGGTGAGGTGCTGTAGGTGTGACAGAGGAGTTCAAGGTGGAGGTGGGTCTGCATCAAGGATCGGCTCTGAGCCCCTTCTTGTTTGCGCTGGTGATGGACAGGCAGACAGATGAGGTTTCACAGGAATCTCTGATTTGTAGTGAGAGCAGAGAGCAGGTGGAGGACAATCTAGAGAAGTCGAGGTCTGTTCTGGAAAACAGAGGAATGAAGCTTAGCCGCAGCAAGACAGAATACATGTGTGTCAATGAGAGGGACCCAGGTGTAACGGTGAGGTTACAGGGAGCAGAGGTGAAGAAGATGCAGGACTTTAAGTACTTGGTGTCAACGGTTCAGAGCAACAGAAAGTGTGGAAAAGAGGTGAAGAGGCGAGTGCAGGCAGGCTGGAACGGGTGTAGAAAAGTGTCAGGTGTGTTGTGTGATAACAGAGTATCGGCAAGACTGAAACGAAAGGTTTTCAAGACGGTGGTGAGACCAGCGATGTTGTTCGGCTTAGGGACAGTGGCACTGAAGAAAAGACAGGAGGCAGAGCTGGAGGTAGCAGAGCTTAAGTTGAGGTTCTCTTTAGGAGTGACGAGGATGGACAGGATCAGGAATGAGGACATCAGAGGGACAGCTCATGTTAGATGTGTTGGATATAAAGTCAGAGGAGAAACTGTGAATATATCGGTAGAAGGATGCTGAGGTTGGAGCTGCCAGGCAGGAGGTCTAGAGGAAGACCAAAGAGGAGATTTATGGATGTAGTGAGGGAGGACATGAAGTTAGTTGGTGTGAGAGAAGAGGATGCAGAGGACAGGGTTAGTCTTTGTGCTATTTATGTATAAAATTGGGTTTTAAGGGATTTGTGACGTGTGTGTGTGTGTGTGTGTGAGTGAGTGTGAATGAATGATCTTTCAAGAGACAGCTATCTAATGGTGTTGAAGTTACAAGGGACTTTTGCACAGATCTACAGAGAAGACTGTGGTTTTGGAAAGTTGAACATTGCATTGTTTCCCCCTCTAACAATGCCACTAAATAATGGAGGGAGAAAACTGTTGTCAACATGCTTTTGTTATTTTATCGCATGAGATCTTGACATGTTGCTGTTCCTGTCTAAAAATCCAGGATTCTCAGGTCAAGGACATTCTGAGCACTTCTCCGACCGCCATGACCATCACCATCATGCCCAAGTTTATCTACGAGCACATGATTAAGAGGTAGGCTGAAATCATTTCCCCCTAATCCAGTGCATGAATTTTGTTCCCATCAGCTCAGAGGTTGGGATTCCACACATTTTTCTTGCATTGTGGTGACAAACACACAAAGATAGATATAAAAGTCTCCCACTTTAATGAAAGGACGATGAAGTGGAGCCTTTACGACACAGAGGGATAATGTCTTTTTCACAAGGTTGACCAGAAAATCACAGGTGGTAATAGTAGGATTAGATATAGTATAACTTCATTAACACAGAATATATTTTGTCTGCTCACTGAAGATGTAATTTCTTTCTTCCTTAATAAGTCTGTGGACTAAATTAACACTTTTTGAACTGGTGCGTTGTGTAATCACAGAAAAGCCTATTAAAGTGACTTTACTTCACAGGATGTCTGCTGGTCTCCTTCGGTCCTCCATGGATCACTCCGTCCCAGAAGTGTGAAGATCAGGGGGACGACTTCCAACTGTCTGGATGTCTTCAGCACAGAGAAATGGCTCTTGTGCTCTCTCTCGCTTCCTCACTCATATTTAGTGCCGTCTTTATACCAAACCATTTCCTACATTACAATCACGTCTCATTTAACATAATCTTAAGATGCCTTTTTTCTATTCTTCCATTGCTGTTTATTTGCTACCTTTTCCACATCTTTTTTGACATTAGTACATTTTATGTTAACCTTTTAGTCTGAGTACTTCCTGTTTATTTTTTGTATATGAAACTAATAACAGTACAATTCTGTTTAAAAAGCCATGCACACGATCATGAGTCCAGAGCTTCCTCCTCAGTTTAGAGATGAATCATTGGCATGTGATGTTTCACCTTTGTCAAAATGCTGTAAAAGTCCATGGTTGGTCATCAGAGCCCTACATGTAGATTACAGCTGTGCCCTCAGTCCCTGCACTTGGCTCCTCAGGTGTTTACAGACACCGTCTGAGCAGAACTAATTTCAGGGGCCGGGCCGGGGGGGGGGAATCATATGTGAAGAAGTTGCTGACTTTTTTTTTTTTTCCTAGATTTCAGTGTACAGTCACTTTTAGTCGGCCACTAAAAATAAGTTTTTAGTGCAGTAAATACAAAATGCTAGTGTTGATTTTGGCCATATGATTTTTCTTCTTCATTGACACCCAACAGGTACAGTCTCTAGATTCAGTCATCAGTGTCAGAAACAGAACATAGTAGACTTCACCCTTTTCAAGAGATGGTGCTGTACCGTATCTCATGTCTCTCTGCAGACAAATGCCATGAACTGGGGACACTGTGTGCACATTCCAGGGGAAAGTGTCGGGAAAGCGGCAGCAGATGCTTGTTGCTCTATGCAGCTGGGACTTGGCCCTGTCCATTAACACTATAGACAAGGCAAAAGGCACAAGTAAGAAAGATTGTGTAAATGAGTGTCACTTTTGAAGGAATTGTTGGTATTTGTTTGGACAGGTTCTGTGCTGGGTGGACCCACTAAGTGCACTTTTCATTACCTTTTAAAAGTTGTGTCTTTCCTGTATCCGTTTCCAGCAGTAAGGTCTAAATATTGTGCTTTTATATTGTGTTTGTGGTGCCTCATGTAAATGAGAAATCATGAAAACAAAGTTGTATGTTAACTATAGAAAACTGCTCAAATTCGATGCTGAAAAATCACGTGCTCAAATTAAAGCCTTTACATTGCATATTGTTGGTCAAGCCAGTGAACCTGCTCCCCTACTGCTAAGTGTTGTTCAAGGATTCCCCTCTGTCCTACTCTGACTGATGAGCACACTGACTGAGCAGAGCTCACAGTTGGGAATTTCTACTTGTTATATATAATTTCTTCTTTTAAAGCTGTTCATGTTTGGATGCATGTATTCCTTTACTTTTTCTAGGTATGCAATCTGATAAAAGTCATTCTGTAAAAAAGCGCTAGAAAAATCGAAAGTTTATAAGAATGTAACCGATATTGTAAAACAAATAAAGTCTTTCTGATCACATTACCTTGATGGTGTTGGGCAGTACAGTCATCCTCATACCAATCATGCATAACTGAGTGAGCATAAAGTCCAGGCCCTGAAAGAGTTCAGTTTAAACACACACGGAATGACCAGAAAGATGCATATTAACTCAAATCACCTGGAACGATATTTGAAAAAAAAAAAAGAGAAAAAGAAACTGCAAGATAGTTCAAAAACAGAAAAAAAGACCACAGTCCAAAAAAAACCCCAAACAAAACTAGTAAAACTAGTCAAGAGGAGCAAACAGCACTCGTGGGGTTGGGTCTTTCCCTTGTCTGTGAGAAAACAGGCTCCTGGCCCCAAACGTAGTTGGAGAAACAGACTAAAGTAATTCTACAATAAAAGGAGGGAAAACAAACAGATGGAAGATTCAGAGGAACAGATGAAGACAGCGGAAACTTTTCTCCATGCTCTTTAATAAGGAATCGAGGTCTTTCTTTATACAGTGAGTGAATGGAGAAATACCCTATTAATGTCTTTTACTGTACACACTACTATTGCCTTTAAAATAGTCAATTTACAATACATTATCTTTAGACTTTAATAATGCCAGCTCACTTATTATACAAGATATCGAATGTCCTGAATGAATGGATGTTAAAGGACTTGGTACAACCTCTGTATACATTATCATAACACACAGTCTATGGAGCACAGACAGACAAGCAATAAAGCTTAAAGTGACAATACACATTCAAATATTGACAAACACTTCCCACCTTTATCCTAAGAAATAGCCATCATCATCATCATCATGAGGGTCTAAAGGATATACACAGCGTCTCACTACTACAGCTCAGCTGACAGAGCAAATGAAACAGGGTCATAATGAGTTACAGAATAGGATAATGGCCTCATTGGCATTATAATGTATAATATCAGGGAGGAACAATTTCCCTCAAGGATTAATAATGTCACTGGACTCACTAAACCCTATTAGGGCTTGCAAGTGAAGACCTACATAAGCAGGCCTTAAACATTGTTTAAAACAAATATATATTAAGACAGAAAGTTGGTGCTTACACAGTCCCCAAAGTCCCCCTGAAACTCCCCACAATTTGTTTGCAAAATAATTTAAATTCTAACTTGTCTGCACGTGATAATAGCAAACGAGAACTCCAATATTTCCTATGTGCAATGGAGATTTCACTCAACCTCTTTGATAAACATACCACATCTCCACCCGCACCTCAAGACATAGCATTACGACTTCTCTAGCGGCCCTTTTTGCTCAGTTGCCCCGTTAGTTACAATTTTCTCAACTTGCTGATGTACAGTAAAAATCATTGGACTTTGATTAATAGGGATTTTGTTTACGCAAAACGATGAGAAGCGGATGCCGCGTCCCATATTGTGTCACCCTCGCAGGATTTTATGGCTTTTTGTAAAAAACATGAGACAGGTTTTGGCAAAGCGCTTCATGCAGTGGAGAGATGGGAACACAACTACTGCAAAAATACCGACAATGACAGGCGATGCTGAGGAAAGGTCATGTGAAACGGTGGCTTTTCTAGGGCATCTGCTCGATGTTTTCATGGCTCTGTCAGATCAATGAAACTAAATGAATGAGTGGGACATGCAACAAAAGTTTGCATGGCCTTTACATACATATTCTGGACAGATTGAAAGAGCTGAGATTAGAAGCTCTTCTCATTGGTAAAAGGCAACTGCTTTGCAGCATTCACAAAAATAACATTTATGCTTATGATAGATTTTATGATCTACCTGAAATGTCTGCAATCTCTTAATCAACCATTACCGGTTTCAAATTGTCAGCACTATGCCAAACTTAAACACGCTGCTTTACAACAGAGCAAGCAGTTACAAGTCAGCAGACATACAACACTTTGGATACACGTACAATCTCAACTTCAAGTAATTGTTTAAAATTCATAAAGTGATTAATAGTGCAAAGTATGTCAACCAAATGGTAAAAAAAAAAATATTCATAATGCTTTAATTAAAACAGTTCCGCTGGTTGTGCACGGGTGTTTGTTGATCATGTCTGACTCACGACAGACAGGTTTTTGATGGTACTGCCGCAGGCTGCTTATTTGCCCTTTTCACACACAGAATTAAAGACTCAGCAACGTGCCACCAGATGCCACTTTTCATTAAAGTCCTCTCATGGTAAACACACAACCACACAGCGCAAACACGCTGATCAACGGGATTCCAACCCCAATGTTAGAGTGTCACGTGTAGGCAACGTGTAGTACTGCCTGTCTATTTGCAGGGGCTGACTAACACCTGTAGCGTGGACTTGAAATTCACAGCAGAGTGCATTGACACTGCAGCGCGGGCGAATCAAATGTTAGCAGAACTATATACAGCACAGACGGCACAGCTCTCTTCCTTTGAAGTGTCCAACTTAGCCAGCGAGGATCTTAAAACAAGTGTCCGCTCATTATAAGACTTAGCTCCATACCATACATGCTGACATCAGCCTACTCTTTCCCATAGCGTGACTCCCGACAACAAACCCTCTAAGGCAAACATGAACTGAACAATTTGTGTTGCTAAAGAGGAAGGAAAAAAGTCCCAGCATGCGACTCGCTCTAAACCCACAGCTTAAACGTTCTTAGAAGACTTGTAGGTTTTTGTCACACCCGCTTTAAAAAAAATAAATAAGATGTTTTAAATTGCAAGGTTTCTCCAATAATGGATGGATGGAAATTAGGTGGAATTAATTGTTGCAATCGCAACATTGCACATTATTTAGGAGACGGCTTCAGTTTCTACCCAGAGTGAAGGTACTTAGTTACATTCTACCACTGTTGATTAGTGAGCCAGCTGAGCAATTCACTCGCTTCACATTTGAGGCCCAGATGTGAGATTGGCATCAATCATCTGACCACAGTAGGCAATGGTTGAAAATGCACATTGAAAACCTAGAGAGATGCTGTGCATAGAAAGGATTAAACACATTATGATATCAGGTTATCATAAAATAAGAAGCACTTTTTGCTCAACTGAATGAATGTGTAAATTTACAGCCATAGTGAACGTGGGGGGGGGGGGAGGCTGGAGTGAGAATGGAAATTAAAAGCAAAAATCAAGTGATTGTCAGACATAAAAGTTTTTCTAGCCCGTCTTTCTTTGGCCAACATGAGAAACACACATACACACTGCTCAAGCAGTTATTGTACAATCTATATCCATCAGAAACCTGCAGATCAGACAGAATAAATAAATCTAAAAGACGAAGCAGCTGTTTTGCTTGTATTATCAAGGTGCTGTGAGGCCCAGGCAAACATCGTACATGCAAAGACACTTTTCTGGTAGAAGATTTTATAAGGAGAAAACCGTTTTCATACTCTTTACTTTGCGACCGTCTAAAACCGCTCCGCAGTGTTTTGCTCGCTTCACGGTGTGACCCCTGCATACGAACGCCAATCGACCACCAATCGCCCGGAAATCAGACCCGCCTCTGCCTGGCAGAAACAGCTGAGTGTCTGTGGTTCCCACAACGCGAGCAGGTTCTGAAGGTCAGCGAACCCACAAAAGTTACTGTGTTGCTTTTTTTTTTTTAAAAGTCGAATGTTTTAAGACATATCTACACTTTCTGTGTGATCATTACTTCGTCAGTGAGCAAACTGCAGAATGCCAACTGTAGGCAACGAAACCATTTGGTTACAGATGTGCAAACTCTTATTACATACGCATATATTGGATGTACACGCTCACTAGCACATAATCATTTAAACATGTTTGAATTCAGGGAGAAAAGCAGACCAACAGACAGCCTGAACACTTACCCTGCACTTAAAACTATAACAATCAGGATCAAGCTGGAATCAAGTACAGATCATTGATTTCAATCGGCTCTTTCGGTTAGTAGTGTTAGACATCTTGGTAGCAACAGAAGGAGCCTGTGGGTGAGAAACAATAAGCAGCAGGTCAACAACAGAGTTTACAGCTCAGAGACCTTGGTTATGAATTTCTAGCTTCTAGGACCCAAACCCGTTCAGGAGACGTCACGGACGATCGGAGACACGTTGAACGGATTCTCCCCTTATATCTGCGATCCACCCAGGTCTCCCCCGCCTGCGGGGTAGTGCCTCAGCCCACCTCCCCTGCGCAGCGAGTGCAGTGCCACAGTGCAACAGCCTCGCAGCAGCGACCCTATGTGGTACATGGGCTGTCCGGCACGGGCGGGGCCCCGGCACAGCCACGCAACCGTCGGCACAACAGGGATGGCCACTGCTAGCAGATCAACTAGGAAGTGACGACTCCAATAGCTTTTCTGAATTGTCCCAGAGTCTGATTCATCTTCCTCCTCTGCTGCTGCTGCTGCTGCTCCCTCTGTGGCACCCGGTTCTTTACTTTCGTCTTCGTCATCGTCCTCATCACGCACCTCCACAACTGTGAAACCAGCTATCTCCTCATGGGAAGTAGATCTCCTTGGTTGGGAGGTATGAGGCTGTTCGACACCTGGTGATAATCCTGGGTTACTTCCACTCATGTTTTCCTTCTCTGCCTGAGTTGGTCCTGCTAGCATGCTAACGTCTTCCACACTGAGGTTTTCCAGTGCTGTCCCACTCTGCCTACCTTCTCCACAGCATCCTACAAACTTAAACTCGCGGTTCATCCCTGCTGATGTTGCTGTTGCCTCATCCAGTGCACCCTGGTCCTCCGCCACATTCCCACCTACTGAATCCATCTGCAGCAGCTGCCTTTCATCCTCCTGTGGGATCACTGTTGTTTCATCTTGCCTCTGATCTGCAGTAGTTTCCTTCTCTCTTTTTTCGTTTTCCTGCTTTTCTTCCTCTTCCACTCCTTCCTGCTGTCCACACAGAGGACTCTCCATGGAACACGCTACACTAGCTGACCGTGGTAAGGGAGGGAACAGGGGTGTTTTGGAAACTGGGATCGGCTCAGTAGCTGTACTCATGACCGTTGCATTGGTTACCGAAGTCGTAGTGGTGATAGAGTCCAGCTCCTCCTCCCCCTCGTCAGACAACCAGGTGGAGGTGGGGCTGCAGGCCTGCGAGCGGAAAGTGCGCTGCTCTGCAATGGTATCCAAATCAGAGGGGCAACCAGTCGCTGTGGGGATGGGGCAACTTTCCGTTTGAATGCCCGTCTCCCGGAGGGGATGAAGGTACAGGTGGTGGTGGGACAGGCAGGGGTGGCTCATGCAACCTACTCCGCCCAGGCCGCAACGAAATGGCGTTAACCTCTCACCTGTGCACAGCTTCTCATAGGTGGAGGAGTGTGGCATAGGGTGGGGCACAGGGTGGGACAAACTGTGAGGGAAAGAGTGAGGTAAGGTGTGGGAGAAGGTGTGAGGCAGAGTGTTGGGCAGAGAGTGGGAGAAGGTCTGTGTGTAGGAGTTGAGTAAAGATGCCGTTTCCTCGGTGAGGAAGGCGGCCTCCAGCAGGAGGTCAGCCCTGCTGGGGACACCGCTCTCCCCGCAGCACACAAAGCCGCTGTCCTGGGTGCCGTCACCTGACAGACAAGGAAAGTCTTGCCCATTGGTGCTCCGGTCCACCAGTGCCTGATCGCTCAGCTTGGTGTAGGTGGAGCTGCGAGTCAGAGAGCGGGCTGGGGAGCCATCACAGGAGCAAGAACCCCTCCCTCCCACTGTCAGTCTGGGTACTCCCCCTGGACTTTCCCCTGATACTGATGCTGGAGCTGAACCCCCGACACGGGTCCGACAGCCTGGTATGGCTACCCCCTCTTTGGCTAATCCGGCCTGGGCTAATTCCATACTAAGCAAGAGGTTCTCAAGCTTGTGGTTCTGAATGTTGATGTCTTGGAAGTACTTCTGGACCCCTACATCCCCACTGAGCCCCCCGGCATCACTGAGCCTGGCACGGACAGTTTCCACGGCCTGTTTGAGCTGCTGGATCTCCTGACGCGCCTCCTTCAGGGCCAGTTGCGCCTCGACACGATGACACTCCTCCTCAACCCAGTCCTCCTGCATCCTGCAAAGCTGGCCTCTCAGCTCATCTATCTCTGTGTCCCTTCGAGCGTGAAAACAGGCAGGAGAAAGACAGATGTAAGGGTTAGAGCCTGAGTGGTAAGGGAACACACTAATCAAACAATCTGATTTTGTGGCCATTGTTGATCATCTTATTTCCATTCTCAGATCCTCACCTGTCTTGCAGAGTGTTGATGGTTTCTTTTAGCCTGGCCCGCAGGTGTCGGATGCACACCTCTTTTTGTTGCAGGGGTGTGAGGTATTGCTCTGGGAGAGGGGGCTGAATACCATGGTTATCCGTACACGAAGTGTATTTCTGGTGACGTCTAAGAAACACAGAACACAATCAACAGTGGTGCTTTTTAATTTTACCGCATTCACATGTCAACTTTAAGAATTAAACCTTAACAAGAGTTGTAAAGAGCTAAATACTCCAATAGGTAATAAAGGAAAACAAAACTATTATTCCAGAACAACGTAGAGCCGAGGGAAGCTAGAGATAATTTTCACACCTTTGACATAGCAAACAGTTTTTTAAAAATGATCGATTAAAGCAGCTTGAAGAGATTGAAAATAATTTGACAGGAGATCAAATCATTTGGATTGTGTCATATCAGCACTGAAAGAGCAATAGGCAAAGCCTGAGAAACTCTAGGCTGATTCCCGAATTTTTCAGCTAATTGGATAATGAGGTGAAGATGAAACAGCAGTTCAGCCCAATTATGAGGTTATGGAATAGAAACCTATGAATATCAAGCAGGATTTTATCATGGTGAAGAAATTAAACTGAATTTCAGGGTCAATCTCTACTTACACATTTGCCTGTAGAGAAGTGCAATCAAAAGCATATGAGCTCTCAGACTGAGCAGGCCATGCCGTGTCTGACATCTTACCCTTTTGTGGGGCTGCAGTCGCTGCCTTTACAAGATCCTGAGTTGCTGCTGCTGAGGGAGGCGTTACCATAGGGATCTCTATTGCTGGGGGCGGCAGGTGTCCGTCTGGTCCAAATTAAGAGGAGACATGTTAAAGTGTTTCTGAAACCACCATGAAACCAACAGCCAGACAGTGATGTGACGGCAAACCATCGTGACACTGTTCAAAACCCATAAAAATCATAATAGCGATGAATGGAGCAGACTTTAATTCAGGTCCACTGACATGCCACTACAACACAGAAGTGCACAGACAAACAACAAATACAGAGGCTGAAGTCAGTGCTAGTGGACAGCAGGTCTGCCTAAGAACATGGACACACCCTCCTGTGGGCACAGACAGTGATGTCGCAGTTTGTTTGTTTTTTTAGAAAGGGAATGTGCTCTGCAATGATGAAAACGACTTACACACCTAATAACACAACTATGGAAAGCATTCCTCAAAAGAAACAAAGTGGGGAGTGTTTTCTTAAACAAGAAAAAAAGAAACCAGGTCAGAAAAGACACATCTCTCAACATCATGAAGCATTCACAAGGGGGGGGGGTCTCATCATTGCCATGCACCATAGTAACAACACTGATTGGGAGGAAATAAGAGGAGCTCATAACAGACCGAGAACGAGGGGTGGAGGGAGAGTTTGTTGAACGGCTGTGGCGGTCCGGGGACTTGGTGGAGGTGTATCCCTTAGTTGGTGACTTGGTTGATGCATAGCCTTTAGTCGGACGCATTGAGACCATATAACCTGTCTCCATGGGAACGTAGTCTAGCTCAATGAACCTGCAGTAGTCAAACCTGACCAGGCAGAGACAACAGGGTGTTAAATCACAGCGGACAGCAGACGACTACACCTGAACGATACAGTGCAGCATGCTATGAACGTATGCATGCTGTTCTACTGCAGTGAGACAAAGCTCTGAGCAGGAGGGAGTTCAGATGGCATATCAACAATCACTCAAACCCTGTTATGCCCCAAGAGACGTGGCCCTCTGAAAGCTTCATAAAGGGGGAGGACAGATACTGTAGCTCTGCTTTCACACTTAAGGCTGCTCTCTTTAGTTTGCCATTCAACACACAACATCAACATGAAGTCATCTGCAGCTTTGAGGCCTTTACGGGCACGAAACCCATTCTGAAACGTGCAACCTGAAATACTATTAACACGAGACGAAATGTTCAGAGCCTCTAATGGGGACAGAAGCTGTAGCGCGGCAGCAGTGGGAGCAATGGCGTTTAATCTAAAAGCCTCATCATCTAAAGCATTGCACTTCAAAACAAGCCTCCACACAAATGTCTCTACACAACATATCCAGTTTGACAAATTTGTGGACATAAAATGTGTCAGTAATCAAATATAAAACAAACAAACAAAAAAAAGACTAACGATTGTCAGAGGAAGTCCAATTTTACAACCTGGGCTACCAAACACCTCCAGAACAGTGTCTCTACATCACCTGGAAATCTGTCCTATGTATAGCATCTCATATCTAGGATGTAGTTTGCTCTCTGCTCCCTCCTCACCCTTTACCAGAGACAACCTCAGGGCAGATTATAGTTTATAGGATTGTCACCGTCGCCTTCATGGCTCTAGTTTTTTTAATAATTTCGGCTGTCAGATTTAAAAGTGGGCTTGAGCTACGACAACAGTGTGAGCCAATATTGCATAAGGAGATTATCGTGTTGGCATGAGAGACTGATTAGTGTAGTCAGAGTGAGTGTGGAGAGAAGACAGAGACGCTGACTGGATGGACAAAAGTACTCTTCCATACTTTAACTGAACTTTTTGAGGAAACCTTCAACCTTCCTCCAGCTTAGGTAAATAGACTTAACCCAACATCTGCCACAGCTGGCCAAGGAGGGGGAACACAGAGTGGCGTGAGGGGGAAACCCTGCGTTGTGTCCACAGAAGGACAGTGTGGAGACGGACCAATGCTTCATTTCAGACACCAGGAATGCTGGAGCAGGAAGGGGGGTAAGTCCACAAATTGATATGTTCCAACTTCTGATTAAGTAAATACATGATCCATGTAATACACAGCCAACAGCAGGGCCCCCTCAGGACCAGGGCTTGGAATCTCTGCCCTACACAACTAATATCCCATTGGCATTTTTAATTACCAACCGTCTGTAAATGTACCACATGACAACATTTAAATATTTTGTAAAATGTGCTTTCAATGTGCCTTGTGCAGTGTGCCAGTTTTGGATTTGAATTTCAGCCTGATATTGGTGGTTAAAGCAAATACCAGAAATAAGGGTTGGACCTTGCTTATTTTTTTTTAAATAAAGGCTATTGTAAGGCCTGAGGAGACCACACATACCCAAACATCAGATTTAAAATCATGTCACAAAGACACTGGGTGTTAAGATCATATATAGCAACTAGCCCACTGTGTAGCAGCTGTTTCTATCTATGATTTTCAAGAGCATTGTCGTTAAAAAAAAATAATAATAAAAAAACTACTCAAATGAAGCTGCCAGGTGATCAAAAGCAGCAGTGATCAAATTCCCAATTCTGCTTTACAGGCACCTTAAAAAAAGAAGCACCGGAAGTTTGGATACTGGATCTACCGGGCTGTTTCCTCTTGCTTTAGGTCTTTACATTTCACAAGATGAAAACCTGCTGGCTCTAGCTTCATACTTGAATACATACAAAGGTTCAAACGAGAGTGGCATCAATTATCTCGTCCAGCTCTTTGCAAGAAAGCTATTGCTTTACCTCATGTCGGATAATCGACAATTTGAAATACATATTGCAGAGACACGTAAAACCACATGTAGCCTGTCCTCCAAAGAATATTGTTGAAAATAAGTAAAACATATTTTACTTTCAAACACTGCTGCCACACAAGTTGAGTATCACAGTATAGTAGAGTTTAATCAGTGGTAGCCGGGAAATGGGACCTGTGATGGGCAACTTCTGTCAGCATTCTTCACAGATAAGACCAAAAAAACTATAATATAATATTTATAATTGATGATATTTTTTAAAATATAGGAAATGTTAAAACTGTAAGTGGACATGACTGTTGCCCAGTCACATTGGAAATGAGGGGAAAAAGCAGTGGCAATCTTAGCAGCCAGGGATTTGGACACAGGACACATTAACTCCACAGATAGTTCACTGGAGACGGGATGCGACTGTTCAACATTACACAAAGGTCGCTACATTTGACACAAGGCGTCATTCTCACTTCTTACACAACTGTGTTGCGGTATATACCAGCTTCCCAGTGTTTCTACCAAGAGCTCTGAGAGAAAAGTGTCCTGTGTAATTAGTTCAGGGAGCAGGGCCACACATTGACTACTGAGTAGTCCTTTGAATATAATTATGACAAAAGCCAAGACATTAACAGAACAGAACCGAAACAGGCAGGGGGGGAAGCAGCTGAGTCAGCTGGACTGTGGGTGGTGGTCGGGTGGATGTAGTGGTTGGAAGTGTCTCCCAGGAGTTGGCGAGTGAGGGAGCGCAATGCAGAAAAACTCCTTAGTGCAGTTTTTTTCTAGTGGAGAAAAAAAAATAAAATAAACCTTTGCTCAAGAAGCTCAACTCATTTTAAAGATAATCCAATAAGCACATTATCTTTTCAGTCAATGTCAGTGCACAGGTGCCGCTGTGGTGAACCAGTGATCACTTATGATCACAGTATGTATCCACAGCACAATAGCGCTATTTCTACCATGCATGTAGCCACTAAACACAACTTCATGTGAACAAATGTATTAAAGTGACACTATTGTAGTAGCAGATCCTATTGAACTTAACTCTGTCTCTGATTTTACTCTAAAACAAGTGTTAAGTTAGATAAACTCTTCCTAAAAGCCTTTTCACTTCTAAAGTGTAACACACAGTTTTGAAAGTGTCAGTATCTGAGCTAAGCAGCCAATCAGGGTTATGGCAGGATAAACAGTAGTACTCCACTAATAATAATAATAATAATAATAATAATAATAAAATCCTGCAACGGGTTTCTTTTAAAATGCCAGAATTTAAAAAGTCATGGGGCTCATTAAAGATTAACTAATTAGTTGGCTACAGCTGGGAAAAAAGGAAAAAAAATACTTCTTCTGCTTTTCTGAAAATGAATTTGTTATTGATACTTGTCGAATGGAAGCGAGAAACTTCCTTTGGGACCAATGGTTTCAAAACGAAAAACAATGACATTTAACTGGTAAATTTACCACTTCTATTGCTGCAGACATGCAGTACTTTCATGGAAAGTGGAAGAAGAGCTATAACACAGGGAGCATAAGTATTGGCTGTGTGCTGTTTGCTCTCGTTTTAGTGGCTACAGTGCACGCCGGAGCTCCAGCTACGCAGCATGCTCTCTGATAGTGTAACTGAAGCGTGTCTCACGCAGGAGCCGCGGGCACAGGAACGGCCACCGGCGCTGTGGCCCCTGGCTCGGCTGTCCCCGACCCTGACGCCGGCTTGGGCACCGGGACGGGGGAGGACGCCAGTATTTGCTGCAAGCGTCGTTTGGGCTGCAGCACCTTCAGAGGGTTGAATCTGGGGAAAAGAAATGAGACAGAGGAGGACACCACAGCTGCAGATTGAACGCTCTGCAGCTCCACACTGCAATGATAATAAAACCACTACAACCGCCGTAACCACACCTCGACTCCAGGACGCCTGTGACCCACACATAAACCTATGGTTGGCAACATCTTTAAGGGGAACATCAATCAAACCATTATAAGTCACTTGACACACAGGTGTTAGGTGAGATTAGAATTACTTTGGATGCTTCAGCTCACCAGCAGATTGCAAGGCCAAGATGGCTTTTCCACGGTATTAAAGTACTGACTGGAAACTGGAAGAGAGATTTTAACAAGTTCAGCAAGTTCTCAGGGCACCACTTTCTAATACAACAGCCTTTATAAAAGCTGGCAAGGTTGTTTCTGGTTCTTTTAAGTTATTAATAACAAGGACCACTAGTCTTTCTCTTACAGTCAAATGTAATCAACACTACAGGAAACTGTCACAGCCTGGTTCCCTAAAGGAATATTGCTATAAATGGATTAGAACTAAATCAATAAAATACAAATTATAAATGATTAATATTTTAAATCCTCTAATGGGGCTCTTATTACAAAGTTGAGTGTCTTTAAAATATACAATATTCTACAGTAAAAATCAACAAGCAAACAATAATATTTAATAAAAATTATTAGAATCCATATCTAGCTTTATTTTTTAAATTATAATTTACCATGTATTGCTTGACTTGCTCAATCTGCCTTTGATAAGTACCACTGAATGTTTGGGGAAAACACTGACATTAGATAGTTTGTTCACATTAATTCTTTACAAAACGAGCAAATGAGCACAGACAAACAATTAGAGGCAATTCAACAATCCCATAAACAAAGAAGAACCAAATGTCTGGTAGGATAGGACGTGTATGTGTGGCTAAGAGAGGAGAAAAAAAAAAAAAACAAATCAGGGTTTCTCACTGGTTACTTACCGCCGAGAGCCTGACGTAGACCTCCGAGTGGCTGGAGCAGGGGCAGACATGGGGCAAGACAGCCGACTGCACAACCCAAAGTTTCCTCAGCTCCGTCTCTGTTCGTCAGCTCAACCTTCAGAGCCTGGAGGGGAAAACACATACACGGCCAGAGCGTGACCACAGACACCCAGGAAGAAGAGAGTGGACAGCAAGAGGAGTGACGGAATAAGAAATACCAAAATAATTATGGTGACCCACACACACACACACACACACACACACTAACACTCACACACGGGATGGGTTTTGCTGCCTGCTTTAGTGATCGGCTCTGGATGTTCAGCCTACAGCATGACGCGTTCGACTCAAGCTCGCAAACACTGGGTACAGAATTTCACCAACCAATCACCTCTGGCCTGCTTGTGTTTCTAAGCTTCTGTTTATTTGCTCTGTGTGTGTGTCACCCAATGTCAGAGTTTTCCTGTGAGTACAGAGACATGGGTTTTCTGCCACAGCTGTGGTTTTTCCAGGCTCATACAAATCTATAAAAAGAAAATATAAATTATAAATTAATTCCGCCAGGATGTATTGTGAGATAGAGAAGCACACTGAGAGTGAGAGACAGAGATCGACAGAATGGAAAGGAAGTGGAGGTTTCTTTTCAACAATAATACATCACGTACAACTTAAAGGGCTCCTGAGGGCCAAATTTGCACCTGCTGAAAGTCACGTTCCTGCTTTAACACTGTGCTGTCTATATATGCCAACCATGCTTGGGGGGGCAAAAAAACTCCCCAGTCAGTGAAGGAGGTTACGTTGTATGTAGGTAGATTAATGGAAATTCAACTTTTGCGTGGTATCGCTCTCTGTGTCACTTAGCCCAATTAAATCCTGTTAAGAGAAGAAAACTATTCTCCACATCCAAGCTCTACTTTACCACCTCCGTCTCTTGGATTTATGATACTTTATTGTTGTCCACAAGAGTTTGCAGACCCAGGTTTTCAAACATAATTTGATTAATTTTAGGTTTGTTAGAAATTTGCACCTCTAGAGAAAAGCATCAACAACAACTGGGTCTCCACCTCACTCATTTTGCTACCACGCCTGCTTCTAGTTAGTTGACGGCAGCAAAATCCCACTAAAAAGTTACTCGTTGGAGGTGACTGCCTCGCCTGGCACACGTCCACCTAAAATATTGTAATTCGGACAACAACAGCATCATACATCATTACACATAACCCCATCAGCACTACCAACAACAAAAGATCAAACTCTCATTCCAGTTATTAGGGATCCTGATTTCTGTATGCAAACAGGTTTATTGTAAACTGGTGAAGCAGACAGACACACATCCAAACAAACTTCCACAATGCCAGATGAATGTGTGTGTGAGGAGTGAAATGCTGCCTTCTCATTAAACTCAATGGAGGCCTGAAGTGCAGTGTGCACTTATTTCTGCTTTGTTTCTTCTTATTTGGTCTAATTTGTCCCGACTGACTTCCACATTTAGCTCCATCTTCGCAAACTAACAAAATCGACATGATATACGTTTAATATTAAAGCTTGTTTTGCTAACTTACAGTGTAACATCAGAGTCAGTGTACAGAAACTATGATCAAACCATGGGCGGCCTGTGGAGCAAAGGGTAGAGCATTAAGCTGGGGGACAGACGTCTATAGAATCAGATCCCAGCCCACTGCTCGCCCCAGGGGGAGGGGTCAAATGCAGAGAAACCATTTTATTGTAACGTATGCAACATGTATGTGCACCTAAAAGTTATAATAAATAATAAAATTAAGCTAATGAATATTCTAGGAGTAGTTTTACTTTAGAAACAACATCAACCTCAGACCAGCTACTACACGGACAAGCGATCAATCACAACACTGCCTTGATTCAAATGACCCTCTGTTTTTTTTTTGAATGACAGAATGCCATTTTATGGGAATTATTTATATAGGAACTGTTGTTATAATATACAGATATAAATACATATTTTTCTTCTGAATTATAGTCAACGGGCCTATGGCTTGCAAAATAGTTTAATTCATGGGTTTTGGTTTTAGTCTGTTATCAATTGGTCTATATAAAGGTGACATAATGTGATAATCAGAGACCGAGTGAATCAAATCATGGAAGAGGAGACAGGGTGCAGGGAAGATGAATGGAACAACCTTGCAGCCTTACTTAAATCTCACTCACTAGACCAGTTTAGATCCAAACCACAGAACATTATTGTTTGCTGATCATTCAACTAATTTCACAATAGGCACACTGACCAGACAGAAAAAACATTATTAGGTATTATTCATGTCACTAGTAACATGAAAAATGGTTTATTCAGGACATATTATTGTCTATTAGCAGTTATGATTTCATTAGGATCCCCACACAGTGTGAAACAGACCCAGGAAGGCAACGTGTTCACCAGCTCTGGCTGCTGTCACAACAGATCAAACCATATCAGAGCACATCATCAAGCATTTATTAAGTTAGGCGTGTTATGTAACAGCATCTGCAGGCACAGGACAGCCTCAGTGAGGAAGACACACAAGCAGCGTCTTTGCTTATAGGACAGAAATGGTGAGCAGTTAGGAATATGTGAGAGTGAGTGAGTGAGTGAGTGAGTGAGTGAGTCTGTGGAAAGGTGTGATTACACACACATGCACTCACGCTGTGCCATTTTTTAATCCCCTGTGACTGCAGCAGAAGAGACACTTATGAAAGACACAATGTCCTTGCTATGAAAGATAAATTGGTCTAAGCTAGTGTCTCCATTTAAAAAAAATCCACAACTGAACTGAGAAAACAAGACTCAGTAAAGAGAAAAGACAGTTTACATGCAGGCACAAAGTGGGTAATAAAGCCCCCCACCTTGTCCTCACCTCGGTGGTAATACAACTCGCGACTTGCACCCCACAGGTCGGACAGAGAAAGTGTGGCTCACAGCAGCTACGCTCGAAAGTCTCCTCAAGACTCTTGCATTCCCTTCTGACAAACATGGAAATCTGTTTTGGACTGTTAGACAGCTCCGTGATCTATAACACTGAGCCAGTGCCTTTAATGCAGGACTACCATTCAACAGTCAGTCAGTGTTTGGGTCCGTTAGTGTGCTCAGTGTTGCTCATCCAAACACCCCTCTAGTCCTTTACAGCACTGTTGCTGTGTGGTGAAGGAAAACCGGAAACCGATCACCAGGATGTGCTAGATCATGGATAAATGCTACCTTTGGACCGTGTGCATGTAGGTCACATTAAGCGAAGGGCTGTCACTCTAAAAATCATGTTTTTTCCCCATTTTAAATAGCAGAACTCTGAGCTCTAATTAGTTATGACTAACACCATTATCCAAGAAGGTGAGATAAATATTAGGTGGATCCAGCAGGTGGTTTGACTGGAAGCAGCAGGATGATTAAGCTGCAGTAGTAGCATTTCTAGTGCTGTACACGATGTCCCAAGAAGGGAAGCGTCAATGTGATTTAAATAATGAATCTGTGTGCTGGATGCAGCACTGCATCTCTGCAAAGCAAACACTCTTAACCAGATCATGATGACTCACTCTTATCTGGGTAGACTGCACACTCAGCAGCAACAGTGCGACCCACTATTTATGGTATTCTGTGTGCAATGAATACATCTGTGCATGAACAAGATAAGATTTGATGTAAAACATTATTTACTATGTGTGGTGAAGGAGTTATGGTCTGTTATGAGTTAACTGAAAAATCCTTGACAAAACAAACTTTTATGATAAAATAATAAAAATAAAATAATAAATACTTGCGTATTTGTCAGTCCATGTAGTTGGGTCTGGTCCCTGTAGTCTGCAGCAATGCCACGGGAAGAAAACAAGACACATGGGACTCACGATTTATAATGAACACAGAGGAAACACCAAGTTACAGATAAAAGCAGCTTTTCATGTATTTGATCATGGTTTCCTGTGATTGAAAAAAAAAATCAACTAGTCAACAACAGAAGGAAAGTGTTAAAATGTCTTCTGTGGAAAAGACCTTCGGTGCCCACAAGCTTTTAGGTCTAATTGAATGTGGTAGTGGCCGCAGTATCGGCCCTTATAAATATATAATTGAAGATTTACTTTTAATAACAGTCATACGAAAAAAGCTCCATGCTAGTTGGCTGAATATTAGTCAAGCAACATGGACATTACTGGATAGCAGTGTGATAGCTTGCATCCCGGCACCATGGAACATGCCACATACTATGGCCGGCTGTTTGGTTTTTTTAAATCTAAGGTCAATCAGATGTGCCAGCCTCAAAGTAAAACATATTGGTTGGAAAAAATAAAAAAGTCCTACCCACCTGGATCAGGTGTGTTCAGTCAATCAAAAGCTAGAAGATACCAACTCACTTCATCTTCCCCCTCTCAATCTTCCAGCTTCTGATTGACTGAACATACCAGTTTAAAAAAATAACAACAACACAGATTTCCTATATAGCTCATGCATTGCAGCAGTCCATATTCATGCTAGATGATGAAGTAACATAGGGGACACTACCATAAGAAAACATACCACAGGACTAAACAGCAACATCATTAGTGGCTACACTTTCCTTCCAGGCTCTATGCTTCCATGACAAGCACGTGTACTAGTTGGAGACAAGCACATACTCACGTTTTTGTGAAAAATATGTTGCGTGCAGGGCTCAAACAGTGACGCTGGGTTTTCACGGCGTACACAGATCAGGTCATTCCTGCAGAGTCACCCTGCTGCTGCAGCAGATGCAGGGTAGCTCAGCTGAGATCCAGCAGAGCACAGCAATAAAGATGCCGTGCAGCTTTCACTGAACCATCAGTGAACAGGACATTTAACCACAAGGGTGAAAGAGAAAATGACAGAAGAGAAAATAGCAAAGATTGATCAAATCTTCAAGTTAGACAGATTTTCATGTGCGTTTGCTTTAGATGAAATAGCTTCTTTCAGACTTTTTACCCCATAGTCGCGCTGTAATTTGACAGGGTTTAGCCCTCATTTGAATTTAAGTGCCTAGTAAAATGCACGTGGCATTAATTCAACTTCTATGGCATTTTAGACAACTCTTATCTGAGACCACTGGGAATCTCACATTTGCACTTAATTAGGTCAAAAGCTCAAAATGTCTTACACTCATGAACAAAGCAGAAACGCTTTAAAGCATGTCGGGGAGCTGCAGCTTAAGTGCTTATGCTAGTAGTTCATGTGAAGTGTTTTTCCTTAAAGCAAAGTCAGGCAGAGCATTGATAAAAATGGGAAAAAAAATCAATATTCACAATCATGTTAATACCATGTTGGAGGAGCCAAGAGAAGCTAGATACATTGATTTCCTTCACTCTCTGTAGATCAGACTCCATTCAGGATCATGATGCACTAATGCACTGAAAGTCAGGAGTGATCCTTTTCTTAACAGGAAAACATTACCATGTCCTCATTACAACAAACATTCAAAAGGGGCCATTAACGCATCCATCAGGCAACATCATAAGCATTACAGTCATGTTTCAGGCTACAGTATAAACAGACTAATACTCACTCTTTTAGCTCTGTTCTGAGCCATCACCTAACTCTGCACTTACACCTAACTCTGCACTTACTCTGCTCTACATAGTAACTTTCTCCTGTTAGTTTTGCTTTGGGGTTTTTTTTGTTTTTGGTCCACAACCTTTACAAACAACTTCTAAACTATCTGCTCAGAACCAAGAGCAGAAAGACAACATTAGCAATTAGTTTGCTAAACGTTATGGAGAATTTAGCACCTCAAGAGCCAGATACTTCCTCCAAGTGTTTGTGAAGACCAAATTAATGCTAATACAGCTTCATAGTATGTGCTTAATGTGTAAACAGGAAACTGTTTGCTAACAAGTTGCCATATTAACATACATAGGCTAATTCATCATAATGTGTTGCAAATACATCTTATGGTTGCTGCCTCCAAGTAGCAGAAATTCTGCTCATGCATGACGCATAAACATTTTCCGGTATGGTGCTGTGGGAAGTATGGACAAAACCGCATTTATCCATGTTTACTGTACAGTAATATCAGAGGGTCGTTAAGAGAACAGTCATCAAGAAACTGAAACACTTTGGCTGATCCACAAATTATGCCATCGTTTTATAAAACGTAGTTTTACTTACTCAGGTCTTGACATAGTTCCAGACATAACATCCTGAGAACTGAATGAAATGCCACAAAGTGTATCAAGGGGTCACGAGTAGACACAGCTTCTGTTTCAAGTGTAAGAAGCTAAAGCGTTTGGGCACCAACCCAGGCCAAGGAGGAAAACCAAACTCTCTTTGAGAAAACTGCTTGAACGGCCTTACACACTTTTCTTCCCCCCCCCCCCCCCCCCCCGCCCTCAGGGCTACTCAGATATCGTAACACTATCATGCTTCTTTTGGATCTAGTTTGACTAGCACATGTACACAAATGATATTAAATTTCCGTATATCAAAATGTCTCGGTACTTGTAGCTGAAAAATCCCTCCAGATGACATCACTCGAAAGGAAGCTTTAGTTTAGATTATGTTGACTTGTTGCTCACATTATAGAGTTTGTAATCATGGTCAACCAGCTTTTCCAGAGCTCCGACAGATGACATCATCTTAACTAATGATGAAAAACTTCTCTGGGAAATGTTTTTCAGCTAGAAGCAGAGAAATATTTTAAACCATTATTGCACATTTACATCTTAAAGTAAACGCATAGAAAGCAAGATGAAAAAAAAAAAAAAGTCGCCCTTTGAGATTTAGTGCAAGCAGCTGAGACTGACAATGATACTTTGCATGCAGGAGGAAGGAAAAAACAACATTCAACAACACAGCCTCTGGAGATTCTGCACAAATAAAGACCTGAAATGAACTGTTGTACGTAGTCCTGCGAGATCACTGCTGCCATGTTACACAAAGATCTCAGGGATAGTTCTGTTTGTGTTTGATTACCAAATGAAGAAGTGGCCTAATTACACATTTTTCCCCATCACGGGCACATCAGAACAATCACCATGCTGTGAAAATGACTGCAAAGTCTCCATAGCGACGGTCAGTCCGCCACTTGTGAGGAACATGAGCAGTGGTAGAGTTGCCATTGGTTGTGAATGCCGAGGGAGAGGATAGAGGAGCCAGCTGATGACAAGATGGCCAAGGACAAAAGAGAACTGCACTACAGGACGGTGAAAAACATGGAGCTCTGTCTCTGCATTCACAGCATGTTTTGTTCTGTCATCTTCATTTTCACACGCGTCAGGAGTTGGGCAGCCTGTATGTACAGTAGGCTCATAAATAAAAAGGTCCATGTGCACAGAGGAATTACAAAAGGGGCATCGAGGCCAGACGCTCTAAAGTGACTGTTGTTGGAAAGCAATAAAAGAAAAGATAGACCCAAAACAAAACAAGTACAAATAGTGTAGTGTGGGACTGTCTTTATGTGGTGCATCTCTGCTGTATCTTATCATTTAATTCTGACAGTTGGGCATTTTTGTGTAGGATTTGTTGTATTTGTGTCAAGGTTAATCCAGAATTTTACAGAATCTCAAAACTCAGTTCTTCATTACATCCTTTCACGTTTGACTGTATACAGCATTGTTACATTTTGGAACTGGCTTCAAGAGTTTAATCTTGACGATGTAAAAGAATAATGTTTAGGAAATGGAATGAACAGTTAGGTAACCCCCAAGTCAGTGAAGCATTGACATGACAACCACACAGGAGCTGTGTTCCTGTCACTGTCAGGTGGTACGTACATACCTCAAAAACAGAAATGCTGCAAGGTCAAACTGCAGCACCAGGAAAGCTGTCACGACTTTGCTGCCTACAAACATGGATGGCACTTACTTTGGGACACACAGAGCGTTTCCTCCATGCAGAACCACTGCAACGATGAAATGTCGTTGCAGTGACTACGTCTATGAAATACCTCGCTTGTTGTTGTCCTGACACCGGTGCACAAAATACACGTGACGCCTAAAGGCCTTGGCCACACGCACAAACTGGGCGCACAGGATGACAAGACGCGCACGCATCTGCTTGCGCACACTGCGCAGCATTTCTCCATCATCTGCACCAAAATAAACAGACGGGGGATATAGCCGGAGCCATGTGGACAACGTTTTCAATAAACGCCGAGCTCCATTCACACAATATTTCTAGGATGATACTTGCACACTATACTCTCCACTCTAAACACGCATCCTCCGCAAAACGACACCTCTGTCGCAGCCAATCGCACAGATGATGTTAATAACAAGCCCTGGCCTCCCTTACCTGTGCCCCTTTCCTCCTAATGTTTAGTCCTGTCGTGGTTCCATCGTCTCGGGTCTCAGTTTCCCTGCGGCTCGTCGCCAAGAGCCGCTGGATGCAGCGGTGATCTTTGCTCACACGCTCGGAGAGGGGAGGACAGGAGAGAGGAGAGGAGAGGAGAGGAGAGTGGGGGCTGGACCAGGGGGACGCAAGAGGTGTGCTCGATGGCTGCCGCGTGAGGAGAAACACAAGGGCATATGGATGGAAGCATCTGCGTCACGTTACGTCGGATATTTTTAAAGGGAAACACCACGGTGCATGACTTCCTGTCTTCACACCGGAGAACAGAGCTGATGGAAGCTCGTTTTATAGACATCAGCCTGGAAAATGACTAACACTGCAAGCAGAGCAATGGCACAGAACAGTATTAATTCTTACTAATCTAATACATCACTCGTGACCATTTGAAGACTGAATTTTGCTGATTTAAAATCAGTTCCTGCTGCTTATAATAAACGATAGTCACTCATTTGCAGATGTTGCTGCGTGGCCCAGTATTGGTTGTTGCACAAGTCACATTGTCTAGCAGTTGTCTTGTTTTAGAGAGAATGTTGCACCAATTACGATCACAATAAATATGAATCAAAAGGCTTGATGGAAGGATGCGGGAGAAATGTAAGACCTAAAATCATTCTAGGTGCTAACGCTAGGGGGAGACAATGCAGAGGGAGGAGTCAAAATAATGACTTAGATTCAAAAACTCTAATTGAGTTGTGGAGATTTCATCATTTGAGAAGCTTCGACTCCAAATCACCACTTTGACAGTTTAGGCTGTTGAAGCCCACCTGCTGGAAAAGGACTGCTGTGGGATTACAGTGGACTTATTTCCCGTCCTGATGTTACTGTGATATTCAGTAATGCTTTAATGCAAAGTGAGTCAGTCCACACAGAAAGCAAAGTCTATATGCATGTCAGGGTTCATGTCACCACTTCACGTCCTTCACACGGAGAACAAACCCGCTTATAAACACACGGTGCACAGGGTTGGATTGGAGATACAGTGACTATAAAAGGGACTTTTACCCTTGCAAATTTTCACATTTTCATTTTTTAAAACACTTAATCGTGGTTTATTTGTATGGTTTATTTTGTACAAAAGATTACCAGAAAAGGTTACATCAAAATTACATCTTCTAAAGTGGGTGGAATACGTTTTATAGGCACTGTACTACTCCTAGTTGTAAGGATTTTACTTAACTGATACCCGTAGCTTTGAGATACAAAAGTTTCCACCGTTTGTGAAAAAGGAGGAAGACCGATTTTATACCCGTCACCCCATCATCTTGTTGGGTCACACAAAATGCAATGTAATAATCGACAACGAACAGAAGAATAAGAGGAGGAAAATACCCAAACAACCACAGTCAGCAGCACAGGCAAGTGGTTGGCAAGTGTATTTCAAAAACATTGAGGCAAAATCCGGAATACAAATTGTAAAAGTTAAGGAACCTAATTTTCCAAAAGATTGTTACTGTATTGAGAGGCTACACTGCTTACATACAGTATATAGCAAAAGCCCACTGTATAAAATTGAAATAAAGTGTAGAGCAAAGGCACTGATCACATAATCTTGTCAAGCACTTATAGCTCTAATGGCTGCACTGCTAAACCTGCAACAGCAGAGGTCACTACATCATTACTTTAACTGGTCAGGTCCACTTTCTCAACAGAGATGATTCAGTATAAAAACAAACAAATAACTCAAAGAATTTGAAATAACCCAAACCTAAATCAGTTAAATAAGTGGAGAACATTTTAGATTAAAATAATAATAATAAATAAATAAATAAATAAATAAAAGGGAGGTTCAGGAGCTATTTTGGCAGGTTCAGTGTATCCTAAAATCCTATTATGATTGGCCTTTAACTTATATTGAAACAGCTGTTGGATTTAAAATAAAAGATAAATAAATGAAATAAAGATTGTCTGTAAAAGGTCAGAGAGGATTGAGTATTATGAAATGTGTCATTTTCGGATAAACTGCAACCGGAATTCCAATCAATGGAAATTGTAAGCAGGTTTAAATTTAACATCTTTACCTTACAGAGCACACAAACCAAAAGAAAGCCACACAAATTGGTTCTGACAACGATAATGTTTCAATGTCAGTAAACAAACTCTGGAATCGAATATGTTGGAAAGTAATTTATTCTTCAACATGGTCATTTTAGCATTTGAATGTTGGGAGCAAGGCAAAATTGCACAAATTAAAAAAAGATTGTTTTGATCCTCTGCATAGTAGGAAGAAATAGGTACGTAAGCAGAATGTGTACACAAAGTCCTCAGGCTGCAAAATGCATCGACTACTTCAATCTAACAAGTGTCTCCGGTATGTGTCTGGAGAGGTCATTCAAGAAACCAAACACATTCTGGTTAATCATAAGAAACTACATCAGCAGCAACATTTCCCCACATGAAGCCTCTGTAAATGTTTATAAAGTTCTTCAGTGGTAATACGCTCAAAAACATATCTAAATGTGAATAGGTGATGTCAAGGCTCCTGTGAGCCAGACTCATTTACCAGTCTGGCAGCACTGTCAAGACAATACCTTCTAAAGGTTCCTTATTGAGGCCTAACCCTTCTAGTCAATGGGAGAAGGCCAATGTGGGATGGGAGCTCATATCTGTAAATCACCGTGCTACACGTCTACTGCTCTTCTAGACAAGGCCGACTCGCTAGAAAGGTCCCAAATCGAGCCTTAGTAGCATACAAGGAAAAGAGCAAAGACAGAAAATCTCAGCTCTAAAAATGTCTCTCAAAAATAATCATTTAAAATGGGATAGACAAGATCAAATTTAAAACTTGATTATGACAGGTGACATTTCTGCTCGACTCTTATTTAGTGTTACTTCAATGGAACAAATATCTGAAGAACTGGACAGAGTTGAGGGATTTTGAGACTTACGGCATTTTCTGCCAAGTTAGACTCTTTTCCGAGAGGTACTACACGTGCTGCTAGCCCGTTTTCTATTTGTGTATAAAATGGTAAAACTTCGGCACCACTTAGTGGTTTTATCAAAAAGAAAAGCTCAAACAGCAGGTGTGGAGTGGGGCTGTGTGATGGAAAATCGAGTATGATTAAATGATTGCATTTTACCTAGTTATGACACCTTTTACTCACTGTACTATTGAAATGTTGTTCATACTTTGTCTTATATACATGTTTTGTGTTGAAGTGTTTGCAGAACTGCTCCAAGGTCAGTTATTGTCCAACAACAGACCATCGCACACTGTAGTGACCCAGACTCCCTCCATGCTCACAGGTCCTTATCAAAAGGCTGAAAAGGGAAATGGTTTCCATAAAAGGAGAAAAGGGTTGGGGGCAGTAGCCTGAGGGTGGAGAATGTTCTGCCCAGCAACAGAAGGTTATAAAACTAATGTGTGATGTATGAAGTTTAGAACTGCACGGGATGGAGGCTTCAAACTCTGTCCATGTACTTCTGTCTGGCAAGATAATAAAACCCTAAAAGACGTCCTGGATGTCGAGGCCTCTTTACTGATTACACTTGGTGTCTAAGACCAGATATTGTCTCATAGTTCCAGCTCCTTTAGTGATTCACGTTTGCCTGTTAGGGCAGAGACACCCCAAGCGAAAACTAGCGGTGACGAGGTTTCTTCGGGACGCCTTTATCCAGTCTAAAAAGGGGAACTTTAACACATTGTGAAGATTTCAGCTAAAGGCCAGCTGACATGTGCATTATGTGCATGCATGACAGGAATTAATATCAGTACAAGTTTACCACACCAGCAGGTGGTGGAGAGTGGAAGATTGATCCTCAGACCTAAAAAACAAAGTCTTTATTCCACATGGCTGTGTTGTCAGAATGCTAGTATTGGATTGTTTAGATGAGAAAAAGATGACAAATGAAAAGACCCTTCCACATGTGCACTCTTGACTTGGTCTTTGCTTGCTTTAAGAACGCTCTCTATTCTCATGCAACAATTCGCTAAGCTGAACAGCTGATAAGAGTGGTCTCTTTCCTCCAGTGTGTTTACATGGACTTAACTAACGGGGTTACAATCTGCCTTTTTGGGAAAGCTGATTTTTTAATGTGTGTGGTAAATGGTCTGCACTTATATAGTGCTTTTCTACCTATTGGCACTCAAATCGCTTCACACTGCTTCTTATTCACCCATTCACACTCGCACCCCCATGGGGGATCTGCTATGCAGCTGGCCAATGCTCACCGGGAGCAACATAGTTGGGGTTCAGCGTCTTCGTGACCGGAGGAGCCGGGGATTGAACCAACAGCTGTGAGATTGGTGGGCAACCGCTCTACCTTTAAAACAAAGTCTGCCAAAATCTGATCTGAAAACAAAAAGCACCTCGTAGAAATCCAAATTAATTACTTTCCCCTGCAGATGTCGTGCGAGTGTGAAGTGGCACAACCTTTATCACCTGAAGTAAACAAAAGAGAATCTGGAATTGATCACAATACTGGGCTCCGTACACTGTCCATACACCCAAACCAACCTCTTGCAGACATAAAATCTTATAAGTTAATAAACATAGCACCTCACTCCTTAAAAACAAAAAAATAAGTAGAATAAAATAAATAACTAAATAAATACATAACTATTGTATCAGATATACCCCCATATTCCCCACAAGTGGTTTAGATTGATAGAATGTAATTTGTAGGACACAGGCATGACAAGTATGCGAAACACACTGCTAATTATGATATTATTTTTAGTATTGTAAATAGATGTTCGTCCTTGGTTTTGTTGCGTATTGTTGTACTGCACTTTGTATTCTTGCAACGTACTCAAGTACTACAAAATTAGACAAGTATACAAACAAATTGAATTTCCCATGGATTATACCAAACCACTCAACCAATGTGGGAAAAGCCAATTTTATTTATTTATTTATTTATTTATTTATGTAAGAGAATAAATGAGATTCCAAATGTCTGGAGGACAAATGTAGCTAATGAATGTCTTAAATAGTTTGTGATGTTTTTCTTTTAAAACACTAATAACAGATTCTATGATTATACCCTGATAACTTCTGTCTTCTTCCTGAGGAAGCAGGAAATGATAAAAGCAAAATGTACTTCTGGTTTAAACATCAAAAATACAACTCTAATAAATCGCAAATCAAACAGTAAAGTCAACAAATTCAAAACTCTGGAGCACAACTGCTCTGCTAACCAGTCAGAGGGTCAAGTTTAATAAAGGCATCAGGGGGCTCTCTAATTTTATTAATGCTGCCTGCTTATGCTTTGCTGGTACCTCCTGTGTTGTCATTACCATGGCGATGGCATCTCTGGTTTGACTTTTTCTGTTTTTGTCGGCTTCAGGAGGGTTTATTGTGCTCCCCACCTCATGCACTACAGCTTGGTCACTGAGGAGCACCCTGAGGGAAACAGGCTATTCTTATAATGAATTGCTGATCCTTTCTCCTCTGACATCATACTGTTTGTGGTGAACATGGTTTTAGTTATTTTATCTCATGCTGCAGTTGAAAAAATAACGCAGAGAACAAAGGAAGCCTTCAGAAAGAGTTAATCACATTTCAACATACAGTACATGCTTTAGAAAAACTCATTAAATCAGGCATTTTAGGCGGCGACAATCATAGAAACTACTCGCAAAACTGCATATTTGTCAACAAATCAAAGACACCGTCTAATTTTTATGTTCATTATGGGTCAAAGATTTTCAGTAGGAGACAGATCTGGACGGCAGGCAGGCCAATCAAGAACACACATGTCTATGAAGCCATGCAGTTGTGCATGTGCAGACACATCCACTGACTTCCAGGGAAAAGACGTTGCTTTGATGGCAGCATAATGTCTCTATAAATACTGTACGTCTCTGTATACCTCTGCATTAGTGGTACCTTAACAAATATGTTTTGTTGCTGTGGGCACCGAAGCAACCCTGTACCACCACAGTTGCTGGCTTTTGCACCTTTCACTGATAATATTCTGGATCGTTTCGTCTTTGGCAAAGAAAAACAGACGCCCAGTCTATCTTAAACATGGACATGTCTGACCACAGAACACATTTCTACGGTCTTTCCTTGAACCTGACATGAGCCCGGACACCAAGGACTCAGCTGTATCTATGCACAGAATTGATGTTTGGCTTCCTTCTTGTGCAAACTCATTTCAGGTTGTATTTCTAGATGCAGCAGTGGACTGGGTGAAGTAGGAATGTCCCGATACTAGAATCTGGTACTTTGAGCTCTACAATGGGAATGTCCCACTGACTAACAATGAGGTAGTTGATATAGATAAGAAGAAATATATCAAAAGGGAACTTAGTTAAGGTTTAGTGTTTTCAGTCTTTTTGACATCTCTTTAATGCAGGGTTTGAGGGGATGTTGCATCAGTGCAAGAGTGTTTGCATCAGTGATGCACAGTGCAATGTGCAGTCAGGCTGACATGTCTGCCAACACCAGCAGTGTTCTTTTCATTCCTTCATTTTCATTCATTTTTTATTGCTGCGGTTTAGATGCATCCCACCATGTGATGATAGGATCCAATTTCAAGCAGAGATGTTTTGGAAAAGTGTCCAAGGAACAATGTTGTAATCATTTCTCTGTGTAATTCAGCAGGCTACGAAAGGCTGGATGGGTAATTCAAATTCCACATGTAGTCCTGTGTTGAATTGTGGGGCTGCATAAGGCAATTGAGCTTTGGCTGCAAAAATCTAAGATTTTTGTCTCATTTTGTTGTTGGCTGATTTTGGTTCAGTGGCTTTATTGTTCCTGGAAAGCTTTCAGAATTTTGAGGAATCGTTTCCAGAGCTCAGACTATATCGTACACTTGACTTTTGCTCAAAATGATGTTTTGTCCCTGAGATGAGTACTGCATGTGCCACCAAACCTGACAAAACGTGAGGCTTTATGTCGAAACCTGAGCTCTGATGAGATTTTCACTCCACTTTTTAATGTTCTATGGGGGAAAGTTCTTTGTTGTAACATGCACGATTTAGAGATCTTAAGAACAGTAAAGTGTCCAAATCTATATACTACTATATACCAGACTTTCAGTCACATACAGTGTACTTGTGCAGCTGAACAAGTATATTTGACCAACCATTTTAATATAATCTGTCCAAGAGAACAACCTCTGCAATCAATTAGTTACAGGGCTATTTCCCCTCGCAGTAATGCACCTGTAGACTATGGGCTGGCAAAAGTATCAAACAGCAGCTTCAATAATTTGTTGGCAACGTAAATTCCAACTGTTTTCCATTGCATTTTTAAACTTATTGTGCTAAAATCAGTAGGCTGTTAATATGGACATACATACACTGCATACACTGAATATTTGTTTTATTCACTCTGAGCATCTATGTAACAAATAATTGCTGACAGATCTACCAACTTGCAACAACACAATCAAATCACTCTAGACAATCCAAAATACAGCGGCACGTAGATTTTTTAATAGGCCAAAAGGGACACAGACGGAGGCTACTCACAAAAATTCTGTGGAAGATGGGAGTGGGACGTGCGTTGACATACTGGGACTGGCACGTGAGACCATAGACATTTGTCATGGTTTTTCCTTGTCCTGTTACAATCCCTGACCTACCCATTGCTGATTGCCTGCGTCAGGTGTGTCCTGTCAATCAGAAATGTAAACGTATTTTTCTGTTTTTGTTGGGTTTACCTGCAGCTTTTCTTCATAAATTCAAGCTGCAACTGTTGGACTGGAACGCAGATTTCACAGCATTTCCACCGTGGGCTTTACACTGGCTTAGCATCTGCCCATTCAAGAAATTAACAACGCTACTACAACATTATGGCAGCAATAATGTGAACACTTA
The DNA here is from genome assembly GCF_033026475.1 of Channa argus. Classification (NCBI taxonomy): domain Eukaryota; kingdom Metazoa; phylum Chordata; class Actinopteri; order Anabantiformes; family Channidae; genus Channa; species Channa argus. The sequence continues at coordinate 23,207,990 of NC_090209.1, forward strand.
CAACTTAACAGTTGGGTGCAGGTTTATAGCACTAGAGGAGGCTTTTGTGGTTTTCCTAGAAGTCAAACGATCTGTTAAGTAAGTGGGCAAATAAATGTCAAACTGTTATTGATTTGGGTCATTGTGTCATTAAACAGCACTTGTTTGTTCAGATAGTGGCTGTAACAGAATTGTATTATGTCATTTGGATCAGAGCAGTCCTGGTGCTAACATATATGCAAGCCATTTGCCTTGAGTCTGTGCAGATGGCATTGATCATTTAAAAATATAAATTTTATTGTACGGAGAGAGAAAAAAAAATTACAGGCCTATTGTATGTACTGCCACTGATCTGTCATCACGTTTACATCATCAACTTTCCGCGTCTGCTTTCAGACGAGCACTAGCGAGCACATGGAAGTTTACTGCACTGAGCAAGCGTACAGATGGCTTGAGAAAAAGAGAGAAAAAAAAAAAACATGTTCAGTGCACATTCTTGGTACTGACTGACTACATGCGATGTGTTCTCCTCGGCCAATGTTTACACAGGGAGAAAGATTGAGTGTGTGTGGTGGTAAAGATGATTTAAAACAAATCTTTTATGCAGTCAGAGCACATCACATTTCTATTGAACAGGTGTGAAATTGTATAGCGCACAAGTCCGAGTGAACCGCGTTGTGAAAACACAGAAAATGGAAATGTCAAACACTATATTTGTATATCTTTTAAAAGGTGAGAAAAAAAAAATTCTTTGAACAAAAAGATAAGATCACGCTTGTACATTAGAACATTAAAACAAGAATGACGTAGAAGACTGGATTCAAGTCTTTTTCCACCCAATCTTGTGAACGTTACAAATGGCTGTGCTGTGCGTTTAGCATCCAATAAGCTTTAAACATCCACTTCATTCCTCTAACTTGACTTCTCAGATGAAATGTCAGGCTCAGCACCAGTACAAGAAATAACACATACCTACTCCATGATTTGCACTGAGGGCAAGGTCTGTCTGAATACACCCTTACATAGGAAGAAATAAAATTCATCTCAGTGGAGTAGTTACAAAATGTACTTTTAAAGAAGGATGAATATAAAATTAGAATATAATATTAAATTACAGGCTGCTGTTTCAAGCATATGGGCCAAATCTGACTAAAGCAAAAATAACATTAACTAAAGAAATCAACAGCTTCTGGATTTTTACTTTAATTCCAACCTTGAGAATTTTAGCTGTAGATGTAAAAACTTTAAAATAAGAGTTTGTTACATTAAATCAACAGACAATGGGCAGGATGTGTCTTATAATAAGCTGCCCTGGGATTCCGGTGGTGCTGCCACAGTGTCATTGACACGGAGTTTTGCTCCATTTTATCTTGCGAGTCCTCACAACACCTTACAATAGCTGGGACCCCTACACCTGTGCTAATAGTCGCAGCAAACAACATCTGACTGAAGGCAGCCTATGAACCCTTCTGTCTATAACCTGAGAACTGAGCTCAACAGAGATTCAAGCAAAGGAGTTTCAAAATTAATTTTGAAAGTATGAAAACCATAAATGCATGTCTCAGTCACCACAGAATAATAAATATCTAACATTACCACGCAGAATAAATATAAATGTACATAAATATTTTTGGATGTTTTTCAATTTTTTTATTTTATTATTCAGCTTGTCCCGTGAGTTCAGGGTCGCTACAGCGGATCATTGTCCGCATGTTGATTTAGCAAAGTTTTTATGCCGGATGCCCTTCCTGATGCAACCCTCCCCAATTTCACCCGGGCTTGGACTTACACTGCACAGCTGGGGATGGGAATGGGCTGTTAGCCCTGTGGTCCGTGGACGACTGCCTTACCAACTGAGCTACAGCCGCCCCTTTTGAATGATTTTCAATATAAATATATAAAATATACTGTACTACAAAACAAAAGGCAGAATTAAAAGCTTTGTAACTTAGCATAACCATGACAGGCTGTTTTAAAATTTAACTTAAAAAATCTCTCCATTTGTACAGTGATAAACCAGTCAAAATTGGAAAAACAAGGACAGGAATACAAATTCCACTGGTCTAACATGAAAAAAAAAACATAATAGAAATGCAATAGAAATTTTTAAGATATATAGATAGATATTGCATGGTGGATAGATAGATAGATAGATAGATAGATAGATAGATAGATAGATAGATAGATAGATATAGATATATATAGTTTTTTTTAAGTATACAATGTATGTATGTAAAAAATGCTGTATTTCCGCCAATCTTCAAAGTGACTGGGATCGATGTGTGGCCTTCAGTTCGCCTCTCTAGCTCTGATGCCTTGTCACAGAAAATCAAGTTCACTCTGAACCAGTGGTCTAAGGATATTATTAGTTTCCATGGCAATGCCCCTAAGAGAGAGTCATATTTGCAACCATGTCCCTGAACGCACCTTGCCTTCAGGCTGGATTGCCAATGAGAAGTGTAAGTGGAGGTTAACGGTCAACAGGTGCACGTGTTTATCTGCTTGTATGTACAGTTTGTGTGTGGATGTGAACCGACACATAAGCATATAACCCTCTTTCTCTAGGAAAGGTTATGTTTACTTCCAGCATAGTGGTAACTATGGGTGAGGCCTGATTTGCTTTACTGTCACTACAGTGATACCAAAAACAATAAGACGAAATTCATAAATATATTTTTTTAAATTAATCATTTAATATCACTACCAGGTGATGAACAAGGACTTGACATCTTAGGCTCCAATGTACAGCCATATCTTTGAGAAGCCATTGGAGTCGACTGCCAGCTTTGGAAGCACCTAAATAACACAGCCAAATAAAACCAAGCCTATCATGCACCCAAAACATGAACAACACTATTCGGAATATATTTTCATAAACACTCAACACTAAGGTTTTATCACTGAACAGGCGACTGGGTACAGGCCCAGGCCCATGAAGAGACAGGACGCGATACACGGGATGACCACAAAGAGACAGCTGCAAAAAGATGTTCCGGAACACAAAAATAGTACACAAATGATAACAAAAATGGCCACAGAGTTATGCAAAATGTCCCATGCACATAATAAAAGAGACACAAATGCCAACATGCTGCTCATGGCTGAGGGGTCTCTTGTTATCCAGCCATCGAGCTGCCATCTTTGTTTTTTGATCCGGAAGCAGATTAAAACATAAGAAACGAGGTCAAAATCTTTTTCATCATTTAGTTGACTGCTCATTTATCTCCCGTTTGTTTAGAAAAATGTCTTTTGGGATTCTAAAAAACAAAAAACACTCGTAATAATAATACACGTTTTTTAAATGACTTTCTGGGGGGTTTCAAACATCGTCGGTTGATTAACGTATACAGGAAACAACAGTCGGACCTGAGACCGAATTTATGCTAGCGAGACCGCCAAGCAGTCTACGAGCAGACAACGATTCGTTTTAACAAATTTTAAGTGTTTTATCTTAACTTACCGGGGGCGTTTATGGTAGAGACGGCGAAAGACGTTTTCCGTATAATCCAGTCAATCTGGCAGCTCGTGTGGCTGTGACAAAACGTGATAAACGGGGATGCGTTTGTCTCGTGCACCGCTTCCTCCGCCATTTTTTACTAATAGGCGGCGGGATATTTTCTGCGACATGTAACATTTTCGCAGCTGCGCCAATTGTATTTTATTTGTTTATACAATCGGAATATTTCATAACCTCTGACACCCGGACTGACTTTTTTTTCCCTTTCCTTTTTGTTTTTGTAGTCTCTTATTAACAACAGGAAACAGGTCAAAGGTCATCCCGTGCTCCACTGATATAGATAACTCAAAGACAGAAGTCATTGGCACATTGCTATAAATAAATAAATAAAAAGAACATGAACATTTATTAATCTGTGGTCAGTTTGACCTATATGTCTTAATGCCTGCCTTGTGTTTTTTAATTTTTTTATTTTAGTGCGTTTGAGCTCTTTTCTCCAGCTCGTTTAATTGCTTCAGCAGCACCGGTCTTTTTGTTGAATAGGTATTGTTGAATACCTGATGTTAATGTGATGTTTGTGTGCAGAGACATTTGATATTTGTATCATGAGCTGTGTGTTGTTGACTGTGTATCCCCCGGGGACAGTCTGGGAACAAGATTTTTTTTACGCTTTTATTTGTTACATTGATTTGTTTTGCTGTGAAAGTTACAAAGCAAAGTTATGTTTCTGTCCCTCGTCAGTCTCTCTCCTGCTGAAACTTTCAGATTGAATTCTGAAATGGAATTTTCGATGGACCCGCTGTGTACAAGAATGACCCAAGAGAATCTTTGTTTAATGAATCATTGGATGTATTTGCAGGACCTTTGCATGTTGAAATTCAAACATCCTTCAGGAATAGTATGGGGAAGGGGCAAAAAGTGAATACAAATACAACACTGATTTCAAAGCTTAATGCATTTTCAATCTATCGACTGATCAAATGTTGATAGAAGCGTTGAAATGGAAGAATCTATATCTGAGAAGTGACATCTTTGCCACAGTGACTGAAATAATCACAGACAACAAGGAAAAGAAAAAACATTGTCTTCTCTCTCATAACCTAGAAAGACAGATGCAATAAATTACTTAAATTCATTTTTTGCTAGGACCCTCTCAGTTGCCTGTCAGACGTTTTCTTTCTTGCGGAGTATATGCAGCTTACAGGTAAGTGGGGGGCAGATTTACCATTCAAATCGTTGATTTGAAGTTTGTTTAACGTCTCACCTCACTGAAGTCGTGCGGGTGTACTCTGACACTTGACACTCTTTTTGGTTGTACATGCAACAATGCAATAGAGCCCACATTTCACCAGGTCAAGATAATAAAATAAAAATGCAATTTACTCACAAGGGATTTTAGAAAAAATGTGAAAGATGATGCTGTAAATTGTGATTAGTTCCATATGATGCTTTACGAATTGTAATTTGAAAATCACCTGAGTTGGAGGAACAAACAATAAATCTTTTCCTTTGGCAGGTGATTTATATGATATTCCAAGGATTTTATTTTGTACCCACATAAAGTTCAGGGATTGGCAAGAGATGACGAGTGAAGAGTGGTCAAAACTGAGGCAGCAATGACTAAGTAATCTCGATTTTTAAACTCCAATAAAGACCAAGCTTCAAAACTGATGGACCCTGCGATTATATTGATTTTTCTGCCCACACTTATGCCTTTGGTCATTTTACTGGCAGTCATTTAAAGAGAACCTGTGAAGACGAGGGCCATGCTCTTTATACCCTGCAGAATTGCTGTGACATTTTCTGGCAAATTCCCCTGAAATAACATTCAAACGTGTTGCTAATTACCAGTCAGTCACTTTTCATTTTAACCGTGCTTTGACAGTTAAAACAAATGCAAACTCATTCACTGAGAAGACAAAGAAATGATTCGCCATTTTAAACCTTATTTTATTGATCATGAAGTAAATGTTTTAAACCTATGTGGGCTGAAGCCAGTGAATCAGGCTCCAACGTGGCAGGTGAAAACCACAAGCACAAACAAAAAAAGAAAAAAATAATACCTGAGGTTTGCCCTCTTTAATTATTACCAACAGTTGTCCACCTGCTGACCACTATAGTATTACAGCTTCACATTCAGATCCCTCTTGGGTTCAGGGAATACTCTGGCCAAAGCTAAACAGTGCTAACAGTTAGGAAAAACACGTGATTGAAAATGGAGTGGTTAGCCATGCCCCCTCACACGTAGAAGGTCCTCGGTTTGAATCCCTGGCCCGCTGCAGCCTTTTTGTGGGAGTTTGGATGGATGAACCTACAGCATGCAGAATTTGTCAGGAGACCCAAAACCATGGCACTTGTCAGGAGCAAGAGGAACATCGTTGTTTTACCCCCAACTTCGAAGTTAGAGAATCTTTTATTTTTTCTGTCTTGAAGACAGATGACAATGAATTTTCAGTGTTGTTTCATATGTTTTAATATCCATATATATTTACCTTCTCTTGTTCCAGCTCATCTCTTTTATTTGAATATTTAGGGGGAAAAAAAATCAAGTTATGGATGAGTTATGGATGTAAGGATGAGTTATAGTTAACGTGTCCCTCTAGTTTTACTAATCTTTTCTCTTCCTCCGCAATTTGATATTTTTGCCAATCTTGTACTATCTGAAAATGGAAATTCTACTTAAATAGCTTTTAATCCCTGTTTAGCAAGTGGATCAACAATTAAATCTCTTTGCACACTTGTTTCTTGGAAGCCATAAAAGCTCCACGTCTGATCCTAATCTCATTAATCTCATAATAAGCACAATATTTCATAAAGAATACTCTGCCAGCATCTCAAGAGGGTATGTCTGAGACTTTTAAGCCAACTGACTTTTTTTCCCAAGCAAACATAGCTGATCCTGTTTTATGACAACACTAGGAAACATGTCCGTGCAGGACAAACCATGAATGGCCATTCAGGCATTTTACTGTCCTGTTGGCAGCTTGTTTAGGTGACACACGGACATGTTTTTCCTTACTTTTGTTCTGGGGTATAAGTGTCTGTGTCATAAACCTTAATTTTAAACAGCAAGCAAATGTTTGAGATCTGTGTGACGACAATGCCCAGTGATGTAACGGAAGATGTGGACACACTGCTAGAACAGACTTAGATAGATGGTAAAAGTTTTGTTCATTCACATGAATGTAAATTACACTAATCATCACGAGCCTTCAGCATGCGAAAACAGACACATACTTTGCATACGGCACAGCTTTCTGAAATCAAATGAAGTTCATAAGAAACCTAAACAAAGATGGGCTTAAGTAAAGAATAGCTTTGTTTAACTGTTGCATTGGCACTAAGAGGAGGAAAAATGTTCAATTATGCAGCCTTTCTATCTGCGGACATTTTTGTGTGACCCACTTGCTTTTGCTTTATTATTATGACTAGAATTTAGTCTGCCATCACATAAATCCAACCAAGTTATCTGTAGTACTCATTAGACTAATGTTACATTAACTTCCTGGTAGGTTTTCATTATACTGAAAGTAGTTCATAGTCCTTTATGGCTGTTTTGTACTGTTCATATGTTGCTAGCTTGAGAAAGCAGATGCGTCCTCTCCATTTCTTCTCTCTGCTGTGTATAATTGCAAGCTGGGTCCCAGAAGATCAAAGGGGCAATAATCCATCCATGGAGCTGTCAGCTCTGGGCTGTAGCCATGCTCTATGCGTTTACCATACAAATTGTCGGCCCTCTGTTTCATTTCAGTGTCTGAGCCTTTGCTTGAGGGTTGTTTTAAACCTTCACACTGCTTGTTCCTCTTTTGACTCCCGTTCCCTTCTCATCCAGACAGACGACAGCGGCGTCTGTGTATTTGAGATAGTAATAAAACTCGGTTGTTGCCTTCATCTTGCAGCTGTCTCTTTTGTCTATTGAACATAAGTCCGAAATTGAAAAGTGTTTTCATCACCTGGCATTTAACACGGTTTCTGTCAATTTCACTGACAGGTCCTGTCACTGTGGACCTCATCTTATTTTCTGCCTTTTATTTTCCTGTCCATCTGCCTCAGCTATTTGCCATTGGTGTTCTTGTCCTCTTTCAGAAAAACAGCTTGGTTTTGAAATGACATATAAAACACGCCCACTAAGTGGGCAAAGATTGATTGTGTAGTTGACTTAATTTAGCTATGATAGTAGATAATAGAAGATACATAAAATATGTAATATACATGTGCACATGCATCCTGTTTCATGAGACTTGTGACAGACAAAAGGCAGAAGAAAAAAACACAACCAACAGAAATATATAATCTACAAATATGTTATAATATTTCTTCTCACAGTTATTTGCATTTTTCAAATCCCACTGCCCACTTAATTATTACAATAGGTTTTTGTGAAAGATTAAACATTTGATTATTGAATTTTATTTTATTTATTATTGTGGCTCATCTTGCTTCACTAAATTCCTCTGTACATTCTGTAAAGTCTGAGCTTAACACACAGAAACATATTTGGAGTAATTTGGTTTGTAAGCACATCCGAACTTCTGATGAGCAGGCATCAGAGCTAAACCTGTTTTATCCCTGTTTTAGATGAAGATCTAAAGGCGTAGAGACAGTGTGCAGAGCTGTACAGGAATACACGGTGAATCTTTTCAGTGTCATGGGCCCAACTCAACAAAACAGAGGGTGGGTGCCCACTTGATGACCCTGCAACCTCATACTCTGTGCTTGGTACTTATACCAATACTTATTCAAAGTGGTTGTCTTTGGAATATGGTTCTTTTTCCCCATATTGATTGCAACAGTACAGATATTAGTAGCACGGTGAGGCGAGCAGTTTATGTAGCATCACATAGTTATGTTTCTGATATTCATGGCTCCATTACAGCCAGTGTTGTAGCTGAACAGAAATAGCCGTTTTATTTTTCACTGAATGTACATAATGATGATTGTGAAACCATTAGATGCTCTTGTTATGTTTTAGTCTGTAAAATTGTGAATCTTACTCTTGTAATGCAATGCACACAGCAGAACTTTTGCAAAGTTTCATAAAACATCGAGCATAACGCATCTAAAACTTGAACTGAACTGTCAGCAATTACGCTAGACAGCTCGGAACTGTGGGGACTAAGTAGTGACTGTTGCGCACTTTCCAGGCCACAAGAGTGCAGGGCACACTAACATGACATGTGGCTCATGGAGGGTAGGAAAATATGCCTCATTATGAAAGTTTAGTTTTTTAGATGTTTGGGTTTTTGATAGTTTGGTAGTATTCCAAAAGGACAGGATTCAAACACTCAAACACAGAAGAGCCATTGTCATGCCATTTAAAATCTTGTAAGTGGTTTTAGTAAGAACACTGGATCTGGATCATCTGGAGTTTTTTAACGATCGAATATGTACATTACAGTAATCCACCCTTGATGTTACAAGTGCATGAATCAAGGTCTCAACCTCGGTGAAGGACATGGTCTCATTGCAATTCTATTATGTAAGTGGAAAAAGAGCATCTTTAGTGATATTCTTAAGAGTCAGAAAGGTTTAAATGCTTATTTTTTTGAATTTATTAGTGGAATGATCCTCTGTCTTACCAGGGTTCAACACCAGAGTTTTAAGTGACATAGTTTTGGCCTTAAGTTTAGCTGTTCCAGTATTATCATCCACCCCCACACTGACACTGACATACAGCTGAGCATCATCCAAAAAGAAAAATGCACACAAGAAAATGATATTAACTTCTTTAACAAGTGGGGTTCCTGTCTAATGGGATATAATGGGATAAACGATATTTAATATTGCAGGACCTAAGATTGGACAGTTGGCCATAAGTTTGGTGATTTTATTTTTTGTATGTGAAAGCCAGTTAGGTGGGAAAAGAACTTTAATCATGTAGACTGGACTAGAGTGCAAGCATGTGGCTATTTACTAGTGTAAACTTAACTTGTACTAAATGCAGCATAGCAGTAAAAAATTTAAAAAAAAACGTATTAATTTTAAGCAGCTTATTAGGAGAACAAGGACTTTTCTCAGTACTCCTGATGAACTGTCAATGTTTGGGTTTTTTTTTTTTTACAGGTGTTGTGGTCCAATATTTAACAGGCAGGATTCTATTTTGCATTTACATTTACAGTCATTTGGCAGATGCTTTTATCCAAAGTGACTTACAAGTGAAGTACAAAGCAAGCAAAAATAGAAGTCGGGGAGAAAACATTAAAGCCCGGTGCCATAAGGGAAAATGTTTGAGTGACATGAGACGCAAGTACAAGAGAGAACAGATAGAGGAAAAATTAAAGTTTTTGTGTAAGTTGCATCTTCAGCGTTTTAAACATTTGGAATGAGAGTCGTCAGTGTGCTGAGTTTTCAGGCTGGCTCCACCATTGTGTGGCCACTGAAGTGAAGATTTATTAATGGCAGAAAAAGAAAGAAAGGACAGATTCAAAATGGATTTATGATAAACGACCTGACAGTGTAATACTTTCATTGATTACTTCTCAACAGTTAAATTTTTTTTTGATGCCTCAGCAAGACCCACACTGTCCACCTGAGAAGTTTCCAACACTATGTGTGTGTGTGTGTATGTGTGTGTGTGTGTTTGTACAGAAATAACATTGCAAGATAGGATTTGTTTCACATATAATCAAGACTCACAACTTTCTCAGAAAAATAGTCAAAAGGTTGGAAATATAAGGGTTTGTGTGGGTGTGTGTGTTTGTTTATAGGAAATACAACATCAAATAACCACTTTGAGTATTTTTACTGTGATGCAGTATTTTCTTTCTTTCTTATAAAGTATTTTCTTAGAGTGTGTCCTTTACTCCACATGCCCTTTATACTTTCACATCCTCTGGTCTGATTCTGGATGGTCATTTTTGGAGGAATAAAAGTGAGATTAGTTTGCTGGTCGTTCCTGCTGGTCCCACAGCACATTGGCTGTGGCTGAATTTACAGTGTGAAAGTCATGTAAACAGGCACGATTATGTTTCATAACCAGGGTCGCTTGCAAACACAGGTGTGTCCTTAGGTCAAATGAATAATTGCTATAGCAAAAAGTCAAAATTGGAGCCAGTCTGGACATTTGTGTTTATTAGTCTCTAGACCAGAAACACCTACTAGTTGGCACAGGGCGAACGAAATGCAGAGCCACAAAATAACTAAGCAGCAACTGATATCGTAATTGTCCGATGAGGCTGTGATAAAAAAAATACAAAAAATGACCTTTTTGCATCATTGAGTGACATTTTAAAGCAGTCATTGTCTCATTGCAAAGCTCAGTGTTTTATTATTGCAAAGGCTGACGCTGTGTAAATGCCACCCAGAGCTTCCTGCAACAGCAAAATGCCATCAGACACATTACACAATGGTATAGATCTAAGCAAAGTTGTGCGGCAGGTAATATTCATTTTAATGGTGACCAATTAAACTGTCAAATATACATTTCTATTCAGTCCTAGTTTCGACTTAATGGGCACTTTAACTTGTATAATGTACAAAAAAAAAACAAGTTACAAAAGGAACATGTGAAAGTCTGATAGTGACACAGTGGAGAAATTACAGATTCATGTGGAGGCATCAGAAATCTCACACTCACAATCCCACACACTCACCAGGAGCAACCAAGTTGGGGATCAGTGTCTTGCTTGAGGACACTAAGACATATGACCGGAGGAGCCCGGGGATTGAACCAATAACTGCAGGACTGGTGGACGGCCACTCTACCTCCTGCGCCACAGTCACAGAAGCGACTGAAACAGCCAAGAACCTTTTCAGTGTGTCTGTATTTTTAAGTGTCAGCTGTCACTGACTCTAATTCACCTGCAAGTCTGTCAGCAGCCAGATCTGTACAGGTCGAGCAGTTACATCGAGTTTGCACCCGATGATTTGGCTCAGCTCATCGACTCCCAAATGGCTCCTCATTTATTACAACTTCTGGCTTTTATAATTCAGCCACATTTAGCTGTAATTCGAACCGTGATTGGTACGTGTGCATGCACATAACTTAAATTACTCAGAATGTTAATATTAAGTAATATAAATGTTTCATCATGTAAAAACCTCAGTACACAAACATTTTGTTTGTTTTGAATTTGGGGACTTAGCATTCGCCCCACAAACACAGAGCCTCTGGTCCTTTTCATGCTAATCTGATGTATATTTTAAGTCTAATAAAATAACATTGACATAATGTATCTCTCCACCCCTCTACCTTTTTTAACCAGATGGCAGGATCCTTGTCTGTCATCATATCTGATTGGCTGCACACCAGTGCCTTGTGTGGCTAAAAGATAACCCTATTATGCTGAGACAAAAAAGGAACAATACAAAGAAACTATCTCTTTGCTTATTTACATCAATATAAATTAGTGGCCTGCAGCTGTGTTGTTAATGCAGCGGGAGACTTTAGTCAGTCCAACTTAAAATCTGTCATGCCCAAAATTTTCAACAATATTATCTTCCCCTCAAGACAGACAAATTCACTTGACCATGCCTATACCAGCATTCCATGCTGGTATAGGACGGAGGAGGGGGAAGAAAGAAAGGTGCATTTGACAGAGAATAAAAACCTTCACTGGCTACAAAAACTGCTTGTGAAGCCTTAAGTCCCACAGATAATCTTCCTTACACTCTGAATCAACTGATAAAGCGACGACATCAGCAGGTCAGATTCATCCCATGCACTCTCAACATCAAGTCCAGGTGGGGGGTTTCCAGGGTAGATATGCAACACCAGTTTTCTTATCAGACATATAGATCGAATAATGATGCAAACATAACAACATATATGTAGGGAGTGTGTGTCCTCAGTCCTTTCATATATTCCCTTTACTGCTTGCCCAATTACACCACTAGCGCCACTGTAAATGTTCATGATGAAAGCACATTGGCAGGACTGATAACTAATAAAAAGACAGCCTACAAGGGAGGAAATTAACCATCCGGGACAAAGGTGTTCCCAGAACAATCTGGACTTAACAAAAGAAAAGAGAGGATAATACACTGCAGGACACTAAGGTGAGTGGACCATCTTCCATTTAAATACATAGAGAGGAGGTAGAGTGGATGGGGGGGGGGACCGGTGCCCATGTACATATAAAATGATCATTCTATGCTAAAGAAGATGCAATGATTAATATTTTCAGGTGATTACACACTAATTGAAACCCAATTATAAAAACCAGATTACACTTCTAACAAGAGACGAAAGTCAGGATCCCGCTGCACATTTGCAGTCCAGAGGTGCAGTGCGGTTCAGCAGTCATCACCATCAGGATATACAGTTCAGATACTGCCGGAGACCTCAGCAGCCCCACGACCCCAGGCAGATGGTTAGGATATGGTAGAGACACTCACATGTTTGTGGTGGGAGTCCCTGGATTGCATTTTAATTTTTGTAAGTATAAACCTACTATACCTACTTTAGACCTTATTGCAATTTCCAGAAGGTAACTACATGTGTACGTTTGTACACATACGTAATTCAGTGCATTTTTTGATGGTTATGATGCTAATTAGTATCATTACTATCGTTAGTATGATGATAGCGTTTATTTAGTGTTATCAGGGGCAATATTTTTAGTAATGATTACTAAATGGTATGTTGGTGCAATTGTTTGATGCTGCTGTTCATCCAAGCTGGGGCTGGTTGAGAAATATAGACCCAGAGTTTAGGTTGATACAACTACATCACTATTGGTTCGTAACTCCTACAATCTTGTGACAAGAAATTCAAATTAAACTATCTAATTAACTAATTCAAAGTATGCACAGCCACTTCCTGCTTCAGCTTGGACAGCCCAGTTTTCATATTGTAAGGGCAAAGGTTTAGTTTGTCTGGTCATGTAGAATAGCTGTGATCATTTTTTCATTAACCCGCTTTTTATGTAACTCTGCGATTTTCAGATATTTCTTTGGAACCAATGCAGCCAGTGGCTCCAAGTGGGCCAGCAATTAATTATTGTTTTTCTGTAAGAAAACAATATGTAAAATATATCCAGTTGTATACTGAAATTCATTTCATCTTGTACAGTAATTACTGTAAATCCTACAGGCAATGTCTTACAGTCAAAGCAAATTTGAATGTCAGAAAACAGTTGGAGCGCAGGTTGTCACAAGCACATATAGACTGCACGTTTAAAGAAATGCCACTAAACCGTTTATGCGGGGTGTAAATATGTAAGACTGTAGACGAGATATCGGACTAGAATACAGATTACAATTCTAATTCAGTGCGCCCACCCCCTGAAATAGAATTACCCCCTTTCCCAATAACCCTGCCACCAGATCTGATGCCACCCAAGAGTTTTTATATGTTTAGTTCAACTCTCCTCCTGCTGCAATGACCCACTTGAGAAACACAAAAATTTGTTTTTCAGATGGATCTATTCGTAGAAGGCGCATTGCATTTTGATTATCTGACTATAAATTATGCAAAAGCAGTTTGTAATTAAAAGTTTCCCACTCTAATTATTTTTCTTTGAAAAGAAATCTGCTATAAATAATTATTCCACTTTATACAAAACCCTGACATAACAGCCATGTATTTGAAAATGATTGAAGCCTATTAAATTGTCTGTATGATTAATGCGCTACAGGAGATGAATGAGATGGAACATATCAGCTCGTGTGTTTGTGTGTGTTTGTGTGTGTGTGTGTGTGTGTGTGTGTGTGTGTGTGTGTGTGTGTGTGTGTGTGTGTGTGTGTGTGTGTGTGCGTGTGACTTTATGCACAGGCCCACATCTTGTGTTGCTTTAATGCTGGTGTTGAACTGTTTAAACCGATACCGTTTGGCTCTCGTTCCAGCTAAAATATGTTATCTATTAATTGCAGTCAGCGGGGGACTGGAGAGTCTGAACAGGCTGATGAAATGTATAATGCCTCCTCTTGGTGGAGAATCAGTAGTGCCTCTTTGGAGGTGTGGGAATTCATGCAGCATTTGTCTGGGCCAAGAGCCAAAAAATGGGATTTTATTTTGCTAGTTCAGTGAAAGCTCTGGCTTCCCTGCCTTCCACCAGAAATGACCCCAAGTATCCAGACGTCTTGTAGCTGGAGGGATTAGCCTGTTGCTCCCTAAATTTGCTCCGTTTCCCTTTGGCCCCCTTTCTCCCCTTCTCTCTCAACCCGTTCTCACAACCACTTACCCTATTGGAGAACATTAAAAAAAGGGGAAGGGGTGAACTCAATGAGAGTGGGAGACAATGGAAACATATTACACAACATATTGTGTAAGCTGCGTGACCCACCGGCAGTTAACATTATTGACATAAAGTGATCTGACATTACAATAGTGACACAAGAGAAAAGGTTATGCTTAATAATTCTCATTGGGAAAAACATTTTCAAAGATAAAGAGACAAAATGCTACTAAACATAGCTTTAAACTGTAAAACATAACAGCTTAGATAAACTAGTTAAATTAGATAAACGAGTCACCTTTATTCAGTTTTCGACAATATCTACTTCTTACTAGTTAGAGTTAATTGCAGTGTAAAAAATCTGAGCGATGATAACTTATAGCTATGCAAAAACAAAGGAAGCAATGACATTGCTACGAAACAGGAGCTTTGAGGACCAATAGGTGGAGAGGCGCTATATAATTTCAGAGCATTTAGCATTTAACGAGGTTGGTTCGGAGATACAGCATTCATCCTTAAAGGAAACCTTCACAACGCTAAGCTAAAAAGTGACACTGCACCCTCAAGGCTTGAACACAAGTTCCATTACTGAGTCACTACTGCTGCTTGCGCACACAGCTACAGTATCACGCACTTCCACATTAATTTTTCATTTCTTGGTTCGACTCAGGCCATCCTGCACTCTGTTTATCCCTGACGGTTCCCTCGCATGTTTTTGTTCCCCTGTGGAGTCTGGTTTTTATTTTATTTTCCTAATTTTCCATGTCACACACTCCATCACACTCATTCACTGTCTCATTAGTGTCATTTGAATGGGAGACAGACTGCTGTGGTAAAGGTCAACCAGCCATTTCATGCTCTAAAGGCTAGACAGTCCTTGGCACGAACAGTAAAATTGACGGATGGGTCGTTGACAAAGTCAGTTTCTCCTGCAGCTGTTTCTCCGTCTATTCAGCCTTTGCTTTGTCGTAATATCGACACAATTATTATGTACTGTATGTTGTTACTCAGATTGTCTGCACTCGATTTTGAATAATGTCCAGCTCAACATTTTATCTGGTAACCACGAGAATTTAATAGAATATGAAAAGAAAAACGTTTGGTTGGTTGTCGTTGCTAATGGAAAAGAAATATTACCCCAGATTTGACATGGTGACGTCAGCACTCTATAGAAAGTTTGACCCAATCAACTGCAAATTTTCTGGCATCATGCATTCTGTATTCTTTAATACAATGTTTGGGGGGAAAACAAAGGTTAATCCAAAGACAATTTAACACCAGTACAGATGTTGCTAAGCAGAAATCAACCTTCACAAAGCTAAACAATGGTTACTGTGTCACAACAGAAAAAAACTAGTGTGTGCTATAAAGGCCACAGAAAACAGAATAGTCATCAATGTTAGATATTTTTTTACTCCTGGAGTAGAACATGAAAATTCCAGTTTTTCTTCACCTTAATTTCTCCAAATCTACTGTAGATCTGTAAAATTAATTATCAATACTTGTTACTGATTGTTACTGATTTTTTTTTGCAGTTTTGGAGGTTTTGTATCACCAACAATAAGTTTTATGTCAAGATAAAACTTGGTAAAACAGGGGAGAAATAACTCGGACATTTTTCAGCACCCATCAGCCCATATTTATGGTTCAGTAGGCAACCTTCTACCTCCTAGGTAGGTTCAGGTGCGTCTGATCGTGTGCAAAGAGAACACATGGATACAATATTCTTTGGTGTAAGCACTGAATTGGCCCAGATAGGTTTAAGCACAAAACATCAGAGATAAGTTTAGGGAAAACTCATGAAATATCAAAGTACTCGGATTGAACTGGGAAGCAACTTGCTGGCTCCCAGTTAAGAGTGGGCTTTCACATCCATCCATCCACCCCAAGCTCCTCCTTGAACTGACATTTCCTTTTTTTTTCTTTCTTATATGTCACTAACAGTCCCTCTTTCTTCTTTAATACTTACTGTCACTAGATGTTGCCTCTCTATCAGTAGAAGGCTACCTACTGATCCATGAATATGGGCTGATACCGTTTATTTTCGGTTTGTTTTTATTTTTATGGCTGTCCATTGTGGTCCTAATTAAATATTGAAAAAAAAAATCAGCGGTGTCTTGAAGCACAGGAGGTGGCTGACATTTAAGTGCAACCATAATCGTTGTCTAATCCTTCAGCGACATTGAAATATAAAATTTTCAAGCCACTCACAGGCAGGAGAGCAACTTTCAGAATAATCGGTTTTCATTAGTGTTTCAAGCAGTGGGGCAGTATGACCAGATGCTACATTATTCAATTTCATTTTCCTTTGCACTAAAAGAAAGTTGATAAATGACAAAGAATATCCTTTAGTACAGTAGACTGGGAGCTGGTACTAACTTAATAACAATAATTAGCATAATGAATGCTACCACAGCATGCTCAACCACAATAACCATCCAACACATTGCAGTGGGAGACCGAAAAACTGTTTTGAGCTACAGAGCTATTTCAAGATCGAGAAGACGGAGGGTAATTTAATACTATTCATAGGCATGTGCTCCGAGGAACCAAGTTGAAAGTGTGTGACGTCACCCTGTTATTTAATAAAAACAAAGAAAGGGTTGAACACACACACACAAAAAGAAACAGCCTGCGTAACAGTCACCTGGACAGAATCAAAGAAGAAGACATGTGGAAAATCACTCATGTCCAATTATGGTGAACCTTGCAAAACCTGAAAGTATGTATCAACATGTTTCTGCATGCCTTGTCAGTTTCACATCTGCTTAACAACCCGTTGGAGGTTGAACAACTTCCAGAAAATGTTGGGAGTGAAGCCAAATCTGGGAACATACATCATCCTAATGCTTCCCACTGCCTTTCAAGATAACTTGACATAGACGCTACTGATGCTGCTCGGACTCCAGGGCTTAATTAAAGATTTTCCTAAGTAAATTTATATCGTGAGGCATGTTTACTGTATATGGTCCATCAGTGGAGGGATGGGGTCTTACAGAGGGTTTCACATTAGATTAAAATTTTGCTGAACAGGAAAAAAATCAAATAATGTGCAAAGGTAAAATAATTAGTGAATAAACAGAGTCTGACTGAAGCTTATTTAAGTTATGGTTTTAGGATTTATATTAATATTTAATTAGCTTTTTAGTAGAGCTTTGGTTTGTAATACTTCTCCAATATGTCAAGGTCATCTCTTAGTATTGTTTGGGTTTTTGCTTTTGTGGGAACCTAATTTCATCCATGGTCTGAAGGTTTATTCATTTGGATTTTTTTGTGTTGTTCTGTTAATTTTAAGATCATTTTAATTTAAAGCTAAACAAATGTGTAATTTGAAGCTACATGAGAATTTGGGACTTTCTAACAGGCTTCCGCATTTATCACTGTGAACTGCGATGCTAAGCGCCTGTAAACAGTTCATCCAATTGATCCCCACCACCTGTCCACATATCATTGTCTTTAGGCAAAGCACTGGACTGCAAACTGCTACTGATGGTTAGACCAGTGCTTTGGAAGTGGCTGCGATTCATTTCTGCATGCATGTACTTTACATGTGAATGGCTGAATAAGGATCAAATTGTCAAATGCTTTAGACAAAAGCATAAATGCAATTCATATATATGTCATTTACAAGGCAAGATTAAAATGTTTGACTGGCAGCTGGAGGGAAGCTTTTATTTCTGCTTGTGCCCAGTTCGATGAAGCTGACAATATGGTGCAACATTATGTAAAAGTGTAAGAAAGCCCCTTTCTTACATATAATGAGTAGGTGTGTAAGAAGACATGAGCAGGCTGGCAGCTGGTGCAAGCTGTTATTGATTAGGTGACAACTTTCATGCTTGTCATGTTAACACTACAAATGTCTATTGATCTGTGTGCATCAGATTGGTCGACTGTTCAGTAATTGTGCTTTAAAAGTAACTTTGATAACCGCAGCGCTAGAGTTTTAATCTTTGTTGACTTATCTGTATTTATGATTAAAACTGATCATTTAGAGGAAACAGTTTGTTTCATAAATGCCAGTTCAGTCTATAGATTGCTGTCCCTTTGCCATTATCATATATTTAATTCTTCCAAAATTGTAATTGTATTTTAAAGCCCACACTCTGTCTTTCCCTGAGTAAGAGGTAGATCTGTGTATCGTCAGCATAGAACAAGCCTTTATTCTGCTGTATATGCACAGGTTAAAGATAGCACCTGCAATCATTTTGAATAGGACAGATTAATGCCATTTCTGAAACCATAGCATTGACCTCACCCAATTTCATGCCATAAAAATGCCCCAAAACATTTCAACTTGGATTGCAATTTTTTTTTTTTTTAATGATGCCACAAAATCAACCATTAAAGTCAAAAGTCACCATGCACTCTTTTCAGGTGAGGAGAGGCAGCCTTGTGCCATGTCGCTCGATTTCCTTTTCATTTGCCGCACTGGCTCGGTGAATGAGCCTCGACTCGCCTCCAAGTCCTTTCAATCCCCCTGGTCCGAGTAGAGCGCTCGACAGTGATCCAGACAACGCAGTATGACATCAAACATACAAAATTCTTGAGAAAAAAATAACACAAGTTCTACAAGGCAGCCAGGAGAAGAAGCATAAGAGTGAAGGGAAGTGATAGACTGAGACGAAGACAATCAAAGAAAGAGAAGGGAAAAATGTGGCCAAGCGTATGAACAGCATGCTACTGCCCAGTCACTGGAGGTTGGTAGGTAAACCAACACAGGAGGGATCCAAATCCAATCTCTGGGAATTTGCACAGCAAATAGTTTTTAATGCCAACACAGGAGCTTAGACACGGCTTTCCCACAGCCTTCCACGAGGGAGCCGTCGCTCTCATTAGCTGCGGACTGACAGAGGAGGGAAAGCAGTCAGATAGAATGGCCGGGTCACGGACAAAGGACTCGGTAACATTCCTCAAGGTTCTTTCCATCATTTCGTCAGTCTTTAAAGGTGTCCACAGTTTGCCAGCACAGAAAAGCTAGAAAATAACATGCATTTGCTGAAGAGTCGCACAAAAATAAGACAACATACCGAATGTCTGTATAGGAAACTCACGGCATTTGAATATGAACACAGTAGAATAAGAATGGTTTACCTTGACCTCCACACTTCTACAAGCATTTCCAAGCTTTATGAACAAATGCATCATTGGCCTGTGTTGTTTATTTGATATATTTTATGGAACATTGTTGTAGAGTGGCTGTTGCTACAAGGCCAGTTCTCTCACTCAACACTGAAGAAGTTACATTCTTTTCATTTTTAGTCGCATTCTCTTTTTCAAAAAAACCAAAACGAACCCAACCTGCTTCACTGAGTCTGCTTTATTTCACTTTGACGGTTTAAATTAATATGCAGGCTGTGTGTACATGCTGCCTGAAAAAAACATCATCATGTGCTCTTTATTGATTGTTCTTCTAGAATTTTATTTCTACTGCCATGAGACACTTTAAACAGGGACAGGTCATGAATGTCTCGGGTGAAGCTATATGAATGTTATATCATTATTTTATAAAACACTGAATGTCAATCATTTCCAACAGACAGGCTTGATAGATCAGCACTGCTGGTTTAAATAAGCTGGTACCGCATCCGAATTTTTCTTTGCCGCTTTTTTGGGTTGGTGAATAGCAGCTTCCTGATTATTATGTTAACGTGACATCACAAATTAGGTCACAGTAACCTTGACAAAAATGTGCTAATTTGTTTCACGAGTGAGGCCAGGTGGGCATGACAGTGCAGTGATTAGCACTGTCATGTCACAACGAAAAGGTCCCCGGTGGGACTTGCGTGGGTTTCCTCCAGGTGCTCCACTTTCCTCTCACTGGCCAAAAACGTGCACGTTAGGTTCATCGGCAAATGTAAATGAGGTGTAAATGAGTCTGTCTGTGTATGTCTCTCTGTGTATCTCCATGGGATAGATCTGCCTCCTGCCTAGTAACAGATGGGATAGGCTCCAGCCTCCTACGACAAAAATAAGAACAAGAAAAGCATTTAAAGATAATGGATGGATATAGTTCAAGTTGACATTTGTGGCAATTTTGAAGGAATTCGCTCAAAGCATTCCTGATATTGTGTTCACATAAATTGACATACTTGAAGTAGAGATTGCTCTGAGTGGATTATTGTTAACGCAGCTGAGTTAGTTGCAGTCTCCCTCTTTGCCTTTTATTAGTATTTTTATTGTGACAAAACAGTTCCGACAGCTGAGTTGATGTGGTATTTTATTTTATTCAAAAGAACCACAATATCACAAAATAAAGTGTAATGTAAACTACGCCATACATGACCACTAGTTCTGCCCACAGAAAAAAATTATACACTGTAATGTTAAATATACGGACCAGTAAGTAGTTTGGTTATGTTGCACAGTTTTATGTGTCCTTTAAAAATGCAGCACTTTTAGTGATCGTTTTCATTGAAAATAGATGCTTGTTTATTGTATTTGTATTGCAGGCAACAGTCTATGCTGATTTCTGTTTGATTTCTCATGTGCAACGGCCAAGCAAACAGTAACAAATCATAAATGGTACTGAAATCCTATTTTACATTCTTACCACAGTTTTTTTTTTTTATTGTTTGCACATTGATATGTATGCTGGCTCATTGTGCTCTTTACTGTAAGTAATAGCATTATTTATTTTCAACTGAACTTGCGCTTGGCCCACATTATTTATTTTGTGATATTTCTGGGGGGTTGTGAGAATTTGTTTGCTGTGATAACTTGAGTTGTGTGCTTGCTTACACAATTTAAAGTAAAACAACTTGAGTTGTTTAATGTTAAGCTGAGACTTTAATGGATTGGTGTAATGGATTTTGGCATCTTCATGGATCCTCTAAAGGGCTATGAATCTCTCCAAACTACGGGCCCCCAAACACCATCTTGCATAGGGCCCCTGCAAAGCTAGAAACAGCGCTGACAGACAGCCTCCAGCCATGGCTGTCATTGGCCTGAGGACCACACACACACACACACACTCACACACACCAAAATGAGTGTTGTCTTCGTTTGCAGACATACTTTTGAGCTAACCCCTACATACGGTGACAAACACATTTCATTATGTGCATCTGCATTACTGAGGCTACTCAACATGAAAACCGCTCTGTTTTGGTAGTTGAATGTTGTTCATGTGAAGGAGCAGCTGTAGAAAAAGGTGGATTTAATAAGCAGCTCTAATAAAATTACAAACTTGCTGTGTTGCTTCCTGTCAATCTCTCATGTATGTGAGACGTAGGCGCCACAACAGAGATGGCCAACAAATGGAAAAACACTAAATAGGCCATTGGTGATAACATGTCAACATGATTTGGGAAAACATGTGCTTTGATGCCATGACTGTTATGGATTAAACTTTGAATGCATTTATGTTATTTATGTAACTCAAATATCAATGTGCTCACATAATGTGAAAAGCAAAAGTAGCTAGAATAAATACAGGCACTTGTAAGTCTTCCTCTGCAACCTCTGATGCAGCCACGTTGGATGATGTCCTACCGCCGGCAAAGTGATCAATACTTAGATTAGGAAAGTGTTTGCTAATTGGACTTAAAGAAGCCAAACACAACACTACTGCAAAGACACATTTGGTCCGATGTGATGCAGACGTCGGATCAGTTCAATGGCAACATCTCGGCCAGTGTTTAACGAGAGCTGTATTGATTGTTAAGCTCCACTGCTGAAGTTTGTATGAGACCCTCGAATGTTTTTGCTATAACAAGTTAACTTAGACTCAAATGACCTCTCTCTCTCGATCACACACACACCCACACACACACACACACACACACACACACACACACAAACATTCATGTGGGTTTTATGACCCACACACAGCCACTTTTATTTATGTAACAATTCATAAACGCATATTTTCAATGTGTCACCCGCTATGACGGGGTTATTCACAGACGGAGCAACTCACAGACGCAGCAGTGCCACGATGCGCCTTACAAAGCCCACAGCTGTAAGGTCATTGAAATTGACTGCTGGCTGAATGGCATTTTAGTCTCAACTGGTCTGCAATTAAAACGTCTGTTTTGTTCTGTCAGCAGAACAACTGGCACAGATGTTTAAGGCAACGAGGCAACAGGTAAAACAGGAAATAATCTTACGGTAGGAGGAAGCATTTGATTGCATGTTGTGTGCACGTTCAGTGTTAACTCAAGGTTTTTGTTCAGGTCTTTGGGAAAGTGTTAGCTAATGCTGAATATTGTAGAACATTCAATTCAATTCAATTCATTTCATGTTCACCTGGAAAAAACAAGTCCAGTTTTTAATATTTTGGTTCTGTTCTGGTCTAAATCTAAAGGGAAATGTGGGTTTTTTAGTTGCCACATGCTCCACTGTATTCGCCATATCGTCTTTCTGCTGTGCGGGTATGAGCATGCAGTGAACGGTGGGCTTGTGAGAGCATTTTAATTGAAACGAACTACTGAGTACTGCCGAGTACTGAAAGACAACAGTGTATGCAGTAAAAAGACTGTGCTAAAAAAAAACTGTGCTAAAACTATAGAGCTCGACAGAGCGGAGGGAAGTGCAGATACTTTTACTGTATGTGTGCTCATCACTACGAGGAAACGCTTCCTACATTACACATGGTCAGAGCATTAAGTTAGTACTCAAAAGGTGACTGATAAAAGCCTACCTTTAAGAGAGAATGTGAATGAAGGAGAAATGTATTTATCTGTGGAACATTAATTACTTTTTCATGCAGATCTAGAGCACCAGCCATGTTAAGGGTTCGGTACAGCGTTGCATTATTTGATGACAGTGTTTTTTTCAGTGGAATCACAGCTGCCAGCAGCCCTGTATCAGAGCGCTGCACGTTCTTACATTTATGGATCAAATCCGCCCATCACAGCTCGTGCATGATCCCACAGGTCTTGAAGATATTTTACCTCACATCTCAAAGGCTTCATCAGTTCTTACTGATGTCCTTTGATCCTGGGATGTTGTTTCTTGTAACAATCTAAAAATCAAATAGACACAAAATACTTCTTATTTCAAAACTAACTAAAAGCAAATGAAAGTGATAAATAAAAAGTTTTCGGCTTTAAAACAAAAATGCCCAGAAGAGGTAAAACTGGGAGATGGAAGTAGAGTCATCAGAGCAATCAGTTCTGGAAAACAATGAAGGCTGTTTGAACCAAGTTAGTCCCTGTGGTACTTCACTTGTTTTGAATACACACGTTCTTTAATTATAAAAGTGGATAAAGAAATAAAAAAACTGAAACAAAGATTTTTTTTATGTGCAGGACAATACACTGACAGAATGATGCACTAAGTGATAGACTTTTCTTATCGTTTGTTTTTCTTGAACGGGAACTCTCTCGGTTGGATGATGGGCCCACAGAGCGGCATTTCTCTGCTTTGCAGCTTACAATGCATCCTCACGTGTGTCACGCTTCAGTATCAGCCAGGTTACAAATGGCCCCCGCATCGTCCCATGCCACTGATTCCGAGCCGCATGCCTAATTACTGTACAACAGATTAGTTCTGCAGGAATGTGTTGAGGTGTTCCCCAGAGCGAGGGGAGAAGCCATGTGTGCGACACACTAAGAATGGAGGGATTATGGTTCCTTCTGTTAATGAAGCAGTGTATTTCCACACCTCTAGATATTTGTGGAAATTTCCAAGGTCTGGTAATAAGGTACCACATGCAGTTTAAGTAATGCAGCAGTTTGTAATGTGGGTCTAAAGTACTTCACAAAAAGCTATAAATATTCAATCAATCATCAATAGGCCGATGTGCGCGATCATCACTATAAAGTCTCTTCTACAATTACTAGAGAAACTCACAGGCAACGGTTTTGAGAATATTATTCTAACTCACTTCACTTGCACCTGTTCCCATGTTGGTGTTGTGCTCTGAATATATGCCGAGATCATATGACTAAATCGCCATCAGATCAGTGGACATGGGGTCAGGGCACTTCCTCTGTTCTCTAACCTTTAGTCCACCGCTGCTCCCGAACGAGCCACATTATAGATTTTTATGTTTACCGTGTCACCCGGCAGGTTCCATGCACTTTGTCCACAGATGCAAAACCAAACCTCGTTTGTTCACAATGAAAACTCCCCAGATTATATTTAAATGAATGAAATTGTCTGTCCTCAGGTTAGTGCAGAGAAGTATACAAAAGAGATGTGAGGAGAGGACCGTGTAAAGAGTGAGAAGCTGTTTTTAGCCGTTTTTCAGACGGACCAATTGCTTTGATAAGTATTGCTGTTTTGATGGCTGATCATGTCCTGGTTTCCTAAGGACTCAAATTGTCTGTGCTTTGCTGCCACAAACAAATTCAAATGCTGCCACTTGAATTTCACTGGCCATGAAAAAAAAAACAACAACTAAAAAAAAATAATCTCCCTCTCAGAAGTGGACATGGATTAGTTAGTTGTGGTTCGCCATGTGCTTAAATTTCCATTTGGCAGAACGGAATCAAGTGGATAGGAGGCATGTGAGAGAATTTCAATTCGTGTCCACCTCCTCATGGAAAATGGATGGAGAATAATGGGTGAATGAAAAGACCGGCATAGGGCAGGTGGCTGTGGCCATAAACCTCAGGGTTTGTGGGTGGATCCCCAGCTGGCCGCACGTCAAAGCGTTTTAGAAAAAGACACTGAACCCCCACGATATAGCACCTTGACAGGCAGCTGTAAATTATTTCCCAAAGGGATCAATAAAGACTTTGATAAATAAAGTCAGCAGAAAGTTTAAAGTTGAGAAAGAATAACAAAGTTCACACGGTGAACCGTGTCCTCTCAGGCTTGGCAGTAGAGCTGCACTGCAACAAGGCGCTCTGGAGGGTTTTAATCTCCACATGAACTTTTCATTTCTCGACTGGAGAGTTTGAGTCTAAGGAATAAAGTTCTTCAGAGTTCAGATCTCATTCGCGTTTTATCCAATTTCTGCATGCTTCCACAGGGCGGTTACCTTAATGCCTTCGTTAAGATCGCTTTACATTTGCTGTTTCCTCTTGTGACACAACTGTGAAAGTACATGCATATGATTTGAATATTAATGTAAAATTTATATAATAGCATTTGCTTGGCCCGGGCCACATTACAATGAATGGTATAAATAACACAGGTTCTACAGGATCACGGCCAGGCAGTAAAAATGTGGTTAAATACACCCGTACTGAACTACAGAAATACTTTATAACATGAAGATCAAGCTCCAAAGAATAGAAAACTGCAGTTTTTTTGTTGTTGTTGTTGTTTTTGCACGGCATCACTTTCATCCCCTGCAGCTTGGATAACTTGAGTTTGTTTGTTTGTTTGTTTGTTTGTTTGTGTGGTGCTGATGCTAGGAAACATGTCCTTAACTTTCAGCCACTTGTCTGTTATGGGACCATGGGTGAAAAGCCCCCGTCCGGTCCTACAGTACTTGGGTCCTTCAGTCCGAATGAGACACGAATCAACTTGTTTTTTTTTTTTTTTTATTACCTGATATGTGGTTCCTCTTTTTGGTCATTTTTTTTTGGTAACAAACATCTTTTGTTTCTTTCTGGTCATTTTTCATGCTACTTGATGTGAAATAAAGGGAAAAAGACATATTAATACTTCTTTCACAGCAGTCCTGTTTGATAATCCATCTATGTATGAGATCCGTGTGATAATAGTAAGGAGCAGGTGTGTAATACAGTGCAAAGCTTAACCTTATCTGGGGCCTCAGCTAATACATCTTCATGCTGCGAAAACTCCTCGTTTGAGCAGTCAAACACAAAAACCACATTTTCATTTAGTTTGTGGCTTTGCGAGTCCGGCCTGCCGCTTCTCTCTTCACACTGGACAGCCGAGAAAAAGTCCCATTCAACTTGTTACCTTCTTAATGTGTCTTATTTCTTTTTAATGCATTTCAGTTTCCCGCTTTGCCGAGTGGAGAGTATTATGGTCCCTAGCTATTCCTCGGTTAACACTTTAAATAAGACAACAAAGCTCTGCACCTAGACGCTGGTGCTTTGTGAGTGACATTTGTTTTTTCAAGCCTACAGCTATTAATTGTCATGAGTGTACTTTAGAAAAGGTCAAACACTGCTCTGCTAAGTGGTGAGTGTGTTTGTGTGCACATCTGTGTGTTTGCACACCTCTCGTTGCTCGTATACCCTTATACCCAATACCGTCAGAAGGCTCGTGTGGCAGGGATGAGGCAGAAATAGATGTACAGAAAACAGCAGGGCCAGTACTTCACTGTATTACATATATTTGTTCTTTTATTTCCTTTTATACTGAAAATGAAATAATGTGACATTCAGTTAAACAGGACTGATCTGAATCATCAGTTGAAATAAGCAAAATGGTCCAATTAAAATACAGTGCAAAGTGGGCCAGAACACATTAGAGATATAAAACATTCATTTACAAGTACAGTGTGTACTGCAAAGGTCAGAGTACACAAACCGCACATCTAACTGCGTGTGCAGTTTAAACAGCTCAAGTTTAAATTTAAAGGGACATACAGTACAGCATGTTTCCACAGATTTCATCTATCTGTGGGTTTGAGTTTTAATGGAGGAAAAATAAAGTGTTTAAATCCTCCACAGATTTATCAACGACACAGCTAATGCACAAGAACGTAGAACCATATCAACCATTAAACAGCACAGCTAGTGACGGTCACCAGTCAAAACAAGGGACGTTATGTTAAAAACAACCATTCATGATATAAGCATATGTTTTTCATGTCTCTATTTTTTTATTTGAAGCCATGCTAAGCACAGGCCCTCACACATGATGATTTCTGTCAGCCTCCCACTGCGAGCAACTACTGCATTGTCCCCTGAAGATGTATCTGATTGTCTTTGGTGATCCCATTGTTTTTCCCTTTCACCTTTTTTTTTTTTTTAATTCGATTTAGACAAATTCTCATAACAATTTGTACAAACAATATCCCCAAATAGCTTTGGTGCCCCGTTTTTCTTACCTCCTCTCTTTGTTTGGATGAAATGTCTGAACTGGATCGACTGGATTGATGGCACGCTAACATGCTAACGTAAGGTGGTGAGCGTGGTAGAACATCATCTGCTTGGCATGTCATTATGAGCGTTTAGTTCAAGGCACTGCAAAGAGGTGCAGACTTGCATGCACACAGCTGATGAGTATCACTTTCTACTCTACATATATTTAACTAACCCCATTTCCAACCCTGAATCTGGTTGGGAACAGGGCAAAGCATTTCTCATCACCAGCACTCAACAACACTGTTGTGCAAGCAAGGTCTTTAATCCTAACTGCTTCAGTGGACCCGTCGTGGCCACAGATCAGACTGTGGTTATGCTGGGCAATTTCGAGGTGGGAATGTGTGTGTGTGTGTGTGTGTGTGTGCGCACTAAAGAGAAAGGCTCTCGGTGAACTGAACCTATAATAAATACATGTGAACAATAAAGATTTTACACACCAGAAAACACGATGGCAACTGTGTGTGGGTTATTAAAACTAACCGGGCGCCAAATGTTTTAATAAAGCGAGTGAAAGCAGGACTTCAGTGACACAACCAGTGCAAAGCTTGAATGACTGAAGTGCTGTGACTCAAGTACTGCAACATACTACAATGGATAACTGAAATCAGTGTATGCAGGTACTTTGAAAAGTAGAAGTACAACCTGGGTTCCTATGCTACCATCTGAAAATACTCTCCAGTAAACGTAAGGGATAAATGCAGGTCATTAACTGATGCCTTAAGTTTACAGTGAAGAAAAAAAAAAAAAAAACAAAGTTACTTGTGCGCAACCATCTTCACAAGTTACAACATAAATAACGTAACATTAAAGTACATGCAAGGTTTCTCTAAACCAAGTTAAAACTGAAAACAATTTCAAGTCTACTCAACCGATGGTTTGTCCCACGCGTCTTCATCACACTGCTCCAGGTTTTGTATGTACAGCTTCAAAATGTTCATATATTAAGATCAGGACTGTGAAGATGCTACTTCCGAACGTTCGGTGTTTTCTTCTCCTTTCCTTGATGTTGTTTGTTTGATAGAATGATGCTCGTCTTCTCTGAGCGTAGAGCTGATGTGCCTTTAGTACCTCTCTCTCTAAAAGTGGGATCTTCCAAAGTCTTTCTCCATGTAGTGGCCAGAAAGTGACGCAAACTAATCTTATAGCAGCTTATGTCTGTGTAGAGGTTTTTCTCAGTTCTTCGTTGCTTGGTGGTCCTAAAGCCCTAAATACCGTGACCTTTACCACTAGGTACTGTGACTATTTTCTTCCTTATCTCTTCAGTCATATCTCTTCTTTATCTTGTTCCATTCAAGCAGCACTTTGAAGATTGTCTGCCTGCAATATCACAATTTACTTGCAAATTTATCACCACTTCTAATGGGAACATAAAGTAAGACTTACTTCTTTTCTGTGTTTGATTTTATGGCAAACTAAAAGCATTCAGGTAGGTGTGACGAATAAGGTTTTTTCTTGTCAGGAACAGGATACAGTTTTAGCCACATCTGTAGAGTACATGCGTGGAACAACAATTATCGTTACACCGTGCTGTGCAAACTGTGCTACAACGCATGCGAAAAACCAATGGTCATTTATCACACAGATAAAGCTGAATTATGACCGATCACCGAATCAGCCGGTGTCCCCAGTTCATTTTTAATTTGCTGGGCCACACAAAATACATTTGCTTGAAAAGTGGCTCAGTCCATATCGGGGCAGACGTGCTAAAACTACATGGCAGTAAACTATTTCATACTCGCACTAGTTGGTATTTTAGCTGTGCATTCATGTACACATGCCTTCACATTTTTCACCAGACAAGATCATTGATCCTCGACGGCGCTCGATAAAAACCCAGTGTTACATTCAATGACCGCAGTTGTTTTTTTTTTTTAATGTTATGAAAACGCTATGAAAAATCAGCGTATTGTAACTTGAGGTGGGAGAATGGGAAAGAATGTCACAAACTATTGTTTTTTTTATGGTTTTATGGGTTTTGTAAAATGTCAGCAGGCTTCAACTGAATTGTTTGCCATGTCTGCAGAGGTAAGAGCTTAACAAAAGGAAAGACGGACCATATTTTGTTTGGAAAAATTCAGACCTCCCCCCTTTGTATGACAGATGGATATTAACCTGACAAAACTGGTATGACACTGTATGGATTCGGACAGATTTTAGCCCCCACTTGGTCGAACATGACGAATTTTAGAATCTGCCTCAAGTGGTCCTGGTGTCTGATTAATCACTTGAACAACCAGTGATCCAGCTCCAGGATGATTTGTTCAGATTTGTGGAATATCCAACATTTTGGTGGTCTTGCCTTCCCACACAGTTCCATGATGTGATTTCCTTACAGGACTATTGTCGAGATATGTGTTATAAACAGGAGTGAGTTCTTTTAAATATAATTGGAGTAATTTACATGTTCTGAAACTGTAGTATAAGGACAATGTCTGCATATTAAATAGAAATATGTCTGCATATTTCAACCATCTGTGGCTTATTATTATTGTAATAACCATTCTCCATTGACCCTTTCCTGTCAAATCACGAAGAGTAAAGTAACTTAAGACCGAGAGCAGCAGTGAACAGCAAAATCAAATAAGTGAGCCTTGGCGTTCCAATTAGTTTGGAGGAGACTGTCCGTCATGGGGTGTAGAATCGCCCAATTTGGGTATAATTCATATGGATACTGCCCTGGTACACTGGGCTTAATAAACAATTTATCAGACTAGTAGAAAATGCACTTTGTAATTTCATTCTGGAAGGAGACAAACATGAGGCATCTTGTGCTACCGATTACAAAATTACTTTTCAAAGTGCTCTTGCTGAATCACAGATAAATGATCAGCACTTTTCTAATTCCTTCCGTAGTGCTTCTCGTGTGCCTTGGCTGAAAAAGTCCAGATTGTTTCACATCTTTGTGCTGTTCTTAATGGAGGCGTTGGAGTCCCAAGCCCCCTCCCCTCCCCCCCCCCCCCTGCCTCGGATTTCTCAAGCCGCAGCTGTTGGGGAAGGCATTAAAGCAGGTGCTCTGTGTCTGTTGGAGCGATCCATTTTCTGTCCCTGATGGACTAACATCATGTTCCAGGTAAGCTTGCTTTTGTGTCTGTGCATCAATTAATTACCAGCTGCACACGGTCACAACTGTTGTGTACAAATACCTCAATTAATCATTTACAGCCTCTTAAGGATGGTATGAATGCAGAAAACTATTATCAAAAATAATTACAAGGTCCTTCTGCACTATTTAGAAATCACATAATGATGCAAATGAGTCTTCCTATACAGAAAAGTAATATCTAGTATTTGTCACCTTCTTTTTTTTCCTAACATCAAATCCACAGATGCTCACTCAAAACAATATAAAGGAGGCTTCTGTCAACTTTTTTTTTTTTTTTTTTGAGAGCAATCATATCAGGAGATTGATGCTTAAAAAGTAATTTACAAAACCAACTGAGTGTGAATGATCGGTGCAATAAAAAGACATAAAAGCATCTTATATAAACATTTGGATTCGCATTGTCTTCCAGTTTAGAGATAAACTCTGAGTCCGTAGTTTTTTCATTTTAAAAACTCATGCTGAATAAAGACACAACACATTTTAGTTAGTGCGTCCGAAATGAAATCCCAGTGGTCTCAGAGTGGGCACTTGACCTGACATGAAAACTGGCTTGTGCTAAGTCTCCGATCCTGTACCAAAATGTCGGAGTTGAAGTTGGATCTGTTATCACAAAACAGCAAGCGGATGCATTCATGGTATGAGAGCAACTGGTCCCTCGCAGTTCAATCAGTAAGCAGTCTCCTTGATGATGTTGGTGGACAGGGTGTGGTTGCTGGAGATGCTGATGGAGTGGCGGGTCAGAGGGTGGGGATGCCTCCTCGGTGCATGGCGACAGGGTATGCAGAAATAGCGCAGCGTGGAGAGGAAAATCTGGCGATAGTTGCTTGACACCAGGTTGTAGAGGATGGGATTGATGGCCGAGCTGATGTAGAACAGGACATTTGTCAGCATGTAGAAATAGTGGTAGAAGTCATACAGGTCACTGTTGGAACACAGAAGACAGAGACAGAGCGTGACGTCTTAAAGATGTGGTCAATGCAAATAAATGCAAGATTATTCAATTATTTGCAGTGATTGTTGCAGTTTTTACTTAAAGCTACGATGCAACTTGTTAAGAATTATTTAGTGAAAATTAGCTCAATAACTTATCTTAATGTGAAAAGGTGCCGTTTAAGATAAAGACTTACAGAAAAGCACTGGGAGCCTTTCAGAGATTTTCACTTCCAAAGGTTTTTTTTTTGGGCTCACGTTTACTGTATCTATGGTGGATTGATTTAAAGTCTCGTGATGCAGCCATCTTGATTGCCACAAGTTGCATATTGTAGCTTTAAGTAAAGAAAAGTGGTTTTATTCTGTTTCGTTTCAACCATCGTGTTGCTGTAGCTTAAAGGACGCCTTCACTGATGTTTACCTTGGTTCTAGTTTGGGTTCTAGTTTGGGTTGTACACGTCGTTAAACATCCATCTGACTTCCCTATGTTACAATATCTCTCCGATTCTGACTAAAAAATGCCTCCAGATGACATCACTTGGAGGAAATTTCAGTTCAGATTATATCATGTCATCACTTATACATGTGAATTAGGGTTAGGGTCAGAGGGACGAGATTTAAGTGTTTGGCAGCTGTGCACACACATAGCAATTCAAATTTGTTAAATTGGTAAAGATGTACAGATTGGGCAGGGCTATGAAAGTCAAAGACCAGCCCTGTCCTTGTGCAACAGTAAAGAACGTACCATGTAACGAGAGTGACTTTACTGCAGTGAGCAAATACTTATAATAATAATAATAATACATATAATACAGAAATCTACACGACGTTTCATTCCGCCACACAGACTGAGTGATGCCTGCACCACTGGATAGCGAGCATGTACAACCCTAACCCAATAATCTTCTCTTAAGATGTCACTGCTCATTTTCTGATCCAGTACCACAATTTGCATCCAAAGTCATCAAAAGGTCAACTATTGAGGAAGCATGTCCAAGTTTGTGCTGCAGGCTTCCTGCCAATCTCTGGCTTTATTAATGATGCCAACGCATCAGCAAGAGGAAGGGAACATTTTCTGTGCTCAAATTAAACCGATACGTATTAAAGAAAGATCAGCTGCTGAATTTGTTGTGGTGCATTGGTAATGTAAAGTTTCTGGAAAATAAAAGATTTCTGTTTGCATGGAAAACCATAAACAGAGTTGCACTGCGGCTGAAATCCTCTTTGAAAAGAGGATATTCATTTTTCTTGCAGTTTTTAAAGGACAGTAAATATACTTTGCCATAAAGTGCCAATTTTTTTTTTCATTCTTTTGAAGATGTTTTTTTTTTTTTTTTTTGTGTACAATACAATTTGTGTTTAAGTGACTGATGACTGTGATTGCTGGAGAGTAGTAAGGGGGAGATTAAGCCATGAGGGGGAGCGGGGGGGGGTAAGGATATAAAGATTACATAAAATGGGACAGGCAATCTGAAGTCGTAAGAAAAAGGGAAAAAGTCACACACACGGGGGCTGTTTGCACCGGCTGCAAAAAACAACCACCAGGCACATATTACCATTCTCCACAGTTTTACAGGGGGTTGTGTCGGGTGGTGGATGGGTCACGAAACACTGCGCATTTAGAACAGGACACTGGACTAACCCTAACCATGTTTGTCGTGTGAGGCCAAGAGTGGTGCAATTTCACCAGCTGCCATCTCCCCAACCTGGCAGAGCTGTTTCAACGAAATGGTCCATTGGGTTTGAAAGATTTGGCAGATTTTGACAGCACCTCTCCACAGTGCATTTGTTTTTAGTTTTGTTGAACTAAATAAGCAAACAAGTCAAAACACAAACAGGAAGCATATAGTGCACAGTAGATGAGTCTTTTTTTTTTTTTTTAACAAAAATTTAATTTAAGTTAAGTTTGGCTGCACAAACAAAGCAGTGAAGAGAAACAAGAGAAGGAGATGAGACAATGGTATAAGAATAAGAATAAGACATCAGTCTGTCTAAACACATTGTAGATAGAAACTCCTGGGCATCACGTTGATCACTAGGATTTAGTGTATTGATCCGTTCTGCTCTCGAAATGAAGAGAGATCACTGAAAGGTGCACAAAGTCAAAGATGTATGTATCCGCCCGCATACAGAGACACCATTAAAGATGAATGAGGGCAGGACTGAAAGGGACATGACCTTTTTGTTATTACTGAGTCAGGTACATCTGTGG
Source organism: Channa argus (assembly GCF_033026475.1). Classification (NCBI taxonomy): domain Eukaryota; kingdom Metazoa; phylum Chordata; class Actinopteri; order Anabantiformes; family Channidae; genus Channa; species Channa argus. Next base: position 23,241,747 of record NC_090209.1, read on the forward strand.
GCTCTGTTTATTTAATGGAGAATGACACATGAGCCAAAAGTGAGTCTTCAGTTTGGTAGATTTTGGGGTTTGGAAACAGGCGGCGGACATTTTTCATATGAGTTACAGGCGCAGCATTTTCCCGAATGCAGTCACTGTGTGATTTAAGCACATCAGTCAGTTTTACTTTGTGGCAGATTGACTCCGGACCAATCTGGCTGTCATGGGTGTATCAAAGAGGACAGCTATTACTGGCAGAACATTTGGACTGGTCATGACTGCAACCTGTGCCTACAATACTCACTGATACAGACCCACATCCATATGCCCAGTGTCTCTCAAAGTCCAACTCACCTGCAATAGTTTAGTTTATTTATTTCACCGACATCGGGATAAATGTGTATTCGGGAAAGATGTAACACTGAAGATAGAGGATGTGTCAACTGTCTGGAAAATGTGTAGGTGCAGTACCTCAGTGGTGCTGCCGCTGCTTAACAAGATGCTGTTGCTGATTCAAAGTAAATCATTTGGTATTTGACGTTTCCATCTCTTTGGATTTTAGTTCAGCTGGCGTTTCGAAATCATCCTGACAGTGTCACACTATTTTTCATACTGTAGCAAATCATTGTTTTCAAACTAATTAACCGAATATTGATTTACATGTCCTATTAATAATTAAAGAAAGTTTCCAGTGCAAAGTATCTTCTAAAAAAAAAAAAGAAAGTCTGTGTTTTCTCTATAGCTGACTAACCAAACTGATCGCCAAGGTCACATCAGACAAGCAGGAGCAATGAAAAATAAAAATTTCTGAATATCCATTGAATAAGTGACCTTAATTCACTGCTGCTTTTCACCGTGGAAAAATAAGACATTTCAAAATAAAACCCTCTGTCTGAAATGTTGCAAAATAAAATAGAGTTGACTCGTGCTGTCTTTATGAAGGCCATGCTGATGTTGTACCCTGTGGTTTCTTGGGTGCCAATGGCAAAAAAAATAAAAAAATAAAACCTACTGAGAGAATAATACCACTCCCTTCCTCTCAATAATATCTCCACTGCGGGCATAATGCAGAAAACGCATCAGCACACGGTTTAAATAAATTCCATTTATTTTAAAGAGAAATGGCTGCTTTGCAACCAGCGAACAAGTAGCTGAAATGTGAAATACTACAAATTTGTGGTCTCAGGGAATTTAGCAACTGAAGCTCAATCATTTGTGTTTGCCACACTGCATATAGGGATCTGGGTTTAAAATAAAAAATAAAAAAAATATTCTGTTAGATGTACTGTAGATGTACATACAACAAAAGATGAAACATTACATACATTTATCTTTTGCTGTTAAACCTAAATGTCCTCAGAGTACAGCAAAAACAAGGGAATTTTCCTTGCTGTTCCAATACTTTTGGAGAGGACTGTATCTTAGAAAAGAGGATTTCAAAGTGTTGCACAGTACAAAAGAAAGAAAATGAGAGCACAAGCTTCCTTCCTTGCAAAATGATAAAGCTGCAGGCCCTGCACAAATAGATAAGGAGCACAGAAGAAGAAAAGCTCTAATCTACAGCAGCAGGAAGACGAGCTACATGTTTCAAGCTCAACGCACAGTATTACTTTTATTCTATTCATCATGCTATTTATTTGTATTGGGATTTTATTTTTATTCAGTTTTATATATGTGTTTCTTCCCTTCTGTTTTCTAATGATCTTAATTCCAAGATGGCTCCAGTGTATACAGCTTACCGTGTGATATTTTTCTTTGTGTTTGTGCTTTTAGAAACTGTCTCTCAAAATATCAAAGCGCTACTGTTGTACGATCGCAATACGCTCCTGGAGCTTCGATTCTCGCTGAGAAATTTGTCTTTTCTTCAGCTGGTACAAAATGCAGCTGCACGTTTGGTAACTGGAACACATCGACCCGGCTTCAGCATCGCTGCACTGGCTGCCTGTCCATCTTAGAGTTCATTTTAAAAATTCTTTTGTTTTTAAGTCCTTAAATGGTCTTGCTCCGCCCTCCCCCTCCAGGTCGCTCAGGTCTGCTCACCAGATGCTCCTGGACGTCCCGAGGACACTGCGGAAGCTCAGGGGAGACAGAGCATTTGCTGCTGCAGGCCCCAATTTGCGGAAAGCACTGCCTTTGCAAGTTAGACAGGCCATTTTAAAATCAAAGCTGAAAACTCACTTTTTCTCCCTGCACTTTGCCACAGCTTAAAGTTGCTGTTAAAGTTGTACTTTTGAATTTTCCTCACTTGAAAACAAATAGTGGATAATGATACTAAGTGTTGTTGGATAAAATATTCATGGTCACATGAGCAAATCCTCACTGGGCCCATTGACTTTATATTATATTTATAGGAAGCTTCTAACAGCAGAAACGAGAGAAGACTTAGTGTTGGTTCTATATTACATAGGCAGGCTCTTGTGGGAACCATTATTACAAAGCATCAGATATAAACAATGTTCTCAGTAAGGTTTTCAACTACTGCAAGAAAACCCAGAGAGAGTCAAAGGGCTAGAGAGGTAACATTTTTCCTTTGTCACCACTGCTGAGTTTACTACAACATGGCAGCAGGTGGAGATGGGCAATATGGCAGGAATCAGAACTTAACCATTAGTACTGACAACTGAAGTTATTATTGGGACATCTACACAGGATGTAGGAAGAGAGAGCGTTCAGCCCCTGTGACGTACGTGGATGACATGACCACATCACCATCACAGCACCGTGTACAAACTTAAAGTGTGCTAAGATGAAAATTAACTTTGAAAAATATGGGAATTCAAATGTAAATGGTGTGTTCTTAAAATAAAAGCTTTTATCAATGAGGAGGCAACAGTGTTAGAGACAGACCAGTTAAAAGTTTAGGTAGGTGGTGCAAGTGATAAAGAGCAAATTCAGTGCACGACGCTGAGTCTATACAGAAAGCATCAGCTGCGTTTTTGATATATCTGTAATCAGTGCCTGTCACTCACAAACCAAAGAATATTTTTTAGACCTCAAGTCTGGTTAATGCACATAACTACCATCATTGTGTTGGGCGGTTTCTCAGCAGTGAGGAAGTGGAAACCGACGGAGGCGGGTTTACAAGCGGAAGCCTGCCTAAGGGGAAAGAGAACAGTTGAAGAGAAGAGTTTCTAATCTAGGCTGAACCTTCGTTGTTGGAAAACAAATGTTTCATTTAAAAATCTATGTTATAGACTTCAACTAAAAGTCCCTGCAGTTTCATGGCTTTATGTCCTGCCCAGTCAGCGTCCAAAGTTTTTTGTCTTTAGGAAGAAGTTTAGAAAAGTTGTAAGTATGAAATGAGAAGCCTGGATCCATTGTCTCCCTCTTTGATTGGTCATTTATGCATGTAGAGTATAGAGTATTAGAAAACTATGAGAATAATAACAGTATATCTAAAAGTAAAGTCCTCGTCTACGTTTTGGGCAAAAGTTTTTTAATTTGTAATGAAAACATGACACAGCCCTGCACACTGCTGCAGATGTTTACTAAACTTGATAGAATTCATTAAGTAATAAACTTATTAAATGAGGACTCTTTCACTTTATACATAGAGCTCAAAAATATTTCAAAGTCAAATTTCTATTTGCGCTCTTATAGCCACTTCTAACTGTCAGAGCTCGTTGAGAGTAGAAGAAGAAACTTAGTTGGAGGGAAGTGCTTGGGATTAGAGTGATAATAGCAGTAACTTGCTATGACCTTTAACCTTTGGAATATTCTACTACTTTAAGCTTTTCAAGTTTTTAGTACTAGATTTTGCGCCTCTTTAAGGCTCAACGCTGCAGGACACACTAATGTAATATATACATAGATTAGTAACTTAAAATTGTGTCTCGGTGGTTCATTAGCATTTTTACAGTAATACAAGTATAACAGCTTCTGCGTATAGTACAATATGTTGTGCTGCAAGTAGAAGATAAATGAAATAACCTGAAAATGCTAAGCAATAATTAAAACTCTAATATGTAACACTTTTACATGAATCATTTAATACTGAATACTGGACTATGGAAATTTGAAGTCCTGTCCCGTAGACTTCTCACGGGACACAAATCGCTCAGGATTCTCATCCATGGTTGTTCCCAGCATGGTCGTACATGAGAAATGTCACATGAGGATGATTTTGAGAAAGTGAGGATAAGTGAAGAGAATGCAAGAGCCTGAACCAGAGTAAATGTCAATACTGGCTTTTACTTGTTAGTGAGAGCTGGAGAATAGATAAACAGATGGAGGAGCTGACCGGTGTTTCTACTGTTGTACCAATAAGTAAAACCTTCTTAGCTGACTAGTGTATTTGATTGATGTGTGATGTGATGTTCGTCATGTAGTTTGTAAGTTTGCTAGCTGTCATGTTTGTGGAAAATTTGCCTATCCATCATGTAGGACAATAGAAGATGATGCTTGCCAAGTACTTACGTTCATTCACATAAAAGGGTTCCTGTTCAGTTTAATTAGGGAAACAATATTGTAAAACTTTTAGAGCAAGAAATGGTTATTAGAGAGAAAGAGGATGAGTCCATCCTGCTCATCTTTGTCAGACATTCTTAACTGATTATCCTCCATAGCCAATATTTGTGCATGTGAGTGTAAAACAGTGTTATGCATGTAAAGGTGTGTGTGTGTGTGTCACTGAAGAATCATTACTCACTCAGACCAGTGAGAGACATAGCAAAACATGAGGCGACGAGCGTGATAGGGCAGCCAGCAGACCACAAAGGCTATGACCACCGCTCCTGGACAGAAGGGAGAGACAGAGAAAGACGGAGAGAGACAGAGAGAGACGGAGACCATCAGAAGCCGGGAAGTGGCCAAAAAAGTAAATTAAAGAAAAGCAAATATACACAAAGTACAGTACACAGCATAAAACCAAAGTGCAAAGTGTAACGGTTTATATGCAAACTATGCATAGTTTTCAGATTACAAGATGACTTGTGATGCAAATTCTATAAATGTGCATGTTGAGTACACAAGAATAAAGAGAACATGAGTTATTTGAAAAGTTATTATCCTGGCAACAACCCAGTGGCAATGCACAAAAAGTACCAGTACACATAAAGAGGGAATGTTTATTTGTACAGACTTTCAGTGCATTTAAAGACACCATGTGTGCAATGTTCACATGGATGTACAGACAACTTAGTTACTGAAATATGATTCTGGAGTTATAATGAAAAGGAACTGGAGCCAGATCAAAGAAGAAATCTGCCCTTCATATGCAATGGTTCATTTTCACACACACACACACACAAAAACTAACACTGCTTTTACGAATATAATGAAATTGTAAATTCAATTTCACGCACAGACTTTCATATAGGTGAGAATGAAGAATTTGACCCGTTTCCTTTTCTGTTACATGCAGTTTCTCAGCAGCGTTAAGACGACACATTACAGGGACTTATGATGTTTTCAGTACAGTGTCCCATATACATTTATTTATTATCTTGGTTTTTTGGTAATTAGCACTATACATGTATGCAAGCTTTTGGTTTTATGGTTAAATTCTAAATCTAAGTAGCCACTTAGAGAAACCATAAAGAAGGCAGAAGTAAAATGTCTCTCCATTTCCCCCCCTGTGCAGATGTGTGGCAGTTTGAAATAAATGAGAGGAAACGTATTCTTGGCGTGGGTGGGTTTTTTTTGCTCTTAGCTTTCCTCATTTATACAAACCACAACACAACACACCAGTGGCTGTGGCCAGAAGGCTGAAGCCAGCACGGCACAACACACAAGCTGGCTGTCAGGTTTGGCATTTAGGGTGGACTCAAGAGCAGCAAGGCGAGAGGGGTTCGCTGAGAAGATAAGCTTTATTAGTAATTATACCAAAAAGACAAGAAAAACGCATCGCTGAAAAGCGAATATACAGGAAACGAGAAAAAGGGGGACAAAATAAAAGTCCAGGGCAGGAAGTGACTGTGAGGGCCAGATCAAGTAAAAATTAAATGGTATACAATCTCAGGGAAAAGAAATTTGCAATTTGCCTGGTCTTCTGGACGATATTTGACACGATCTCCACCAAAGTGACAAATATTAACAATCAGCAAGTGCTTCCTGTGGCTGTGGATTGTTCCTCACAGAGATGCTTCGGCGACGTCTGGTGTGAACAGCTCTCTGGAGATCATGCACAGCATCTCTGTTTGGCCTCTGAAAGGCTCCAAAATCACCTCCTACTCACTCATTCCCAACTTCCTTTAAAACGTCCACTAAGGCCTTCACTCAGTTGTGAGCAGTCGGCGAGACATTTCTGACACTTACCATACACTGTCATCACTTACAGGTGTCTAAGCTGCAGGACCCCGTAGGTTGAGTAGCTGTTCTGTTTTCCCTGTACGTGTGTGGTCTATCTTCCCTGCTCCCCTTGCACAGTCCCGGTCTAAGTTGTCCTCCCCTTTTGGCTCCTCGAATCAGCCTTCTCAAATCCTTTTATGAGAAATACCCTTTTTCTTTGTACCTCCTCAGGCCGTCTCCTTACTTGGGTCCTGGCAAATTACTTATTCAAATCGTGACCCTTCTGTATTTGAATCCATACATTTGTGACTGGATTACAGGACTTTAAATTGAACTGTCTTAGCAAAGGGTTGTCATCGGTTCAGTCTGAGCTCCTCCTCCTGTGTCGGTGCATCTGACAATACCGTTTCAATACCAATCGTCTCGTGGCAAAATTGTATTGAAATTGCCTCTGAAAGAATAGGCTCAAACATTGCAGGCGAGGTTCACATTTGTATGCATACTTTAATCTAGCATTTGTTTAAAACTGTACAGTTCATTCTTTTGAAAGACCTGTGTGAACGCATTGATTTCACAACTCTCCAAAGCAGCTGTGAATGTCTTGATTGGAAAAAGTACTGTTTGACACTGAAAACAATACAAGGTAAAGCAGCCAACCTGTGCAAAGCTGCACCGTGAAATATGATTATCAATCAAATCCCTATTGTTTCGTCTATATTGGATTGTATTTGAAGCAGTGTCTGTAATTGAACAACATGGAAAAGGTAAATGAGTCCAGGTTACCTGTTGTTTTCGAGAAAACATTGTGAACTTATGAAAAACACTCAGTATGCAGAGTCAGCAATCAGCCAAACTTGGACTATTCATCTCCACTGCCTTAAGCTCACATTTACTTAAGACAGAGGCTTTAAATAAATCAACTGCTTCCTGGCCGCAGCCTTGAAAGCACCTTTTCACGATGCAAATATCTAGAGGCACTTGGCACATGTCAATAAAACCATGGGACTTTTATTCCATGGGAAGAAAAGTCAGGATTTCCTACGTCATTACTATTCAGTTTCTTGGTAAATGTTACAGAAATGACGGAAAACATTTGCTGCGACGCTTCTGCCTGGACCGAAGTTGTGTACGGCCCTGCTGTCAGCGAGGCTGAAAATGTCGGCTCAATTCTTAGATCAGTAGGAGATAATGGAAAGAAAAAAATCATGAGTACGGCAGCCCTGACACCAACCTCATGCAAAATTCATTTCACCACCTTCAGCACAAACTTAGCTCACAGCTGTTTCGCTCACTTGCCACCGACACCGCAAGTCCTGCCAAAACTGTCGCCCGTCTCCAGATGTCAATGTGGTAAAACACGAGTGAAACTCTTGCACAACATGATCGGCAACAAAGTGTCTCGCCGAGAACACGTAACACGTCTGCATCATGGTGTGCTTGAATGGTGAAAGGCATTTCGTGGTCGTAATGGCTTCTTCTGTAATTTGCACCTTCCAGTTTCCAAGCAGCTTCTCATAAGTAACCCTGCTGTCATCCCCAGTATTCCAGGCAACAAATTTCAGGTTATAATGAGACCTTTCTAGCCCTTGACATTTTGAAGTTTTGAAGTCAAACTTTGAACTTTTTTAAAACGTACGTTGCAGAAAATGACAGGCAAAACGTACGTCACTATTGTGGCCATTACCACAGGCATAATAAGAGAAACTACTATGGTTCACTTGAATGATGCTATTCTGGGGTCAGGTCCAAACTTGGATATAGCAGGAGACTCATCCAGTTCTTTAAAAGGAGCACTTATCACTGCATGATGAGCCAGCCACACAGCAGAGATCTCCAGTAACAGATAGCGGTTCCCATTCGAAGGCCTGTCAGGAGAGATTTCATCACGGTGCATCGTCTCACTTCTCGCCTCTCGGAGCTCTTTGGTGCTTTTCTGCAGGCGGTTAAGTACAGCTCGGGTATATTCTTCAACACAATTCTGCAAAAACACAATGTCGCCTGGATTGTTTTCCACTCGGCGGTGCACCGTTTGACGAAATGTTCACACAACCTGAAAAGGTCAATCACATACACTGTGCATGAAATGGCAGCTCCGTCCTCTGCTCCACTGTCGGTCCACATTGGTCCGTCAGTCATCAGACACACACACACGGCTCACATTCACATTTATCGCTCATCATTCTGAAAGCATGAAAACCCACTAATACACTCTCAGCTTCACAATTGCTTGTTTTATTTAGAGACAGCCCTCTGGTTTTAATGTTGGTTACACCTCTTAACTATAAACGCAGTCTGATCAGGCAAAACCCAAATCAGAAACTGAGCACAGACCTTCAGTGCTATTTATAGTTTGAATAATCAGTGTCACAGGACAAACCTGGACAACAAAACACACCTGTCAGCCACATGTTCTTACTATACTTTGGCTCACATGAAAAATGGGTGGTGTCAAACGAAAGGTGCTATTTTCTCCAAAGGTAAATACATAGAAGTAAAAGCTGTGTTTTCAGTCTACACCAAAAATAAAGGAATTGGCCTCACTGTTCCAATAGCACACGATTTCTCGTAGCTGAATAGAATAAAACTGGACGCCTGTGAAGAAGATATTAAGCTTTACATTACCATGGCAACGGTACTGCAGCTTCAACAAGTCTCAATTAGACAAAGAAAACCCATCTCAATTCACCTCTGTGGACTTTTACATAACCTCTGCACATCTGACTCGTGATAAACAAGGACGTATGAGCAAAATGGGGGGGAAAAAAAGTCCATGGAGAGACGGTGGAAACATCTAACAGAGGCACAGCTGAGTAAAACAAATTCTGCAGTTGGATTATTTCAGGGGTATAGAGTGAGTTACAGCATAACCTGGCAATCTAAGCTTGAGAGCAGCTGTCGACACCTACTGTGCTTGAGCTCAACTTCATAACCTACACAGGGTTTCGCTCACCAAATCCAGCTTTTAAAACTGTACTAAATATCTAAGTACACACTGAAGTGTAAAAGTACCATCTTGTTTACACTTGGTTTTAATTGTGCGTTCTGGTCACACTAACACGAGTGGACAGCCAGTTCACACTCGTCTATATACAGGTGTCTCCAAGATGTCGAGCAGACAAGTCCTGTTACGCTTTTGTTTGGGCTCTGTCACTTTTTTTAAGTATTCGCCAAATTTGTGTCAGACAGACGCGCAAAAATCTTCCAAAACATTGTGTACATGTACAAGCTATTGAAACTGCTTTTTCTTTTTATTGAGCATCAGTGCAATCACTTGGTTGGTGCCCCGCTCTTCCCGACCCGATCACAATGTCCCTGGGCCCACTGAACTAAGGTTAAGTTACAACATAAATTACATAAAAGCTAAATGATACAAACAGTGACAACAACACACATACTTCCTTACTGTAGTAACCACGTGTGACCCGTTGCATTACGATAATTTTTAAAGGTCAAAATCTATTGTACTAGAGTTGAACCCTGGTCTTACTTAACTGTATTTGTGATTTTGAAATTTAGGCTGATTTAATCTTTTTGCCACGGCGCAAAATTTCTCTGGGTGGTGACAGAAGCAGAAAAAAAGGAATTGCTTCTATCACAAAGTCTGACATGTGAACATGGAATGTGTTTGGTTTGAGATTCTACACAATAGTCACTAAAAGAAAAGCTGTTCTACTTCTATCTCGTGTAAACAAAGCCACATGAATATAATCTGTAAATCTAAACTTTAAGACAGACCTGTAAATTGTTTCACAGAGACCAGTGTTAGAGGGACAAGAGTCTCTCTCCTGATTGGTTTGTGTATGTTGAGCCAGTATGAGTAATGTATGGACTCTGGATTTTGAACCTTCAAGAAGAACAGGAAGACTTGTTTGGTATGTAGAGGTCAACATGCATTTATATACAGTAGGAGAATCAATCAGAACCTCGAGCAAATGTGACTTCGCCACAGTACACAGCTGGTGTTAAACAGACAAATGGATCGAACCAACTTCCTGATGATCTAAAATGTGCCCAAAATCCGGCCACTCGCAAACTTCAATGGAAAGCGCAGCTGCTTTCCAGCGGCTTGATTGATTAGTTTCTCTGCTGCACTCATAGTTCCTTTGTTGGATTGTGAGCACAAATATATTTCAAATCTATTATTATAATTGTCTTTTTGTATTGGGTATTGGATCTGTTTATTATTATTAAATAGTATAGTTTATTCAATTTTAAGATAATTTTAACTGTACTTCAGTATTTAGTGGTTATTGTTTTCAAAGTTGTTCAAATGCCTTTCATTGCTTTTGCCTCTACAGTATGTATGAAATGTACTGTACGTAGATTTAACGTAACGCTTTTGGTGTCTAACATCTGCGTTGGCATTTAACAGTCTGGTCATAATACACACAGAGAGGAACAGTGGCAGAGACAGAGGTGAGTGGAGCGATGAGGATATTTAAGCTTTGACTTCTGTTCAGCCCAAACTACAAACAACATGCTGTTACCCAGCTGTTATCGAGGAAACTGTGAACTGTCAACATACAGTAAAAGATGGCATCTGATTGAAAAACTGGAATCCTCAGATCCTCCAGGCTCCTTGTGACAGCACTTTTTTCCTGTTCTACAGGTCAAGGGTTGTATACAACCACCTGAACTATTCGTACACATGACACATGCAGCTAAAGCAATATGAGGAAGATGTTGCTGACAATATGTGTAATAGAGTAGAATCTTGGTGGATAATACCTTTAAAATAATGTTAATGGCTCTATGGTTTTATACTGTGGGCAAGCTTTGAATAGAAGCTGATTTTAAAATGTCAGATAATGAAACAGATAAATAAAAAGAAACTATTGTCCTTGACAACGGCGAAGCTATTATGATGAACTGGGTACTGAAGTAGGATACAATGACTTTTAATTATATTTAAGTAAAAAAAATAAAGGATGACAGAGAAAAAAGAGGTTGAACATGCGACATATGACAGGGAAGATTGGATTAGTCCTCTGGGTGATTTAATAAGGTAGTGTCAGATATCCATTAATGCTGTCTCTGTGTTTGAACTCGCCCGGCATTGATGAATTAATTGAATTATCACAAAAGTGCAACAGTAGTTGCACTGAACGCTGTTATTGGGACTATTAGAGACCAGACTACACTGTTCTGGCACAATGCAGTTTCTCCACTTTCACCCTGATCCAATTAAGCTTTTTCAATCTTCAATTCAATCTGTGATATGACGATGTAGATCAGAACGAGAGCACAGTCGTTATAGAGTGACAGAAATGTCAAGTGCCATGAAAGGTTAGCTCAGGGGTCCCTTAATTTAACAAGAGATCAGAGTAAATAATGCAGTATTACACACACACACACACACACACACACACACACACTGCAACTTGCACATTTACACAATAAACACGATATAAAACATTCTCACACATATGTCTTAACAAAAGCTAAAGTAATAAAGTCAACTGAGTACACAAGTTTATCATCATTTCTATGCTAATGGGCACAATGAAAATGCTAATATGACACTATAATCCTCATTTTAGTTTAGAATGTTAACATGCTAAAATACAGAGGTAGAAACTGGTGATGCTGCTGGTACTGAGCTTATTTTCCAATATTGATTTACTGTAAAAACTGAAGGTCCTGATTCCAAACTGAGAATGGATGTTTGATTTGTTGATGCTTGATTGTTTTATATCAAGGGGAGGTGGTGGTGGTGGTGGGGCTTCCGGGGCTTAAGCGCTGAATGTTTTCTCAAAAAATTACTTCTTTGTGTCGTATTTGCACTCAACCTTTATGACTGAGCTGTTAGACCAGTGGAGCTGGAACAGTTTTAGTACTTTAGTACAGGAAAAACAAAAAAACAACACAGGATCCTCTCACCCATCAGCCACCTTTGTACTTTTAATCACGATTATAAAATCCCCCATCTCTTTCTTGTGTACATCCTCCTTATTGTAGTTTTAATGCAGCAAATGTGACATCACATCTGTCATAATAGTTAACCTGACAGAACAGCATAAACCTGTGGCCATGGCTTAATAAGAGCTAAGCTCAGAATGTTCACAACATCTGGTTTCATCACAGCATAGGAGCTGTGGATTTCAGGATTAAAAGCACTGCAACATTTACATTTTTAAATCGACTCCAAAAAAATCTTTTTTTAATGGATTAGATGAGCGTAGTACAAAAAATGTCCACAGTTACTTTATTATGCTGCTAGGTACTTGAGCTGTGTGCATAAATGCAGCACTGCATGGTTGCATGAGAGGAGAACATGATATTAACAAAGCTCCATTAGCAAGAGCTGTAAACTGTCTGTTGTGAGCACGGGTGGTGTCAAACTGCCATTGGATCAATATTGCTGAAACACATGAAGTGGTCAATCAGGAGTAACTATATTAGTCTGGAGCCAAATGATTGATCCCTGGAGTCGGGCTGCTAGCATGGTTTTCATAGGCGAGATCATGAGGCCACCAGGTCCAGATTTGCCTGGATGATGGTCACTACATGGCTTATTTTAGGATTAGATGGGACAGTTTGGTAATCTGCTGTCAGTCATCAGGTGTCTCAATTCATCTGCTTGGACAAAACAAGAAACAAACAAAAAAAAAAAACGCCGCTGATGTCGAGCGCTTTTTTCCAGATGTGCTCAAGGTGCTGCTGCAAAAAAAGGCCGAGCGCATCGAGTGGAGAAAGGCGAGGAGCGCCACACGCAAAAGCGCTGCATCGAAAACAATTACAAAAAAGTTAATTAATATATAGTAAAACCGGAAATGTAGAGTAGCTTTTTTAATATTCCTCTTTAACCCTACTCAAATCTCCTGACGTGAAAAACAAACTGACGTGTTTAATGAAAGTGTTTACATCAATCACAATTTGTAATTATGGTCACTGAAAAAACTAAAAAACACAAACATGCAAACAAAAACCAGCACCAGGTGGGCTTTCCTGAAAAAAAAAGAAAAAAGGAAAAATTGCACGTTAAATGACAGTGTTTGTTGTTTGGATTACAATGACCGTCAGCTGCAGCTCATAATTTAGCCACAGCTGATTTACCACTACATCACTGACTAGATAAAAAGTGATGAATAAGCTGATCACTGCCAGTGTGATGAAGCAGCTCAGTTAATATATAAAACTCTTGACATCTTTAGGAGTGTGTGTGCATCTGAATGTGTATGTGAAGACCAGATTATTACAATTCAAATTGCCTAACTGTGATTGACAATTTGATGAAGAGGCACAGAAAACAAGTGCAATACAAATAAAACAATATGTTCTAAGTTTAAAGTGGCTACAGGTAAATGTTCAATGATCTGTTCGATTATCTGTCACACAAACCACAATATCAAGGTTAACAAAAGCTGTCAAAGTCACGTCCATGATCATATGATAATCAGTTGGCAAAGTAATCATTGTAACAGGAGCATCTCCGGCATTCGTTACACCTTTCATGTGCCTCCACACCTCCTCCGGTTCGCATCGCCACCGTGTTCTCCACATTGGCGTCTTGTTTACGGCGTCGTGTGTTGTCAGCGGAAGGCAATAAGCTTCGTGATGGACCATTGAGCAAATGCTGTTGGCAGGCAGTGCTCATGGGACTTGTCACGACTAAAGAAACAGACTCACCACAGTGTATATGCTTTAAACTAACAAGAACTACACTTAACATTTATTACAAACAGCAGTAAACACTGTAGCGTGGTTTTAAAGAACGACTGACTTTACATTTCGTCTGTGTACTGTATGCTGGTCCTCGAGACCCCCTTCACATTTTCACTGCCCCGCGTCCTAAAATCAGGGCAGTACATGAGTTTCTTGACTGGATTATATGTCATCAGAAAACACTTTCATGTGGGAGACAGCAGATTGTTTCCCAAAAAGATTTTGCTTAAGTATTTTAGCCCAAATAATGGAGACTGTAGCTCCAGGTTTATTTTGTAACCACGTTTGGGTGGAACCAAAGAGAACATAGGAACTCACTCAACCTGCTAGGAGGTGGAAAGTAACCTACTGAAGCCTAATTATGGCCTGAAAACCACTGTGAATTAAACATTAAATTATGTAATTTCTTCCCAACTGGGTGCCTTCATGGTGATGCTCGGATGTTGCCTAGTTAACTGTGAAATCCAATGAGTTAATGAGTTAACACCTGGCAGCCAGGTGTTTAAAATCAGAATAATTTCAGGTTGAAAAAAAAAAATGCAATTTGTATAGAAGAAAACTTGTTAGTAAAGCTGAATTAATTTGTAGGAAATGTTGTGAACTATGTGGGGAAATATTAAAAAGCACAGCTTTTTGAAAGAATTATATGTGTACTTTATACTATACAGTGTGTACTTTATACTATACAGGACGTGTATGTGTGTGTACTTTATACTATACAGGACGTGTATGTGTGTGTACTTTATACTATACAGGACGTGTAAAGTGCGGGATCTTCACTTACGGAGAACCAGAACTCCATGGCGAAGAGACTGAGCTCTGTTGGGCTCCACAGAGACATTCAGCATGGTGGGATTTCCCCCAATGATGCAGACACGGTTGTCTTGCCCTGCCTCGCGGAACATCCGCAGCAGCTGATTGGCTATCACCCCGTTCAGAGCTGATATGGCCACCATGGGTATGACAAAGGACAGAAATGCGTTTACCTGTTCAGTGAGGAAAGGCAGATGGTTGGAAACACTGGTTAGAGGGAAGAGGTCAGGTAAAACATATTGCAGCTTAGAAGTATTATGAAGCTTCTGGATCGGTTTTATCCGACCTGAGGAGTTAGCATGATGAGCCTCCATTGATGAGGTTTTAAGTTGGCATGAGCTAAATAGCGGGATCATCAGAAAAATAAAGGAACCAATATGTTTTTTTGATGTGTGTGTAATTGAAATGTGATGAAGTCATATGTTGATAATTGTACCTACATGACAAGTCTAACTAAGTTGGTGAGGCAGTCGTCCACGGACCACAGTATCCTGGTCCCTTCTGGCTACGTGTCAAAGCAAGACACTGAACCCCAAGTTGCCGCCGGTGGGTAATGTGAGCACCTTGCATGCCATCGGTGTGTGTGAGTGTGTGTGTGTTTGTGAATGGGTGAATGAGAAGCAACACTGTAGCGGCCATTTAAAGGAAGCTGCAGACGGAAACCCCTGTCTGTGGTGTTACAGTCAGGATTTCTGGATGAGTTAGTAAATTGTTCATTAAAAATAAAGGTTCAAAGCATCAATCCTACAAAGTAATTTAGGAGGTTTAATCCCCTGCTCTTCCTGTCTTAGAACAAATCAAATTCCCACCACTGTGTAGCTGGAATTAAGTAGCATTTGGTGTTTTTGCTTAAAACATGACTCAGAGCAGATGAGATCATTCACAATGCTCACAGCAAATAAAGTTTGGCCTCTTTTCATCATCAGCTTTTCAAATGAGGTCACAATATGTTGTCATATCAACCCGCTTGATTCACAGTACATGCAAAAAAGTTATTTATTATTTAAACAACGTGTCAAATCATGGAAAACCCGCAGAATGGGAAAATCAGACACGTAACTTCAGACACGAATGAGAGTGATGACAGACGGCATAAAAACAAAGGGATGTAGAAGAGAATGTGCAGGAAGACAGATGGGAGGTGGAGGTGAAGTGACTGACAGCACGATAAATCACAGGCACATGACAGACATTTAGGGCTGCGCCACTTTTTACACCGTGCAAAAGCCGTCTCTCATCAAACTAATTTAGCAGAAACAAAGAAACCATAGTTTTCAGCTCTTGCTTTGTTTTTACCCTGACACAGGATTGACAGAAGTGTAAATTGAGTTCATACCTTAGCAATTGAAAAGTTCCATCTAGAAACACTGAAAAGCACTTGAAAAAATCCGAATTTAGGAGCAATGAGTGGAAAGGTTTGCGCAAATATTTTTTCTTCCCACTTTGAAGCTTCACTACTGAACATATCCATCCCACACACGCACACACACGCTTGTTTTTCCAAGGGATAATCATGGATGAAAAATGTTAATGGCTTTAATGAAGAGGCCGGCTGACTTCTGAGGGGTCTGACTTCTGCCTCCTAGACACTGTTATCTGGCTAAAGTTGAAAAGGAGAAAAGCAGCAAGGCAAACACTGGCCAAACCTGTGGCTTGGGTGGGAATACAGTTATGAAAACCAGCCAAAAAACTGACAAAGTTAATGTGGATAACTGTGGACTGAGGTGCAAGAAATTTGACATATTAGTGAAGAATGATTGGAGGGGAAACGGTGACACGCACACACACACACAGAGAAAAGTCTGAAAGGTTTGAAATGTCTTATTACACTTTGCTGCACACAGAACGGAAAACTCAAACCCCTAAAAATGAATATGTTGTACAAAGACAACAGGAGGTTGTTTGCTGCCTGCTGCCAGTTCCTCAGCTGCGTACAGTATCTTAAGAACCCGTTTTTCTAATTCACCTCTTTAAAAGGCAAAAACAGGTGATTTATTTAGCCTTTTGCTCAATGGAGGTCAGGAGATGACACTTTGTATTCTGTTCCCTTTTTGCTCCCTTTGGTGGGGTGGGATTCAAACCTGCAGCCTTCTGCATCCCAACCCAATGCTCTACCACTGAGCCACCAGATTTATTCACCACCACTCTAATAAACTTCAACAAACCATCTCACTGGTCATTTACAGTTTATGTAAAGTTCGGTTTTGGCCCCACTGGGCCGAGCAACTACCGGTAATGAGCAACGGCAAACAACTTCTAAATGTTTTTAAGTGTTTAAAGCCTTCGTGTCATATTTGACTTTTCAGTCCGCGTTTAACTTTTTGTTGGAAACACTTTGAAAAACCGGACAAGGACGACAGACAAAGCCACACTGATGTCTGGTTTTCTTGGTCCAGTCTGGCTGAACACTCAAGCTGTTAGCTGGCAGAGATGCTCACAACTGATGTTTGTGACAGAGACAAAGGCCGACATGACTGCAACTCACAGGCAAGCACGAAACAAACAAACCAGAACAAAGCCAGAACAAGGACGACGCTCCACTTGCCCCTTTTACAAAGTGTTTTGATCATTGTGCTTCACGCCTGCTTTAGTTGTTGCCTCTGCGCAGCTCAGCTTTCACTTTCTATCAGTATCAGAGTCTTGTGGCAGATGCTGGATGTTTGGTTGTTGTGCTCTCACACCTGTGAGCTGTCTGCAGGGAAAAGGCAGCGTTGGCATCAGCTAGAATTTGTCTCGCCGGGTGAGACATAAGGTTAGAGCCACAGCTTGTCTTTTCTAGCACAAGTGTGGAAGTTGCCGAACTCACGTACCCGACAACAGTTGGTGTCGGCCGAATGTAAATATGTCTGTTGTCATTTCAGTGAAATGTACAAATTAAATAAATGTCGGTTGCAGGACGGTGTGGATACAGTAAAGGGGAACTAACTTTTTAAAACAAATCAAAAAGCAAATTTCAACACAAGTAACTTTAAACAGCTCTAAACGGGCGTTTTCCCACCCCAACCAGCCGCAGAGGTTAACGTGGTATCAGGCGGAGTATCGGAGAAGTTTTACTAGTACAAGTACACATAGGCACGTGGGGCAAAGGCAGGATACTGGTTTGGACATGGTGACATCCCAAGCAATCACAGAACCCCCACGGGCACTAAAACCAACAATGATTTGCCTCCTCGTGGTCAATGTCCTTCAGTTACTACAACTCCTTAGTGACGGAAACCTGCGAGCGTTGGTATGGGACTCATATACATATACCAGTAAATCATTTCCCTATTGTGTTAAACCAATGACATAAATGTAAGTAAGAGGTTCACATCAGTGCCTGACTTTTCTGCTGATCTCTTCAGCAGCACCTGTCGTCTGCCCTTCCGTGTACAGAGTGTAGCCCCGCCCTCACACTTCAGGCTGCAGCGAGATAACCTGAAGGACACGATGTTCATACTTCAGAAACATTTTATGTCCTTGCTTACATCACACTACCTGAACTTCTATATATAACATTTCTGCAGTTATATAATACTTATTGATTTTTTTTTTTTCTGCCAGGCTTCTCTCTCTCTGGCTTCCTTTTACATAAAACCACAGGAAGGTCAACAATTCAGTCTACCCACAGGATTAAAATCCATGGCACACCAAAAAGGGGAAAATATTGCAATATCCCAGCATCTGCTGATTTGATTTTGAAATTAAATCCAACTATTTAAAATATGGACATAAAATCCTAAATTGCCGTAGTTCACCGTTTAGTAAAGTCATCATGCTGCCGCTTCTCGTGATTAATTCAAAAGTCTCACTTCACAAAATGTGTTTTGATTCCATTTCCCCTTCCTCGCATCTTCTTCCTGTATCTCGTTCACATCTAAAACTCGGAAGCTGCGCGCGCCAAGATAAGGAGAACAAGGAGGGAACAGCGAAATGACAAGTGGCAAGAGGAAAAACGCCACGAGTGCATCTGAATTTAATTAACTGCATCAACGTTTTCGTCAGGCGTGTCCTCGCATCTTCGTGCGTCGTGCTGAGATGCAAGGGAGAGTGAAAAAAAAAAAAAGATGAGGGGAATGAAGAATGAAAACTGAAATTCTGTAAACTGTATTTCTGCTCATCGTCCACAGGTGTCAGAACACAGGACCCGCTGTGTATACTGACCCCTTTTCCATCACCACCACCACAACAACAAAAACACCAGATGGTGTTAATGTTGTGGCTGATCATTGGACAGTAAAACTGTGTGACGTTCAATAAAAAAGGTTTAATGACGGCTGACTTGTTCTCTATACTCTGGACTTCTAATGAAAACTTCCTCCCTCTTTGCTTCTCAACGCAGAAATTAAAGTGATGGAAAGTCTTTGACGAAAGCAGCATCACAAAACAATTTATTAGAATTATTATCCAAACTTGTGTGTGTTACGGTATTATTTTTTTGTGTTTGCAGGCTCTTTATAGTAAGTCGCGTGCACTGCTCTAATATTTGCCATGACCTGGTTCTTCATATCTGAATAAACATCTATCTCACTTTCAGCAGGGCATAATCCAAATATTTACAAGGTGGTGACACTGTTCAGACCGAGGACCCGAGTCAATAATCAAACTCGCAAACAATAACTGATGCACATCTGGCTCTTGTCTAGTCTCAAACATCCACAGTGTGGAAAACCAAGAAAATGTAGCAATATTTAATTACGCACCAAAATCATTTGGCCACTTTAATTAGGATTGTGTCGCGTTACCATAGTAGGGAGGTACATGTCTGACATTGTCATTGTACATTGTTTTTATGCAATTTGTCTTGTAAATTATGGGTTTTTGTTGAGACTGCACAAGGAATATTGGTTTTCGGAGAGAATCCATGTTTTAAACACACAGAAAGCAGCCGGTGTAACAACGCATTTGTGGAAACGCGAGTCAGCAGTAGATTTGTCCGTGAGGCCAAAGCAGCATTTGTGAGGACGTAAACGTACGAGACTCTGTTCTGCCTGTGATCTAATGAAGATGACCAAATATAGACCACTGTCGCCCAGAGTCCTACTAAAACATTATGTTTTAGAAGAAGCCCTGATTCTCTTTAATACATTTTCAAAATGTTTATTCCTCCCCGGGCACAGCCATTAGGAAATTTGTGATCATGAAGCAGCAGCTGCTGCCTGGAAACTGATGAGTAGTCGAGTTAAAATACTGTACGAGACGAGCTGCCTGCAGAGGTTATCAACCACTTGTTTCCCAGACATTCGGTCTAGCACCTTTTTGTTAGCAAGCTGTTGCCAGCACTTTAGAAATCAATAAATCAAGACTATGCTCATTTCAAGCCTGTACTGTTGCTGTGTAAATACTATAGGCAACATCTGCTGCCATTTCCGGCCCACACACTGTGTGCCGCGCTCAACATGCTTCCCCCCGACCAGCTCGGTGACGGCTAGGTAGATTCTGTATGTGACGGCAGGAAGCATAACCATCGGTGGGAGGTGCTGTTCTTCCACTGTGCAAAACTCCCAAGTGAGCAAATCCCAATTTAAATGGCAACTGCAATTTTTGACAGGAGAGTTTGCAAATTTCCCATTTCCCTCAAAGCCGTCGAGGTTAACCGAGGTGACCCGATGTTGACTGCAAGGAACCAATAAAACAATTCGGCCTTCATAAAGGTCAGCAAGCACTTGACATGCATGACACATTCATGCAGCCACAGACAAAAGGTTGTGCTCATCCCAACATGCACACAAAAAACAAGTCAGTTTACATGCGGACCAGAGGCATCATGAATACTTGAGGGGAAAGGAACTTCATGTAGAGTCTATACGTGGGGATATAATGTAGGACGCTGTGTTCTATGTGGTTTTACGTGTATATGCAGGACTGAAAGAGCAGTGTGGACCATCAGGGTGCCATGATGTGTGACAGTTTACTAATGGCACTTGACTGAGTGCTAAAAAGTAGTTTATTGTTTTTTAATAAACAGCAACACCCAGGAATTTTGTGCACATGCTTCAATTCCTTGGAGCTTTTCTGAAATCGATATTGCCCCTATTTAACCCTCAGCAGACCTGCTCGGTACAAGCATCTGGTAGAACTTCTGCTTGGATGTACATCATTTGTACATTTAAACATGTAGCGGATGTTTTGAGGTTCTGCTGAAGATAATTCCCACGTAATCCTCCTCCTTCCTTAATCCATGTGATGCTGCCACTGCGATGCTCAACAGCTGATACAATGCATTTAGGGATCCCATAACCTCGCATAACTCTTTGAGTACAGTTGTTTGAACTCGTGATCTTGGAAACTGCAGTTGTTTAGCAACGGCTCCAAACGTCATTCCTGACTTGTGTACCGTGAATCTCCTCTCTGGACGGTGTGTAGATCAGTGCAAAGAGCACTGTCGAACAAATCCATTGTATGTTGGCACAAAAAGGCCAGTAGCTGTAGTCCGTCGCCATCGCTAACAGGAAGTCAAGCGGCTTCGGGCTCGGCACATTAAAACATTTTGGACAAAACAGTTGGGAATCTGAGTGGATGCAGGTATAATTTTGAGCCTTTTTTAATATCAGAAAAAAAACTAAATGAATTAATCCTTTGTGCCCTGAATTAATCATTGTGACATCATTCTGTCCCAGCAAAGATTGGATGGATTGCTATAAAATTACAGACATCCCGAGAGCGTATATGAAGAATCCTAGTGACAATATTAAATCCATGGACTTTCATTTTTGAGACAGCGTGAAGTCGACATTCTTGATTTTAAGTGAAATGTCTCTGCAACAATTAGA
Source organism: Channa argus (assembly GCF_033026475.1). NCBI lineage: Eukaryota > Metazoa > Chordata > Actinopteri > Anabantiformes > Channidae > Channa > Channa argus. Next base: position 23,263,184 of record NC_090209.1, read on the forward strand.
TGTTAATTAGATGTTCCCATCTCTCAGCTATACTTTATGATTATTACTAATAGGCAAATGTTAGCAAGCTGATACACTTTTAAGTGAGATATGTGACATGTAACAAAAGAATTATCTTGGTCATTAGAGTTCTGTTTGTGTTTTCTCCGCATCCTGTTCAGTCCTTCAGTTCTATAAAAGAAGCATTAGTCCGTAATACTATTAGAATAGTACAATAGTTTTTGTTGTTGTCTGTTTCTTTAACATAGCCTCATAATGTGTGGACCTATAAAGAATTTAATTAATATGATTTATAACTGTCTCCTCTATAAGTGAATTTAGCCCATTAAATCCCTGTTATCGTCTGGTTCGCATTCAGCTTTATTGCCCTAAATTCTCAACCCTCACGCACCTTGCAACCCCAAAGGGAAACATTAAAAAACCGATCATGTCTTATAGCTTATACTTTTCATGCGGAGATAATTTTATCTGCGTTTATTGAACTGGGGCTCTAGTCCTTAAGATACGGAATTTGTAAAAGTCTGATTGTGGAAGGTTGTAGCTCAGTAGGTTCAAACAGTGCCAGCGTCTCAGAGCCGCTAAGTGGGCGACTTGCTGATTGGCTCATATTACGGCTCTGATAAGTATTTTGTAGGGAGGCTGTCGCTCAGTTGTCCATAAACTACAAGGGCAGTGCTTTCATTCCCAGTTACTTCTTGCCAAATGTTTGGAAAAAGCATCTGTCAAATGTTTAAAATGTTCATTACTGGTTTAAAATAATTGTCAGACCTGACATATCATACATAATTTACAATACTTTTCAAGAACGCTGGATTGTTTGCTGATGCTAAAAGGGCTCATTCATGCTTCATCAACAACTAGGAGACGGAGCATTGTTATTATGTTACGTTATGTTATGTTTTACTATTATGTTGATGAAGAACAACTCTTTGTTTTACTGTTCTTACCATTTCAACACGAGAGGATGCAAACTTTTTATGCCAGTTCTCGCAGCTCCAACTAGCTCGGCTGCACATCCTGCACGACCCTGAACAGTCCCAAACTGAAATCCCTGCACAGCAGGAGACCACTCAGTGCACCATCAGCAAACAACCTCACAGGTAAGCGAGCCAAGGAAAGTCCACAGAGGACAGCATACACCATACAAAAGCATGAGAAATGTAAATATGCTGCAAATATCAGCTATCGGGAAGTAAATGTCACTTTGACGTTGCTAACATCCTGCAGCCTTGAAGAAATAAAAAGCAGATACTGTCTATTTCTATATGTCCTTTGGTTGTACTCTCTCATCCTCGTGCTCAACAGTTTGGTTTTTATCTATGTCGGCGAAAGAAAAAAGTTAACAGCTTCAAGAGAAGACACTGAAATGAAGAGTGTTTTGCTCTACATTTAAGAAAAAGAGATACTTATTAAACCTAGAAACCTCAGAAACACTTTTCACAGTCTATAATAGGAAAACACACATTTGGCAAAATGTGCAACATGTCAAAGTTTATTCTACAAAATCTACATTCTACATTCCAAGGCCCCTTTATAAGAAACCCAGTGTTTCAGTGTAACACGAGACTTGGCTGAGAGCTGCTTTGAGGACACTAACACTAACTACAGCATCAATGTGTAACGTCAAGAATAACAGGGGAAAAAAAGCAGCATGTGTTCCAACACCACTGTTTCCAATTTGACCTCAGTGCTATCAGCTTCACTGCCTACTGGACTTACAGCCAGATGCAACGGTCGCGTCTCCGTTGTGTTTATGATAACGTCTTTGCTGCCCCCCCGGGACTTTTGAAGCATGTGAATACAAGTTATTAAGGACTGTAACAGAATTTATGGGTTTTAAATGGGAACATGGTTCAACCCAGGAGAATGTGCTTGTTAAGATTCTGCAGTGGAAACAGTTTGCAGATGCTGTGCATTATTTATATTCGCCATTTAAGCTGCGGATGAATTTTAGCCTCCTGGTTAATTGTAGTGGGAATTGAACTCCTAACCCTTGCAGTGTTAGTGGTATGCTTCTATTAATCTACACATAATCACCCCCCCCACCCCTCCTCCTCGCTTTTTGACTGCATCATCTTTTCTTTTCACTTCAGTTTTTTTTGTACAGACACACACACACACACACCTTGTCTTGACTCAGTGTCACGCACTGTTGTCAAAGAGAAATGTTCAGGGACCCTCCATAGCTGCAGGGCACCTCATGAGTGAGCTCATACTGCATTTTTCATACACACATGCACTGTATATAGCATATCCATAAACGCTTTTATGTCATTGCAGCAGTTTTGTCATCTCTTCTCTGCAGTTTGTGTTATGCGATGGACCCAGAGTCAACTGTCAACTAATTTATTCCAACATCTGACTTCGACGTTAAATGGAGGGAAATAACACAAGGTCTTGTGATTTGGGTAAAAACGTTTCTTCACTGACAAATTATCCGCTTGGGCCGGTCGCCTCAGTGAAAGCCTGTGCACATAACCTTGGCGCTGCTTCAGCTAGTTATTGTCATGCAGGAAGTGATAAATGGAGCCGCCATAGAAAAAAAAAAAAACCCAACAGAAAACCAGCGTGGTATAACCGGAAACCGCAACACATAAGTGATTCATGTGATCATAACGATTAAACAAAAAGCCGAAGAAAAACACGCATTCAGGCCCCGACAGCTGATGGCAGATTCCAGCTTTGCTTTTGTCTCACGCCAAACGTCGCACACGATCATTTCTCTCGCAGCTCTTTCCCAAGAATGTGCATGGTAAACAAAGATGGGGAGATTGTCTTAATTGTTTATACAACCCACAATCTGCAGAGCAATGCTATTTATGTTGAGGAGCAGCAGGGACAGTGTGGAGAAACGACCTGTTTCTGTGGATTGCAGAGTATGGAAGTGTGTCCCTCCCTCCCTCCCTCACCCACTGATGACTGATGACTCATAAGCTCTTTACATTAAGCCCAACGCGCCCTTTTACATGCACTTAGGGCTGCAACTAACGACTAGTTCGCTAATCAAATTTATTCTCCGTCAATCTACAGTATCTGGTTGTCAAAATGTCAAAGAAATTTTAAAATAAAAATATGGCTATGACAATTTCCTAAACTCCATGCTGCCACGGTCATTACAAATACACGCTGAACAAACTCCAGAGCTGGATGTTTCCTAATCCCAAGTTCCTTAAGGTTTTATGTTCAAATATTACTAATGATTTTATGTACAGCACTTTAAAAGACAGAAGAAACTCTCATAAGTGATAAATGATAAATGATAGTAGATACACTCATGACGTTTTAATGTTGTGGCTAATTGTATAAAATCATAAAAGCCAGAATAAGGAAGAGTTGTTTAAACTTCAGTGGAAAATGGAAAAAACATCACTGTATCTTCAAATAAAGTTTTCATTCTGGGTTCATGTTGTACAAATGGAGCATTGAAGAATGTAATTTCCATCCAATGTCTTTGTTTGGATAAGGAAACATTTGCTAAGTGGGAAGTTTTTAATTTTTTATATTTTTTTTTGCCCAGCAGGCTTTTTGTTTTTATCCAGATGCTTAGAAGAGACTGACTTCAAGATCATTTTTCAGAAAATTTAAGATTTAAGCTTTGTGTGCCGAATGTAATGCTTTACTGCATCAACGGGAGAAACGACAGTTTGAGACAAAAAAAAAAGCAACTGTTGCTTATGTTCAAAAAGTTAACTTAACAATTGATGAGTGAACAAAGGACGCATTCACTTATGTTGCTTTTTTGGGTTCTAGTTTGGGCAGTACATGCAAATGAATGCCATTAAACTTCCTTTTGATTTTCCTATATTAAAATATCTGTCTACTTCTAGCTGAAAAACGCCTCCAGATGACAGCACTTGGGGGAACATTTAGATCAGATTATGTCCTCTTGTTGCTCAAATTATGGAGTTTGTATTCCTGGTCCACCTGCTTTCCCAGAGCTGCTCCAGATGACATCATCTGGACTCCTAATGATGAAAAACTCCTCCGGGTGATGTCATATGGAGGAACTTTTTAGCTATAAGCAGAGAAATATTTCAATAAAGGGAGGTCAGACGTTTAAGTTTAAAAGCATGTACATTTACACACTAAACTAAAGCCAAAGAAAGAAAGTTGAAAATTAGTGAAGTCGCCCTGTAAGTTTCTGTCAGAACTTCAACTCTGCATGCAAAACACACTGCACACAAACTGGCCAAGATGACAGCTTCCCACTTTAGACAACACGACACCTGCGAGCGCGTTCACTTCACTTTGTAGGAGGTGTTAATAATAATGAAGAACTGAGGACCTGACAGGCCCCAGTGTGTTCAGCATCATGTTTGATCTCCTTCGCAGAGACGCACATCTGCTGCTGTTGACGGTGGTGAGAGTCTGTCTTGTTCGTTTCGTGACAGCAATGAGCCTGCAGCGAATTACCGAGACGCCTCCGGCCAAACTGATTTTAATATACAGGAGTTTAGCCGAAACAGCTCAATTATAAACGCGCTCCCTCTGCTGAGTTTTGTAGCTGTGTAGTAAAAATCAGCACATGCTGTTTGTGGGTTGATGTACGCACAGAGGTGTGTTTTTAAACCTAGAAACCTCACACACACACTATTCACACACGCACCAATGGCGGTGGCTGCCATGCAAGGTGCCCACCTGACCAACTAGGAGCAACTTGGGGGTTCAGGGTCTTGCCCAAGGATACTTTGACCCTATTTTGACCATTGACCCTATGGTCCGTGGACGACACCTACGAATTAAACGCCCTCTAAATGTACTTCTCTTCGCTGTTTTCTGGGTTGTACTCGTGCGTAAAGAGCAACATGTCCAAATCTCACAGTGAAGTGCAATTCTCACACACCCACCTGAAACAGAGTCTTCATGGTGACGGTGGAGACGATAGTGGTGCACAGATTCTCGCCATTACGCACCTCTTGGCCCATGATAAAGAGCATCGGTGCGGCGAGCGCGAAGGACGCGAGCCACGTGGCGGTGATGAGCTTCTTGGTGCGGCTGCGGGACATGATGCTCTTGGCTTTGAACGGGTGGCAGATGGCCATGTAGCGCTCCACGCTCAGGCTAGTGATGTTGAGCACAGTGGCGTAAGAGCAGCTGTCACGAAGAAAGTAGTAACCCTTGCACACGGCGTTCCCGAACACCCACGGGTGGTGGAACCATATGAAGTTGTACAGCTCGATGGGCATGGAGACGAGGAAAATCAGCAAATCAGACACGGCAAGGCTGGCCAGGTGGTAATGCACCGTGCTCTGGAGGTTCTGCAGAGTCTTTTTGGTAAACAGAGTGCACAGGGTGATGGAGTTCCCCAGAGAACCCACGGCGAACAGAGCCACGTAGATGACAGTGACTATCACTTTGGAGTAGACGTTCGTGTTGACGTCCAGATCTTCCTCTTCCATTGTCGTAGAGGTGCTGTTATCAAACGGAAACCGGGAGTCATTCCCAAAGAGTATCTGCGCCAGTGCGCCCGAGCTGGACACGTCGCGCCCCGGGAGCGTGAAGTTAAAATCCATGGTGCCTTTTTTTATGTGTGAGGAACGTGCGATGCGTTTAAGGACACCATCTGTTGGGTCTGCAGTTGTTCGCCAAGCGCGGTGAAGCGGACTCTCAGTCTCGGTGAATCGAAGCAGAGCAGCTTTTATATTTGGCACGACAGGAGGCGAGCTAGCTATTGGCGCCGCCGGGATGACGCGCAGCCATTCAGTCGGAGGAGTCCTTGCTATTTTCTCAGTTAATGTTTGGCCAACAAATCAAAAATCACGGGCAATTAATTGCAAGTGCACTTTGTTAAACACATGATTGGATACCTTTTCACACCTAGCACGTGTGTGTGTGTGTGTGTGTGTGTGTGTGTGTGTGTGTGTGTGTGTGTGCAAAAGTCCTCACACTCACTCAGACTTGCAGAGAGACATTGTGTTTTGAGGCAGCTGGAGAGCACATGAAACTGTGCACAAGCATTCAGTTAAGATTGTGTCTTTAGTGCTAATGATGCCTCCTCAGTGTGGAGGGGCTCAGAGGTAATGTCACTCTAATGGTTACTTTGAAGCAGCTGCCAATGCTGCGACCAGTGTAGCAGAGCAGTGCCCCCAACTCCCCCAATGGTACATCTAAAGCCCTTAATGGTCTTTCTATATCTAGCCTGGTAAATCTAATGATACAATTTTCCGCTTAGGTCTAAATGGGTCTGAAAGTTGGTAAGAATTTCTTGTTGCTTAGACAGTGAGATTGCCCAAGTGATATTTCTGACTTTTGTCACAAGGTGGCAGAATTAACTAGTGCATGATGGGGCTTATTGTCTTTCAAGTGGGAGAAACCAGAGAATAGGGGGGGGAATCAACGGATTCACGATTGAATCATAGATGTGGATTCGTTTGTTCTCGTTTCTGTGATTGTGTCCATAACCCCACTGCTGTTTTATGTTTTGTCAAATCGAAACATTATTCATTATTGTTTGCATGCATGGGGCACACACATGCTGCAACACATCGAAGTGTAGTGTGTGTGTTTGTGTGTGTGCAGAGAGGGATTCTGCTGCTGGTCACATTCTTCAGATCGTGTTTGGCTGACAGCTGTCACAGAGGAACAGAAATACAGAGAATTTCTTATAATACAGTAACTGTCAACTGGTCAACGTTTGGCCTGTGTCTGTTTTGCAGTCCAGGCTCAGTGGATGCTGTTGAGTGGAAACCTGCAGCCCCTTAAATATGATGTTTACTGTGGGACAGGATGCAATTTTTTTTTTTTTAGGTTAGGTTTTCCTTAGCTCATTACTTCCTTAGGGTCCTGCAACGTTTTGGAAAGAAAAAAAAAACTTGTGTAACTTGTGTTACAGGTCGAAAAGGTCCTGGCCAGGCAAAAAAAAAAAAAAAAAAACTGCCAAAGTGACATAATTATTTCCCATTTCAAATTTAATCAGCATGCATTTGAAAGTCATGTAACCTCTCTCCCTTCTTCCAGCTGTGGCCAGAGCAGATGAATTCCTGGAGGGTGTGTATTCATGGGAACTAGCATCACTACCTGGACTTAATTTGAATTTGTTGGATTCAGCGTTCATGTCATCATATCGTTATGACAGGGTACAAAAAACCCCGTCATGATCAGTAGCCTCAGGTACTTTTTCTAAAGGTGGGGAGTACGACAAAATACCAAGTGATACCTTGCTGAGACCAGGAATTAATAAGTCTGACACCTTTTGGAATAGCTGTATAATTTGCAGCCATAACATTATGACCACAATAGGGAAACATCCTTCGAGTGCAGCGGTTTTTGGAGTTGCTCTGACCCACTGGTCCAGCCGTCACAATGTGGGCCCTGTCACAGCCGCTCAAATCCTGCCGCTTGCTCATGTTTTCTGCACCAAGTGTTCACTTGGTGCCTTTTATATCCCACCTACTTCTAGGTGCCACTGTAATGAGATCACCAAAGTTATTCACTTCACCTGTGACCCATAATCATGGTCATAATGTTTTGGCTGTTGGGTGCACAAACACATGTATTCTGTCTTTTTTTGTCAACCTCAGAAGCCAGAGTAGCTGATAACAGGATACTGGTTAAACCTTGTGATTAACATTGTGTTAGATAACAATTAGTTGCAGTTATCTTTACACAACACAGTTTGCATTGTTCTGTTTGACAATTTTACTCTTACAACTTTTCATTCTTGTTGCTTGCATTTTATTAGTAACGGTTAAAAAGCAGCACCGTCATCACAGACGAACATTAACCTACCACGTGTGCAGACCGATTCAAAAAAGAGCAAAAGTCAGCAATATTGTTGGCTGGCTAAAGAAGCACTTCATGCCAAACTTTCCACTATTTGACTAATTAAATTGCTGGAAAGTTGAAAATGGTGGAATACTGACAAGTTTGATTGTATTTGAAAAGTTTTGCTTTGACGGCGAGCGAGTGGCGATTAAGACGGGAGGACACATTAGAGAATCGTGGCTCATTGAACGCTTTTCTCGCTGCTACTGACACTAATTTCGCTCCAAAATGCTCACAGAAAAGAAAATCCTCAAGCTCTAAACAAAACATCTAACGTCCTGGAAGCTTGTTACTACTCAGTCACCAGGAAAGTGTCACAGCAGGAGAAGGTGGTCCGCTGCTGTGGGGGCTCTTTTGGGGAAAACACAAGCCTTCAGTTTCATGCGAACCGATTGCGACTGATGAGCGGATGAAACGGGGTTTAATGGACTCAGCGCCATGTCCAACCTAAATTCCTCATTTACAGTTAATTTCTGCTGCTTTAGTATAAAAGCAAATAGAGATGAAAGCAAATTAGCCAGAAAACACTTATACTGCTTTGTTCATCATTGCAGGCCCCAAAACACATTACAACACAAGCTATGCTGATAAATATTCATTAGTGCTGTTCAACATAGAAATATTCAAGAGATTATAGAGTAGATGTAATAGAATCCATAAACAGCATCAGTGTCTAATGAGATTTGTCAGCACTATAAATATAATTTTATAATCATTGGATGCATTGCCTTGTAATTTGGTAAAGACACTACTGTCCCCCACTTTGCTGATAGAATCATTTTTTCATTTTTTTACATTTTCATCAGCCTAAGTTGTGTTTCGTGTTCCTTGCTCCTAACATGAAGGCCGCTGCTTCTTATTTTACAAATGCCCCTGTTTTAAAAAAATAATTAAAAACATACCTTATTAAAAGAGAAGATTACAAATACTCACACCCTCTGCAACACGTTGGGAACCATTGCTCCGGGCCTGTGTGAGACCATTAGCCACAATAGGTGGAAAAGGGGAAGAAGAAAAAAAAAAAGACTTAGAACCTAAAAAAAATTGTATTACATTAAAAGTGGAATCAGCTGCAAAGTGCAGCAGACACTAACTGGAACATAGTTGTATGAGTTTCTTCTCCGCTTCCACTTCCTTGCTGCAACTGCCTAAAGTTGAAGCTTTACATTAAGTGTTTTTAAAACTACATATACTTTCCTGATTATACTTAGCTACTTTTACTTTAAAGCAACAAATGCAGTACTTAGGTACTTAGGTGCTTTGTACATTAAGAAATTAGTACTTTAACGCTCACCTATAACATATGGATTTTTAGAAATTAAAAAAAGACAAAAAACATTCGCTAAGATTTTCTCTCTAAAAGCCAGGTTCACACTCCACATCAGTTGGAGAATATCATTTATTTCTGTGCGATTATTCCATTTTGAATAGTAAAGCAGGGTGAAGGAAGGCTGTCCAGAGCAGAGAGGGATTGATTTTAAGTCTTGTGCTAGTCATCGCATAAGTTGCATATTGCAGCTTTAAGTACCTTATCTGTATACCTGCTCACAAGTAGTGAAGATAGTGCACGAAAGGGAAAACCAAACACAATACCACAAATTTAATCAAATAATCAAATTAAATGAATTATTGCAACGTACTAAAAGTTACTTTTCACAAATAAGGTTTCGTGTGGAACCCGTTACACCAATTCCAAAACATCTGTGTGCACCATTTGATTTCTGCACATGCAAAACACCTGCTGTTTTCCCACTGCACAAGTTAAAAGCACATAAGATACGAGCCACCACACTCTGGATATTGTGTTGGTTACATCAGCGACTCGATCCGTTGAGCATTTGTTCACCACAAGGAATCACATAAACATGATGCAGTGTCCATTCAAGGGCTTTAGTCGGCCCAGAGTAAACAGTGAAAGAGAAATTTCATTTTGGGTTATAAGTGGATATAAGTGCGAGTGTGATCACAAGTTGTGTGATTTGTGAAATTAATAATTTCCAACAAAGTATTCAGTTCAAATTATTCAGCATGTACTGTATTGGCACAGCAGTATTTATAACATTGGCCCAAAACAAACCCAGAGAGGCCTGTCATTAAAATAGATAACTATTATTGCATGTCTTCATGTTGAGGAAAGATGATATCCTGCAGCAAAAAACCCATTTGATTGCATTTAATAAAAACAGCACAAGCCCACAAACACACAACACACAACACTGCTCCACAAAAATGTGACATTTTACCACATAAGTGATGTTCATACTTCTCTGAGCATCTTAAACCGCCTCATTAGCAACCAAGAGCTCTCGAATCAAGGTCAGGGTAAGAAAAAAGGGGTCTTAATGAACAGCAATATTTTGTGCACCGAGATCTTGAATTCTGCCACCTGCAACGTTCATGAAAGCTTCTGCCTTTCATTAGCATTTTAAACATTCGAGAGGATGTATGACAGTGTTGATTTATGACGTATGCAGCAGGTGGGTGAAAGCTGTGGAAGTCGAAATATGGAGCCACCTGTTTTGAGAGGACCATTGACCCCCAGGCTTCACAAATGCCATGAATGCAAGGCCAACTATAACACATTTATTGATGTCGTCCAACTCATTGCCACCCACAGCTACAACTACCTTCCTGACCTCTGGCAGCCAGGAAGGAAGAAGTTAGGTGACGTATCATTATTAAACATGTTAAAAGTTCCTCAGTGGTAAAAACATAAACAAAAAAACTTAATTCCTTATGTCTGGGCCTGTAGAGCATGTGCAGTGCCCTGCTCCTCGATTCATGGAGATAAAACACAATAGTCCAACTATTGAATGGACAGCCAGGAAATTTAGTACAAGTTTTATAAGTTCACGCTTTTTTTAAAGCACAAAACAGTTGTGCAGACAAAATGGAACCTAAATAAGATTTGTTCTTCATGAATTTCCCTGCAGTTAAGTTTGATTTTTTTTTTTTGTATTTTATTGACATTTAAAATCTATTATTAAATATTCCATTATTGAAACTTCAGGCCAATTTTTCACTTAAGAAACATCCCACTGTACAGTTAAGTACACACCTGTCCCTTCAGGAGCATCCCTCCATTTTTGTCATAGCTCACATCTACTGCTGACTCTGACTCCTGATGACCGTTTGAACAATCGGGTTGTCAATGGGATTAGGACACTATTGAACTGTGATGCTGATAACTGAGACATGCCGATGTCGCATCAGTAAGTTCCCTTAAGGAATTTCCACTTGGCATTTCAGCATTTTTAAAGGTTCCACTGCTACATTAATTATTAAGCCCGGAGTCTTTGATGCATTGCTTCTTCTGAAGAAATCGCCAACGCCGCTGCGAGAGCTCCAACCGAGAAAGTGCTCCGTGCTCCTTATGAGACGACTCCTTTCCTCCTCACTGCAGTACTTTACTGACTTCATGTTCGTACTGAAGAGGGAGTTTCACACAGGAAACACTGAGGTTTTGGGCCATTGGTCTAAGTATGTAATGATGTCGGATGATGTGATACACATGAAAAGCTCTTTAGTATTAATTTGTTGCTGCCCATCAGACGTTAATTTTAGTTAAAAACAAACTGGTTGTTAATTTGATGAGATGGATTCTGGAAAGAAACAAAATTATAATATAATGGACCAAATGTCTATTTTACTTTGCTCAGTAGACACATTTAATTTGTGCTGATGAAGGCTGAAAACGTTCATCGTTCTGTGAAAAACAAACCGCATACTTCTCACACCAGACATCACCAGCATTTTTTCATGATCCATATCATTTTCTGTGGTTTTTGAACTAAACAATTTTTAGTTAGATTTTCCTGATAGATGGAAAACAAAAAAAGGTCTCAGAGCTGATTAACTTAAGCTTTTAAATGGCAACTTCACCAACTTTCAACTTGCTTTCTATGGCTTTAGTTCTGGATGTAAATGTACATTATTGCTTTTAATAATATTCCTCCTAATCTAAACTAAAGGTTCCTCCAAGTGATGTCATCTGTAGGCGTTTTTCAGCTAGAAACAGAGAAATATTTAGATATAGGGAATTCAGAGGGACATTTAATGGCATCTGTGTATCCGTGTACATGAACTATCCAAACTACAAACAAAAGAAGCAAGTTCAAAATCATTGAAAGCGTTGACTGATTCACCTCTTACTTGTTGGGCAGCTGTGCCTCCGTTGGTAGAGCAATCATCTATGTCTCCTTTTAAGATGGAGTGCAATTTCTGAATCCTCCTGGCCACATGTCAAAGTGTCAAAGTTCTGTCCTGGGTGAGACGGTTTTCACTGCACATTTCGGGAAACACAGTATGTTGAACCTATCGCCACACAACACTGATAGTGAAAACCCTTTGGGTTTATTCAATGACAACATTTTGATAATCCTGCCCCTTTGTGGCACGTGGCTACTAAGAAGATAAGGAGGCTACAGGCATCCCAGTAACACTCCGAGGATTTACTAGCAAATTCTGGGAGCTTTAAAGGATAAAGTGGAAACTTGTTTGTGCTACAGGTCAAGGGATCAACAACGTCGTTAAGATTGATCCACGGGGGACCACAAAAAATCTAATCAGATCTTCATGGCAACTGACTCAGTATTTGGTCTGCACCACATGCTGTTTTGGCACTGAACAATAAACTGCGAGATGTGTCCAATATCAAAACGTAACCGTGCATATGAAAAGTAAAGTTGGATATGGATCAGTCAATTGCTTGTCTTTTAATTGTTGCCTAGTCTACAGCCAAGCTGGGGGCCCTGTGATGTTGCACTAACACACAGTGGTGCTTTAGGCTGACGTACCTTTCTTCACCCACACTGCACTCACACTCTACTATGTAAATGTTAATGACTTTGCCGTCTCAGTTGTTTGCTCAGTGCGCAAATATGACATAGTGTGCCTCCGTGAGGAGCGTAATTATGTAACTCGGCATGGGTCAAGGCTCATATTTGAGTCTTTGCCGTGGATTTAATTACACAGGTCTTTCAGGGCTCTTGTGTTTGTGGAAGAGGTGGGTGATTATATCCACAGAGACGCTCAGTGAATCATCCCCGTGATGGACCTGCGCTCTGCAAGGAATGGAAATCTTGAGGCGCAGGGGAGGGGTGGAGTAAATTGAAGTAATGAATGTAAAGCACTTACTATAAACACTGTTCATTTTTGCACCAAAGAAATTGAGTACGGGAAATCAGCATTTCTCTAAGGGTTATGATTCCTCTCTAATTAAGCGAGGAGCAGCAACAGCTGACCCTGAAAAGGAGACCTAGCAAATAACCAGCCTGAGATCTATACAGAAGCAGCACTGGCTGGATGCTCTCTGCATTTTAATTTTTTGGCAACGGACGGGACAAACCACTGCTCAGACTAAAACCTTATCTACCTTAAAGAAGAAAAGACTGATTCATATCGAAATACAATGAAAACATGAAAACAATCAACAGACCACTGGAGGGATGCTTGAGGGGCATCATTATACTTTCATTAGTTAGTTTTTAACAGGCATGATGAAACACAGCCATAATTAGATCTACATCTACATCTGAATCTGCCTCGTGAAAGCACTTAGAACTTTCATTGATTCTGTAAAATCTCGGGGACCCGCGACAAGATGTGTGCTGATGCAGCATGGAATAGTTCACAGGTCATAAAACCCGAAATGCTTCAAGTCAGGTCAGAAGCGTGGATCTCGTGCGGAATGACAAATGCCAAGCTGGTCTCCTACAGCAGATCAATTCTGTCTCAGACTTATACGGAGATTTTTGTTAATTATCGTAATTACAAATGGAGCGTTTCCTATTAAAATAATGGAGACATGTCAACAATTAACGAAAATGTGCAAACTTGCAAGAAACAGATGAAACGTACCCAGACAACTAAAATATCTGCATCTTACTTTTTGAGGCTCGAGGTTTCAGGAGACACCTCAGAACTGGGCACATTTGTGATTTGTGCAAATAATTTACTGCGCTTCTGGTTAAAGTAATGTTTGTCTCAACGATTTATGTTTTGATTGCACGATGAGAAATCAATCACTAATTCGAAACGAATGGCGTTAAAATTACAATGAAGTGATTTTATTTGGCAGAACTTACTGAGCTGTTGTTTGAAACAAATATAATTCACTTTCAGATGTAAGAGTGCACATTTTAAGGCTACAGAGAAGCAGAAATTAATGTCAGCCAGGCTGAGGAGCATTAAGCATGATGAATCCTATACTGTATGCAGGGGTTTGTTACCAAGGCAACGACATTCCTTCAAAGTGAATTTGTTTACTGATGGCTCAGCGGATGTGATGACAGGAAAAGGGCCAAAACATCGGTGAAAACAGGTTTGGCACCTAATTTATTTTATTTTTTTATGAACAAACATATGGTGTGTCTGTAAAGTCTGAGTCATGAACGTTCGCACAACTCTGTGTAGTTTTCTACAAAGGCTTAAAGCCAAAAAAAATTTAAAAAATAAAAATATTTCTAAAGATGTCAGACTTCCGTCTGGTGAGTGATAGATAAAGTGAGTTTGTGTGTGTGTGTGTGTGTGTGTCTCAATGCCTCATGTATCTAAATTAAATGTTGGAGCAGCAGTCGCCGCATCTCTTATACAATTATCGAGTTATTTCTACACATTTGACAGATGCTGTGCACCAGGAGTAACTGCTGTCTCCTGAAAACGACAGCCATTACAAAAATGTCCAGGGTGAGGATGTCCCGATTGTTGACTGCAGCAACTCCATCCTCCATCTGTCTCAACTTGTAAGCAGTAACCGAAGAGTCATACATCATCATCCTGTTTTCCTGAATTGTTTGAAAGATTATTAATTTAGGTAAACTGGTGGGAAAGTGTCCCTTTTTCCCGTTCCCCTCTTTCATCCCAGATCCCGATCACATCCTCCCTAAATGGGAGACCGGTTACGGTCTGTAGAAGTAATTTGCAAGGACCCAAGTTAGGAGACCTTAAGAGGAGGTACAAAAAAAAGGGGCTTTGGAGGTGAACACAACTAAAAATCAATCCACAAGGAGGGTAAAGAATTTACAGAACAAAACTTCATAAATCCAAAATGTAAACATAAATACCCAAAAGGGGAGGACAACTTAGACTGGGGGCTGTGCCAGGGGACCAATGAAAACAGACTAAAGACGAACGGGGAGAACGACAGACATAACAGGGTGTGCACATACGAGACAGACGGGACACGGACTAAACAGAACCAACGTAGGGTCCATCCAGGGACCAGACAAAACCGTAACCAATATTAACACACAGGTAAAAAGGGAAAAATGAACAGGACTAAACAGGACAGACAAGA
Source organism: Channa argus (assembly GCF_033026475.1). Lineage (NCBI taxonomy): Eukaryota > Metazoa > Chordata > Actinopteri > Anabantiformes > Channidae > Channa > Channa argus. Next base: position 23,278,245 of record NC_090209.1, read on the forward strand.
CTAAATAATACTCAAACTAAATGTACACAAGAGTAACTAACACAGGGAGCAGGTGGAGGATAAACCAAGGCTACAATGTAACAAGAGATGACTAAACCACTGTCCAAAACTGGGGAGTCCAAAAACGGGCAACTGGCAGAGCAGGGAGGCGAGTGTCCAAACGGGGAAGGTCCAGGAGCGTGAGCACACTACAAAACCAACTGGCAGAGGACAGTGGGGAGAGCTGGGTATCAGAGGACAGGGGAACAGGTGAAGAACCCAAACAGACCAACAGGAGGAGCAACAAAACAAAAGCCAGGGACAGGAAATAAAGCTGGAACAACTAAACACGGGAACAGGACCGAAATAGGCCCTTTATGTCGCAATATGTAAAACGTGTGGCTACTACACACACCGTTAAATTATGAATGGTTTCCACACAGCAGGAGACAGCTGAGAACCGATCCGCCTGTTTAAAACAATATTCCTTCTACTGTTAATTGTGAGTGAGCAGTCTACATGCTCCAGTGAATGAGAGTAACGTGCCTGTGGGAGGTTGTTCAACAGAAACAATGGCACTTGAACAGTGAACATCCATCTATTATCTGCACCCACCTATCCTGTTCAGCGTACCCCAGCTGTCATTGGGCGAGAGTCGGGGTACACCCTGGACCTGCACGGGTCTCCAGTCTATCTCAGGGCCGACACAGAGAGGCGTCCAGCAGACACAGGACTCATGAGCGGAGCTTGGGTCATTGGCTTGACAGTCCTGTGCGTTATGCATCCGCCAACCTCCCCAACCCACCTCCTGACAGCTCCTTTTGTTTTGATGAACGTACTGTGTCAGTCCTTCAAAAAATACCGCTGGGATGGGATTGCGTTTGGATTCGCACCTGAGACCTTCAAGCTACGGGGTGGCAACGCAAACCACTCCCCCACAGTCAGATTCTAATAATTGTCCAATCAAAAGAAATTAAGTAGTCAAATAAAGCTACTGCTAAAAAGCACAGAAAATACTGTGGGAGTTTCGAGCTTCCTGTTCCACTTTCAAAGCACTTTCCTAAAGAGACAAATCAATTTGACTGATGTCCCGGGTCCTTGCAGCACAAATCCACAGACATTGCTCAAATTCCCCGTTACATACCACTACCCAGGTAAGGTTTGCATCTAGTTTATATCTCCTGTTGTTAGGGACGGTTAGGGAAAAAAAATTGGAAAACTGAACTTTTATCTCATATTCATCTTTTGATCTTAGGCCCAAAATGTCTTCCATGCACAGCAAAGAGACATGAGTTGGTTCTGCTGTTCTACTACCTTCGGTGGGGACTGTATATAGCTTTGCACGGATTTATGTCCACATACAGGAAATTGGCTGCCTCCAAATAACATGTTCTCCGAAGCACAAATATGGCAGAGAAAAAATGTAGTTTGACCTTCTGCTTTTCAGCCAAAACCATTAGATGCATTGAGGATACAGAAGTAATACAAATAACAATGATACATTACATTACGAACATTTGTATTCAAGACTAATATATTATACTGTCTTTTCTGTCCACTCAGCAAGGAGTCATTGATCCTAATATTGTAAATGATGTTGTTTTTGTGAGTTGAACAGAGCGAGGAAGACAAAGTGTGTAGTTGCAATTCTGTTCTTTTGGGCAGGTCTCAGATACTTCATCTAAACAGTTGAGAGTAACTACAAATGCTCCTCACACCAAAGTGCTGTTTGCATTAATTAAACACCGTTGTAGCCCCCGTGTGCTCTGCTCAGTAACAGACACTGCGTTTTAGTCCACAGCTCTCTCAAAGATCAACGGCTGCTGAAAATCAGTGTGAGTGCTTTTCCTGTCACATGGTACAGAATATAGGTTTCTTCAGCTGACCTGCATCACTTTCTCAGTTCTTAAGCATTACATTTTCTCTATATTAAGAATAACACACACGTGTTTGATGTTCATCAGCAGCAATATACAACCGGAGGCTACAGCAACTAGTTACTGTAGCCTCCGGTTCCCTTCTCACACACACAAAAAAAAAAAATAGGAATTTGATGTGAAATAGGCCATTTAGCATTGACTTTTGCGGCATTGTCTTTGAAGTTTTCCGCATCTTTGAAGTTTTCCCTTTCCTGAAGCGTGTGCGCACACACACACACACACACACGTGTTGTCTCTCTTCTCTGGCAGATCTGAGAATCACAACAGCCTGTCATCCCTCCGATTCTGATGTTTTGCCTGACAAGAATGTTTACTCCATCCTTCTTTTTTACTTTCAAAAACGCCAGATCCCCCTCTCGTTGACCCCTGCAGTCCATGAGACTGACCTCTTCTGTCAGCTGCTTTGTGGCTTCACTCTTCAAAATCAGACAGCCCAGATAGTGCTACTCGCATGCGCTGCGGCAAGCCTGTAAGTGTTAGCATTAGCTTAGCCTCATCGGCAGTCAATCGCACTATCAAGCGACTGGTGAGGTGGCCCTGTCTGTGGCCAGCCCTCCTGTCTGCGAACCCAATGTCAATCAATTTTCCATCCATCCATCCATTTCCATCTCTGCCACCAGGATTATGCACAACAGTAGCCAAGCCAGGACCCAAATTTGCACCGATTAAATGTCTCTGGTTCCTTACTTATTAGTGTTTCAAGCTGGTTTGCTGGTTTGGGTAGTAAGCAGGGATTTGTCGGTGAAGAAAATGCTAATAAATTAAAAACAAAAACCAACCTTTGCTGGCTATTGTGTTTTTCGCTCATTGTGCTCACTGACACGATAGATTTCCTACAAACAAGCCTTTAGCCTCAAACAGACCTCTGAAAGCGAGCCGCAGACACAATGTCCCGATTTTGCTAAAACGTCCCCATGCTAAAGGTATAAAACTGGTCATCACAAAGGTCACCTGTAGCCATGGAAGCACACACACACACACACACACACACACACACACACACACACTTCTACTCTGATCTGCATGTTTGCACATTCGTTTGTATTAAATTCATGTCAGCTTTTCTAAAGGTTTTCATATTGCACATATGCAGTCAAGGATTCAGAGCTCAGAGGACACACTTCACTTGTCCCTCTCTCACCACAGATGAACAGCTTTCCTAAGACAGTCTCCCAAGAGCTCTCTGTCCTCCTGCCCTTCCATTACTTTCACTTCTATTCCTCTGCTTTAAATTCTTCAACCACATGTTCTGCCTTTGTCATTAACGCCTGCTCCAAACCCTCCATTTTCATCACACGTCTTTTGTCATTTGGTTCTTTCACCCACTCCAATTTTTTTTTTTTTTTTTTGACTTCTCATTTTCCCTCATAGCCATCAATCTCTCCTTGTCTTCTCCCACTCTTAGCATTGTTGAGCTGTGTCTGGAATAACAAACTATTCCTCAAAGTTGGGCTGTTCGACTGTATTGTATTTATTTTTTTATTCACGTTGAGGGCTCCAGTGGTGAACAGGTATCACATGAGGCCGAGGCAGATGGGTGGATAAGGCTTAAAAAACAGGGACAGACAGGGTTTTTCATTTTGGACACAAATTTATTGCAAGATAAGAGAAACCTGATCCGCCGTAGTAAAGACTTTAATGCCAATTTCTAACTTTTAAGCTGGTTGTGATCTTTTCGTGTTCTTTAGATGTCAAACACAACTTCCTCATTTCTCAGTTCACTAGTTTCTCTGTTGTCACCCTTCTCTATTTTCACTGGACTGTGGGGATCCTGACACTGAGGGATGACAGTGAGAAATACGCTCATGCACAAACACACACACACACACAAAAAAAAACAGAACACAAACACATTGTCAAAGACTGGATATTAAGCAGATATAATGTAGATCGAGAAAAAAAAGCGGGTTTGTTCCCACTTCCATAATTTGTTTGAGCACTTTGGCAACGTTGGCTGCAACGACGTTGGTCACTTTAGTGGCGAAACCCACAGACCAATTTGTATTACCGATGCAAAATATACTTTGTTAAAGTAACAGTATGCGATGTGTTTCACAAATTTATGTACAACTGTGCACCCGCACAGAGGGGGCAGTGGAAACCGGTGATTTCAAAGATAGAATTGACCTGATGGACTTTTTCCAGACCTCTGCAGGAATGGTTCTTTGGCAGGACACTGCTGAGGTTCAGCCTACTGAACTGAATTTCACAGAAACCGAGAGCACGAGAGAAAGTACGTGAGGCCTCTGCAGTTCCCTTGTTTGCTCAGATGAGTACGTGATGTATTTGAAAGACAGACAACTACAATGTCCTGTCCTTTGTTGCTACTGAATAAACCTATGAATATTTTTAAAAGAGATATCAGGAGTGGCCATTTCAACGACTGAATGGCAAATTGTGAAACTATTTTAGTTTTCAATAACCAACTAGTTTGTGTCCTCTGTGAAGTAAAGTCAAAACACAGTGAAAACAAAATTAATACAATAAAGACTGAATATAGCAGCAACCTCTATGGCCTACGCTTGACCATGATTCCTTTCTCTGGGTAGGTCCGTGTGGACGCTTCTGTGTATTGACGGAGAAGTCTAATTCCACCTTGATCTCTAACTGCTGACCAGTCAGAATGGCAACAAATTAAATAAAAAATCATAATACATGTGAACGCACATTTTCATTGACAATAAATCCACTAGTTCAAATATTAAGAGTGGGTTTAAAACTGAAATGTGAGCTGATGGCCCTGATTTACCAGAGCGTGGAAAGAGAAGATGAGACATTTAAAGGGCGACTTCAATAATTTTCTACTTGCTTTCTATGGCTTTAATTTAGGGTGTAAATGCACATTAGTGCTTTTTAAACTTCCCTTCCCCATATGAAAATATTTCATAAATTCCTCCAGATGACATCACCCAAAAGAAGTTTAATGAAATTTTGAGATCTGTTTGTCCACCAAAAGCTAAAAAATCGATCACAATTCTAATAAGACTCTTGTTGCAGAACAAAAAGGTTCAGTTACCGTTGGGCTAGAAGGATGTAGCCGGATTGAGGCTGCTTTGAAATATTGTTGCTGAATAACTTAAGCTCTAAGATACGCTAAACATGTGACATCTGTATTGGCATTAAACGCGATTAAAGGTGGAAATGTAGTGTGACAGTGAAATAACCTGTGGTCACCGATGCCTCATGATGGTTGTCGCACCTTTGTAGACTTCAGAGTCTAAACTGCGCCGAGGGAGAGAGAACAGCTTCTATGAATCATAACGTTACTGCAGTGCCAGACAATTGTGTTTTTCTTTCTGTTTCATTTACTTAATCCGTTTTTGTTATGTCCATTAGTTTTATGAGGCTTAGTGCGGCGTGGCCTTTTTCCTCAGAGCCGTTTCATTTTCCGGATGTGCTCTGCTCTTTATTCATCTACGCTCGCAAAATAACTAATTATAAGTGTCTGAAAGGGCTGTTTAACAAAAGAGCATAAGGTCAAAGAAAATCTAACTCTTTGCAAATGATGCTCACGTTATTATCAAGTCTGTTAACTTATTTTAACTGGGAAGAAAACAATAATTTGCTCCTGTGAGTTTTTTTTTCTTTGAGCAGTGGGGTTGTAATTGTTTTCTTCTTCTTTTTTCTGCACTCTGGTGTAAACACGGCCTTTCAGCCCGACCTGCGAGGCTTCCTACAAGTTCTGATAACACTGTATGCCTCATAATGTCCGCGCAGAGAAGCCTCCTCTGTTGCCACTTTAAGTAATTGCACCTGATGCTGGTGAGAAAGAAAAGCAAAAATAACGGTCATTATTGTTTACTGGCCAAAGGTAGAAAAAGCAAAAAGGGGAAAAAAAAGGCAGCAAAACAAAATCTGTGCCACAGCTCTTCTCCGTCTTGCTGCACTTCTAGTCCTCCTTCACCTAAACTCCTCATTCTCTTCAGCTCTACCTGTTCACCGTCCTATATTTTTGCACCTCTGGTTGCAGAAATTAAGAACTCTCCCCACAGACAATGCACAGTTGGAGCTCCTCTATGGCTTGGATTGGCGTGAGACTCTTGTTGAGTAATCGATCGAGGAAAACCTGTTACCTTTCAGACAGAAAATGAAGCACCATCATTATTTTTAAGGCAGGGCAGAGCGTAGTTTACTGAAATGGTGTCTCACACCAGCAATACACCACCACCTGTAAGTTACAAATGCCAAACTAAAAGCAGTGCAAAACAGCTAAATCAGCAGTTCACACACGCATCCATCAAGCTACACTGTATGATTGTATGGAAAATAAGGACCAATGTCCAACACCCATATACAGTAATACGTTTGTCCCTACCCTCTCATTGGTTGGTTAAGGTTTGGCTTAAAGTCATCAGGCTTAGGCACTAAATAAACCTGGTTAGGTGTTGGTGAAATGTTGTGGTGTGCTTCACTTCACTTCACTCCACTGCTTTGTTGAAACATCCACGAACCCCGAACCCCTGCTGGCCAACTCCTGCACCTAAAGTGCCAGGTGATTGTGCTATAATTTGTGCTGACACCAGTTACAACCCCAATTGTAGAGAAGTGAGGAAAGTGTGTAAAACGTAAATAAAGGCATAATGCAAAGATTTGAAAATTGCAAAAACCATATTTTCTTCACAATAGAACATAAACAACAAATAAGATCTTGGGACTGAGACATTTGACAATTTCTTGGACACTATTAGCTCATTTTGAACGAGCAGCAACAGATCTCAAAATCTTAGGTTCACTGGCAACAGGTCAGTAACATGACTGGGTAAAAAAAGAGCATTTCAGAGACGCACAGCCTCTCAGATTTCAAGATGGGCAAACAGTAAAAATTGTGGAAAATGTTTCTCAACTTAAAATCGCAAAGACTTTGAAGCTTCTACCATTTACAATATATAACATCAAAAGATCCTGAGAATCAGGAGCAACCTCTGTGCACGTGGCTGAATCTCAAAACTTGATGCCCGTGATCTTCTGGCCCTCAGGCGGCACTGCTACATATGAGGGATTCTCTACTGGACATCACTGCATGGCCTCAGAAACTCTTCCAGAAGTCGCTGTCTGTGAACACGATTCACTGTACGATCAACAAATGTAAGTTAAAGCTGTATCATGCAAAGAAGAAGCCACATGTGAACACGATCCAGAAACGCTGCCGTGTTCTTTGGGCCAAAGCTCATTTAAAATGGTCTGAGGCAAAATGGAAAACTGTTCTGTGATCAGATGAATCGAGATTTTAAATTGTTTCTGGAAACCATGGACACGAGCAGGACGATGATAAACCACATCCTGCATCCTTTACAAGAGCCTGGCTTTGCAGGAGAAGAGTCCAGACCTTTCACCAATAGAAAAAATTTGGCACATCATTAAACAAAAACTCTAACAACAGAGGCCCAGGACTGTTGAGCAGCTAGAATCCTGCATCGGACACGAACAGGACAACATTCCTTTTTCCTTTTTGTTTTACACATCTTCCCATTTTTGTAGATTTAGATTTAGATGTGTTATTTAGTCTCTGTATATTGGCCTACATACATACCTAACACACCGTTGTCTTTGGTAAACAGGTACTGATTACTAAAAATATATTTGAGAGTTTGCTTGCAGCAGGACCCGTTATCTTCACCCAGAAACACTGGTGCATCTATTTTCGTCCCAGCTGCATAGTTTTGACAATGACAAAGGGACAAAGGGGTTTATTTGATTTTCTAAAAGGTGCAATTGGCGGTACCCCAGCCCCCCCCCCCCGACAACACAGCACACAACATGACAAAGCCGCTGTTTCTCAGCAAGTGGGTGATTCAAGGCCAAATTGTTGTAGTTCAGTCCGAACGCTTAGCAAGATTTTTACCATTTGTTGCTGTGTGTGTGGATTCAGAGCAATGTAGATATGTGACACACTCTCATAAACCTCAGCGCTTTTTCTCAGCTCTAATGGACTAACATGATAAGTGGGAAGAGGCAGTTAGTGGTGCACTGACTGACCAGCGTGAGCAGTAGAACCTGGTTAAGTATATGAGTGTTAAGGGTTGTCTGTCTGTGTACAGTATGCGTCTCAGTTCTCTGAGCTAGACTGGAGACCTGTCCAGGATGGACCCTGCCTCTCGCCCCATGACAGCAGGGACTTGCTCGAGGCCTTCTGTCACTTTGAACAGGATTACGGATGGTTAAAAATAATGGATGGATGGATGATTAGTGGCCGTTCAGTGTGTAGAAGTAGGATTGTGCCTGTAAAATAAAATTAAAAACATATGACAGCTCTTGCCTGCAAGACCTACTGAAAGGCAAGGACTCCGACTTAAGGCAGAAAGTGGTTAAGGTACGAAGAAAAACAAAATTAAAATAACCAAATGGAGCCCAGCAGCTTTCCAGCTTTCATACACTCTGAAGGACAACGATTGGTGACAGGTGCCCAAGGAGAGACCACCGATGAGGGGGAGGGACCAGGTGCACAATCTAATACCATCAAATACTTTTCTTTTTAATATTATTTTCACAGTAGCATTGACAACGTTCAGGCTTTCTGGGTTTGAACAATATGGAAGAAAGGATAAAATATGATGCAATACGAAAAAAAAAACAAACATATATATACATTTTTTTTAAATTTATTTCATTATAGAAATGGTGTAATGTGTGTAAATTTACAAAAAAGCACAGTACAAATGCTGCAGCATACTGAGTGTCCACATTGGCCTCGTCTAGATGCTCACTGCAGGTTTTTCACGTCAAAGACAGTTGCTGCACACTGTTAGAATTAAATAAATCATTCTTAGACGATCTCTTTTTTTACAGCAATGTCAAAAAAGGATTTGGAGAGATCAGCAGGTTTGTCATCATTAGTAAAATCCCCATGAGCTATTGGGATATTGATAGATGCGTTTTGTATTTGGTTGTGGCTTGTGTAGTGACTGAAACGATGAATGCGTTTAACGTTTCAGCCTGTGCTTTAACGGTTTTGGAAGCGGGACTTCGGAGTGGACACAAGTGTCTAAGCAAATGAAAAACACTGTATTCCAGCTGATATTCACCTGTGGAGATTAATGCCAGGATCCATAGTGGAACGAACAATTACACTCTTGAGGGGAGATACATAAAGCTCGACTGGTAATATTAAAGGCCACTGTGCTTAATTGTGCACTTTTGTTACAGACATCTTCTTGCAACTGCAAATGAGACAATGACAAAATGTCCAATTCTCCTAATTTTAGGGCCATTTCGGTTTCTGCCTCTAAGCTCAAACTAAGAGTGATGAGCTTTGGCTTCGTGCTGCTCCCCCAACTGCAAACATGCTTTTATGTGTGCATTTCCCCTGAAGCAGGACTTATCAGAAAGATTTAAAATGCTTTTCCTTCCAAGCATTTGCCAACCTCCACAAGCAGAAAACTTTCCCACCCCGGCCCCTCTCACCTCTTCCCCACAGCTGACTTCAATTGGGAATAAGTGGATCTGTCAGGGCAAAATTAAGAGCATGGTGACCTAGACAATGTGAGAAACATCTCATTTACCGAGATGTTTACAGCCAATATGACCATTTGCTTGGCCAGAAACTGAAAATATGCTGCTAGACAAATTAAATCTCCCAAGAATTTAAGTCGTCCAAGGTAAGACTTTTAAATAAAAGAAAAAAACACCAGTTTCTGTGCTACCGCAATCCGCAAAATGTACCCAAACAGGTAAGAAACACTAAACAAAGAGTCCAGAATTTGCTAAGTGGTACTGGGAAGTTCGCTAGTTAAATAAGCCCCCAATCATGCTACGGCCCCAACCCTAATTGCTGTGCACAGAATAATGAGAGAGAAACCTATGGGTATCTTATAAAATACACATTCTGTCATCATATTAAACCTAAACCCTAAACTCCTCACAAGAGCAGGAATAATGTTCAATGCTAATCTGTGACGCATCAGTAGTGATAAAGTTAATATGAATAGTAAAACTATATTTCTTATGGTGCCTCTCATTTAGACCAGGTAAAGCACAGACCTGTTTTTCACACTTTTATCTCAGTTTATATAGAACTTGCTCTTGAATTCAACAAAGTGGGTTTATTTATTTTATTTTTTTCGTGAAATGCTCTGTGTTGTTGCCATGGACAAATCGAATTTTCTCTGGCAACCTTTCTGCAAATTCCACGTTTGACAGAAGTACATTATGTTTGCATAAAGAAAAAAAAAATACATAAATGTCTAAAAAAAGCCTGTTGATGAAAATTGTATGAATGCATGACAGTCACAGACGACAGCAAACTTAGCTTTTTTTTTTAATGGATTCAACTTAAGAATGGCATTAAACCCTTGACCCAAAGATGAGCTTTCATTTGCTCAGTGTGTGTGTGTGTGTGAGGGGTACTGTATGTTTTTGTGCTGGTAAGGCCCAGCATTAATGAAAGAAGCTGAAAATATGAATATTATTAGTCCTTTTAATTACGGGATGTTTCTGCACGATTGCATTAACTATTGTGTGGGAGGAGAGGAACGCCAGCAAAAAGCAGAGAATTATAAGATATAATTAAAACACAATTGAGTTGGACATGGATATTTATTATAGGTTTTCTTGGAGCAGCTGCCAAAAAAACAAGGACCTAATAGACATGAATGTAGCAGCTGAGGAGCAGACTTTCAGTTATTCTTCTGTAGATCTGTCATCATACGGGGATCTTTAACATAAATATTCCACATGATTGGATGCCAGTGTCAAAAATTGACATGGCATTGCCCTAAAATTGCAGGATTTATGTTCCAATTCAAATGACTAAATCATCTGATTAAGCTTAGAAATTAAAAGTATTAATATTAAGCAAACTTACTCAGTTAACTTCAGTTAACTCCTTGGTCCTCGGACACTATATTTACCTCTAATTTTAATACCTTTGGAAATGTAAACTGTTACTGACCATGAACAGGGAGAATTTACAGTGAACACCAAAATGAACCCACTCTAATAAATCCTAAGGATTTTGGGGAAAAAAGGTAAAAAAACATTTAAAAAAAGATTTTATAGAGATGTCCAGATACCTCTCTTTTCATCCTTACTCATCAACTCGTAACGTAAATCAGGAGCATTTGCTTTCTCTAGCTGCAGCTCTTTGATTCTTGAAAGGAGTTGAAACGGCTTTGATTCTGAGAGAGAAATAATTCACATTAAAACATGGGATGCAAATATCTCTTGCCAAAGATTAATTTTACCCTGATTAAATCAAATGACCTAACTAACACGGATACAAACCTAAAATTAAAAAAAAAAACGCTTGGTGTCGCTAAAAGATCACCACCCTCTGATTCTGCTTTCTCCTAGTACATCATCTTTCTTATGCTTCTTCCAAAGGTAGATACTTACCATATTCTTCTTTTAGGTGTACTACACAGGTGCTGTGAACAGGTGTTGGTTATTTGAACAGATTTGGAACATGAGAACATGAAACCATGGTGTGGGGGAAATAATAATCAGCTAACATGCAAACAAAATCTCATTTGTCATTGCTGCATTTTCTTTATTTCTCCGTTTTACTCTTTTACTTGTTTACATGACCTTGGTTGTGGATGCACACACTTTCAGAAAGGGCTGCAATACATCATAAACCACGTGGCGGCATCTCTCTGAGCTGATACTGCTGATCCTATACATTATAGATCCTATATATAATAGAGCTGAAATAGAGCCGTCACTCCTTCATGTTGAAAGGACCCAGATGGGGGGGCCATTTGATCAGGATGCCTCCTGGGCGTTAACCATTGGAGGTTTTCTAAAGACATCCTGCTACTAGGAAACACCCTGGACAGACCGTACTATTTATCTGGCTTTATAACACCTCGGGACTTGAGCAGACCACAGGAACCGTCCTGAACAAGATCCAGTAACCATCACAATCACAGACATCCAGGAGAGGGTCTCAAGTATGAAGGCCTGGACAGCACCAGGCCCTGAGATGATCCATGCCTACTGGTTAAAGAAGCTAACCTCACTTTATAAGCACCTGGTGGCACAAATGAACAAGCTACTAGTGGATGGAACCCCCGCTAAATAGTTCACCGAAGGCCGCAAATTCCTTTTCCTGAAGGACCGCTGGAAGGGTGCAGTCCCATCCAACTACCCTGGAGGCCAACTTAAAGCCAATTGCACAAGTCGACATCAAGTGTTGATGCTCTGCCCCCGCTGCTGTTCTGCATAGTCCTGAACCCCCTCAGCCAAATCATCACCAAGAGTGGTTACGGATTCATACTTCATTCATACTGGATAAGTGTGGTCGGATGCCAACATGGAGAGGAAAGGTAGCCAGAACTGAGGGGATTGTACCACCAGAAGGCAAGATAGCAGATGCAAAGGGTAGCTACAAGTACCTTGGGATCCAACAGGCAAATGGTAACTATAAAAAGGCCACAAGCAAAGCAGGTACTACCAAGTACCTACAAAAAGTAAGACAATTCCTGAGAAGTCAGCTAAAAGGGAACAACAAAGTCCAGGCGATTAACACCTACACCCTCCCAGTCACCAGGGACCCCACTGGCATAATAAGCAGGCCAAAAAAAGGAGATAGAAGCCACTGACATCAAGACAAGAAAGCTCCTTACAATGCCTGGAGGTTTTTCACCCCAAATCCAGCATCCTGAGACTGTACACTAACCGGAAAGGAGGAGGCCGAGGATTAGTGAGCGTCAGAGCCACTATCCAGAACGAAGCAACAAAGATCCATGAATACATCAGGAAGATGGCCCCATGTGACGACGTGCTTAGTGAATACCTCAGGCAGCAGAAACCAGAGGAGCAAGGAAGGACAAATGGAAGGACAAACCCCCTCATGGCATGTACCACCGTCACATAGAAGAAGTGTCTGATATCGAACAATCCTATCAGTAGCTGGACAAGGCTGGACTGAAAGACTGCACAGGGGCACTAATTTCAACAGCACAGGAGCTCGAAGTACAAGATCCACAGAGGCTGGGGTCTACCATACCAGGCAGGACTAAAGGTCCGGAGTGTGCAGAGACGCCCCTCAGGCAATCCAGCACACAGTAGTGGGGTGCGAGGTGCTAGCAGGTGGGGCACACATGGAACCCATAACCAAGATACTGTGCAAGACCCTCAAGCTCTCAGGTCTCTGATAGCCTGAGATAATACATAGGTATTTTATGAGAAAAAGAAGCGACTATAGACCAGGACTCAGTTCCCCTAATTGTTCGTTATTAACTGACTGTTGAACTTGGGTGTGAATAAAATGATATGAGTGCAGGAGATATGCATATATGAGTTTTATTACTACACAGCTCTTTCACATCCAGCCTGTGGTGGTCAGACAGAAATGTTAATAATACCCTTTTCCCATTAACTACAAACTGTGATTAACCCAAAAACCTCAGGGAAGACATTCATTTTGTCAGCCGCTGCAGTAATGGTGGTATAACTGGAGCAAATCGCACATAAATTGGCTGACAAAATGGAACCTGCCTGTATAGCTGGATATACTGTAGCTTGAGCCACGATTCACAAAAATAAGGACATTGAAAAAAAAATTAATAAATAAACCTTTAGAGGATGGAACAGGAAACAACCATGGAATGAGTGCTTTCATGGTCCATTAGTAATTCAAAGTCTACACATCTACATCTCTAATGCATGTGATTTTATATGTTCTCACAGGTGCTTCCCCTGTCCAGGATTAATATTACAGTAAAGCTGTAAAGACGAGTGAGACAGAGGAGAGACAGAGCTTCCACAATGGAAAGGCCCTATAAGCTGCTTAGGAATGCAATAAAGAGGTAAATAGAGATATTGGGCAAATGATTTATGCTAAAACGCTCACATGCAGCCACTTTAAAGTCCTGCTACAGATGTTCCCATGCTGATTTACATTTTTTATTAATATCCTAGTTTAATTTACCATAAGGTTAAATTACCACGGTAAGAGCAGTAACCAGCACACTGCATATAAATGTTATTCCGTGTTGCACAGGTCACTTTAATTGAGGCAGTTGGAAGGTGGAGTGGAAAAAAAAAAAAAAACAACTGTACATAAATTTAAAAGTGATGTTTTCCTGGATTTAAACAGTTTCCCGTGCGATATTTATTATTTTTTTCTCCAAAGTAAAAGAAAACCCATTTGGTAACATGAGGTCTGAGCAAATGCCGCAGTGGATGCTGAAACGGGAACTTGCACCACCTAGTGGTTATGAATGGTGAAAACAACTGGACTGCTGTGGACAAGGAGCAAGTTGTGTTACAACCTCAGCACTTGAAAACGTTCAGTATTGTCTTTACACTTTGAACTGGAATTTCTCACTTCGTTTTGGCCTTGTCCTTGGTTTCTAAGCCAATTCTGGCTTGTTCAGATTTTGCCTTGCATCTTCGGATCTTAACATTTATGACGAGATATCAGATGTTTTCATGTTGACCCTGTTTGGACATCATTGCTGCAGGAGGGAGTTGTGTGGCCCCTCTCTCCTGTGCAGCTCCTATACAGGGCTTTGCCTTGCATTTATTTTCTGTGTTCAATGTCTCAATGTTCCTATTTGCCTTAAAGTGACCTCTAAAATCAAAAAATCATTTCCATAGAATACATTTGAAGGAGTATTTGATTATTATTATTTGGCCCTGAGATGGGTCAATGATTAGCAGCAAAATTGTTTGGTTTTTTTCATTTTGCAGTGTCAGATTTAAATTCACACATTTGTCCCTAATGACAAAAAAGTCACCTTCCCAAAAATTGCTAAATATATTATATATTATATGTGTTTGTGTGTGTGTGTGTGTGTGTACACACGTATATGTTTTGGTGGAGGGATATCGCCATCTCCTGGACTGTTGAGTCTATCACTCAGTTCCTGGTAAACTGCATTGCTTTTGCATGATGAGTGGCTGATTTTGCATTTTATCATTTCAGAGTATCATTGGTCCTAATGACGGCCATAATTTGAAATTAATGAATAACGTGTCAGTAGACTCGGACCAACCTTTTCCGCCAGCAAGCCGTGACTCTTTATGCTGCGTGAGCCTTGTGGCTCTATTGCAGACGTGGTTGCACACAGTAGTTGTATCCTCCCTTCATTTACAAGAAGCAGATTAGAAACAACAATAGCACAGATTCAGGATACAGGATCATAACTCCACTTTATCTTCCTCCACCTCAGACACCTGAAGAGAGGGGCGAGGGGCTGCGTACTCTGCAGTGTTCAGGTCTTCATGCCAGGGACATAAGACCAGTGGTCAGCTCCGATATTGTAGCACTTGGTGCCGAAAACGGTCAAGCCGGCGCTGAAACCCCCAAACACAAAGAGCCGATCATCGAGCACAGCGATGCCAAACCTGCTGCGGCCTTTCACCATAGAGGGGATTTCACTCCGGGTGTCAGTGTCGGGGTCAGCAGTCCGCAGAAGAGTGGTTCCATCGAAACCGCCAACCTCCCCAAAAACAGATGAAATATGAAAGACAAAACGGTTTCCTGTCTAAACGTTTCTTTAGTGTTTCATTTTATACTTTTTTGAAGAGCTCCTGGCCTTATGGCACAGAATGAGTTAAATCGAAGGGATTATAGGAAAAGGTGCAGATACAGTGAGTAAAACTGCTGATTAGTGACTTGCTCCATATATATTTCCTGCCAAAGTAAAGTACAAAACATCTATTCATTAAGAATTGTATGCATCTTCTAGATGTAATCATCTAGATAAGATTTGTGTTTCTCAGTTCTTCACAGTTATATCTACTTATTTCAGTTATACAAAAACGAAATTACTTTAAATTAATAGATTAGTGCCGTCAGTGTAAATGAGTCTTAGCCCTATTTGGGATTTCAGCTAACAACATCTCTTCAAATGTCTGTGTTTCTGAGTGTCTCCGTCAGGGTCTACTCACTGCAAAGACATAACCTGCATACGCCACGACCCCACTGAACTCCGCCAGCTGTCCATGGGGGGGATCATCGTCCACTGGTTGGTCGCTGGGGTGTAACATTCGGCCGTTGCCAGGAACTCATTACCATTGAATCCCCCGCAAATGTAAATCCGGGGGAAAAGAATCATTTAAGTAATTTTCTGGAAGGTTACTATCGAAGACATGAGCTTATTTCCACATGTGACTAGTTACAGCTGAGACAATAGAATTAACTTAAGGTCAAAAAGTAAACAAGAAAAGTTCAGTGTGTGTGTTTTCTCCTGCCTTGACACAGAGCGGCTGATTGTCAGTTTCTCAGTCTATCGTTAATGCTGGAGGATTCACAGTAATGATGTCCAAATCGTTATCCTAATCTTTATTATTATTATTGTATTATCCCATTGGAGCCCGTTATAATGGAGGTCCCGGAAATTCTCCTCAAATCCCAAACGGGGGCCATTTTGAAATTGTCGCCATGTGAAGCCTTCTGCTTCACAGTTTCTACAGTTTTATAAATAGGACTAATACCTGTTTGATGCTTTTTTCAATTTTTTTGGCATTTAAACGGTAAAATTACTTTGTGGCGAAGTCTAACTACAGAGGACACACACCCACAACCCCACACACAGACAGGAAACACACTTTCAAAAATAAAGGCCTTTTTTCAAGTTTCAGCTTTTTTCGGCTTTGCTTCGAAAACACTTTCTGCACTGAAGCATTTTCTTTTGGAAAATGTTTTTTCTAGTTAATTTTCTGACTTCCATCTTCCGTACATTTTTCTACTTCGGCACACTTTCAGCTAGAAACACTGTTCAAACTTCAACATGCACAGCTTAGAAAGGACCTTATTGCTGGTATACAGCTTTTTGTTATCTTTTCTTCTTTTCCTTTGGGCTGTTCCCTTTCAGGCGTCTCTACAGCGAATCATGTGTCTCCATCTAACCCTGTCCTCTGCATCCTCTTCTCTCACACCAACTAACTTCATGTCCTCCCTCACTACATCCATAAATCTCCTCTTTGATCTTCCTCTAGACCTCCTGCCTGGCAGCTCCAACCTCAGCATCCTTCTACCGATATATTCACAGTTTCTCCTCTGAACTTGTCCAAACCACCTCAATCTGGCCTCTCTGACTTTATCTCCAAAACATCTAACATGAGCTGTCCCTCTGATGTCCTCATTCCTGATCCTGTCCATCCTCGTCACTCCCAAAGAGAACCTCAACATCTTAAGCTCTGCTACCTCCAGCTCTGCCTCCTGTCTTTTCTTCAGTGCCACTGTCTCTAAGCCGAACAACATCGCTGGTCTCACCACCGTCTTGAACGCACCAAACACTTTTCTCCACCCGTTCCAATCTGCCTGCACTCACCTCTTCACCTCTTTTCCGCCCTCTCCGTTGCTCTGAACCATTGAACCTATATACTTAAAGTCCTGCACCTTCTTCACCTCTGCTCCCTGTAACCTCACCGTTCCACCTGGGTCCCTCTCATTCATACACATTGCAATCTGTCTATCGTTTATATTTTCTAAGATTTTTATGCTTTTACACATTTCATGTAATAATGCATTTAAACTTTTTGCCTTTTAAGTTTTTCAGGCTAACTGCCTTTGAAATTTGCCAAACCAAGTATATAAAGGAAGTGACGTTTTGTTTCAGCTAAATCAGCAAAAACACTTCAGCTTTTTCACCTTTGCCTGGAAAAACCTTTCAGAGGTGAAGCAATTAACAGTGCAATTTTTTTTTTTGGGGAAAGGCTTTCTCCTGCCTTGACACAGAGCGGCTGTTTGTCAGTTATTTTCAGCTGCTTTTTGGCACTACCCACCTTGCCATGGAGTGTCGTACAACCAGCACCAGTCCTGTTAGCATTCATCGATGCAATTAAAGCGCTCGGCCGTTGATAGTCGACTACGTCCATCATAACCTCCCATGGCATATATGTACCCGTCCGGCACAGTCACGCAGACATAGCAGCGTCTTGAATGCATTTGCGCCACCTCCTGCCAGGTGTGTGTGCCCAGATCCAATCTCTGCACGGTGCTGAACTGTTGAACGTTGTCAGTGCCGCCGACACAGTAAACTGACCCGTCGAGAAAAACAGTGCGATGGTAGGCCCGTGGAGTCAGCTCCGTGCTAGTTATTTTGACCCAGCAGTTGGCGCACACATCGTACGAATCGATGCCATTAGTGGGGGTGTGATCAATTTTTCCAAAAAGAAAATGCACTGCGAATGCTTCAGCGCTGCAAGGATGTTCAAAGCAGAGCTGAACCGTTTTTGCTGAAATGGTTGAAAGTTTTGCTTTTGCGGAAATAGCTGAATGAAATGTTGCTTCCTTATATACTGGGTAGGCAAACGTCAAAGCCAGTTAGACTTAAGAAATTTCAAAGGCACTGAAGATGTAATTGATTAAAAATGATTGCACTGATTACATTATTGACAAACATATAAAAGTACAAAAATCTTAACAAGTATAAAATATATTTTAAAAGGTTTATACAAGCAATAATGTCCCATCAGGTGAACGTTTTGAAATTTGAACAATGTTTCAACGCAGGCCGAAGCAGTTAGATGCCAAAATACGTACAGAAGACGGAAGTCAAAATGATAATAAGAAAGATTAGGATATTGTTACTGTGAATGCTGCAGCCTTTCTTTATGTTAGGACGCGTCTCTGCCCTGGCGTCCACAGCCTGCGCACATGAGGTTTACAGAGTGGTCATCTGAACAACTATCCACCCAACTAACCTCAGTTAAACTGGTCTGACAAAAACATGTAGTTTTAATTCTTTGGTTTTATGAACCTAAAAATACAAACCGAAGACTGAAACTTGGTGTAATCGATAACTTCTCTCGGCTCTTACAACATTTCTTAAACTACTTGGTGTAGCGAACATTAATAATTTTCCCCATAGTCGTTAATACTGTATATTCAGTTCCTCAAACGTTAGTCAATTGTCCCCCAAACCCACTTTTCTGTTGTTTGGTTTTTAATTAGCACTGTCACTTTTTGCCGACCAAAAAAATAAATAAAATAAATAAATAAAAAAGAATCCAAGTGTAAGCGCAGAGATCCAAGAGCACAAGAAAGTAACCACCCAGCAGCACCTGAGTGCGAGGACGAGGGTTTGAGTTTGGAGTGCGAGCAGAGTAAATTTGAATGTGAGCAGAGTTAAATTGAATGTGAGTAGGGACATTTTGAGTGCGAGGGCATAAAAATCTGGAAGCCTGTAAGGTCTTACAAGTTGACAGGTTAAGTGACAAATCGCTGTGGATTAATCCATAAGATTAGCATAGACAATAGCGCTGCTGTCTTTTTATGCAAAGATACATTTATTTATAGAAAAATTAATTTAATAGTCAGATGGATGATCACACCACTTTATCTTCCTCCACCTCAGACACCTGAAGTGAGGGGCGAGGGGCTGCATACTCTGCAGTGTTGGTGAGTCCATACACCACACAGCAGCTCAGGGCGTAGCGGGAGGTCTTCATGTCAGGGACATAAGACCAGTGCTCGGCTCCGATATTGTAGCACTCGACGCCAACAGAGGTGGAGAAGCTGTTGTAACCCCCAACCACAAAGAGCCGGTCATCCATCACAGCGACGCCAAAGTTGCTCCGGCATTTCACCATAGAGGGCATTTCACTCCAGGTGTCGGTGTCGGGGTTATAGGCCTCAGCAGTCCGCAGACGAGTGGTTCCATCGAAACCGCCAACCTCCCCAAAAACAGATGAAATATGAAAGACAGGTTGGCTTTAACGGTTTCCTGTCTGTTTCTGTTATACCTTTTTGAAGACCACCTGACCTTATGGCACAGTATGAGTTATGTTGAAGGGATTAAATGTAAAAGTACAGATACAATGAGTAGACCACATGTATTCATTAACAAATGTATGTATGTGTATGTAAATATATAAGCTACTGGTCTCATTGAGATTAGTTTTTTGAAAAAGTGTTACGTTTAGAATAGTAAATAACACCCATCACAGTTTCCTGAAGCACAAGTTGACAAATTCTCAGTCCTGCACACCCAGATAGAATTCACCTGTGGGCCGAATCCGGCTGAGATGCGGCACATCTGGCTCACTGCTAAATTCGGCTAAAGATCATGGGCCTAAGCCCGGGCCGAGCACGGCAATCGATTCGGTCTGGCCTATGTAATTTGGGCCAGTTCTGGATGAACACAGTGGGGCTGCATGTCGGTCTATTGTATTTATTTTCTAAATAACCTGAATAGACCCCCTTTCATCGTGTGACCCTCTGGAAATGATAATGTCTTAAATAGATCCTTTGATCTTGCTATATGTGGAAAATGAAAAACTTCTTAGTATAATTAGTGTAATAATTACAGTAGTCTAACTATATTTCTTAATGTTAAGTTATTGTTTTATTTGTAGAACATATGTAAAACAGAACAAGAATAACAACAACGTAAAAATATAGATCTCAGTGAATATTGTTGGCACGTAATGTATATATGAAATTTAGGAAATAGCTTATGATAGTGTGATAGAGGTTTTATTTGAACAGTGCCTCACTGGCTATTTCGCAGTGCGTGTGTGCGCAACTACTATCTGAACATGAGTCTATCTGTGAGGGTGAAATCTGGCTGAGTTTGGAAAGGCTGTCCTTCTAAACCAGATGTGAGCCGTGAGGCAGGTGCATCTGGGCCGGACAAGGTTTGCCATCTAGTTGCTGCATGTGGGCCAGATAAGGACCGTCCATTCCAAACCAGATGTCAGCTGTATGATAGTGGCGAGTCTAGGCCAGATCTGGTCCGCAACAAGTTTGCTATCTGGGCAGTAGTATCTACTTATTTCAGGTATAAAAGATAATATTACTTTATATTAATACATTAGTGCCGTCAGTCTAAAGGCCAAGGTCTGCAACACTGATTTTCATTTGTAATGGATTAGTTAATGAGTCTTAGCCCTATTTGGGATTTCAGCTAACAACATCTCTTCAAATGTCTGTGTTTCTGAGCGTCTCCGTCAGGGTCTACTCACTGCAAAGACATAGCCTGCATACGCCACGACCCCGACTGAACTCCGCCTGCTGCCCATGGGGGTGATCATCGTCCACTGGTTGGTCTCTGGGGTGTAACATTCGGCCGTTGAAAGGAACTCATGCCCATTGAAGCCCCCGCAAATGTAAATCTGGGGAAAACAATACAAGTAATTTTTTTGGAAGCTTACTATTGAAGACATGAGCTTATTTCCACATGTGACTAGTTACAGCTGAGAGAAAAGGGGGCAGTGCTGCATAATGTGTTGCTAGAAGCTACAGGAGGTGAATAATGCAGCTCTGGCATTTGATTTGGCCTTTTTTTCCGGCCACTTATTGGTTGCACCCACATACTGTAACTGATCTCAATAAATAACCCAGTGGGGTTAGTTTAACTTAACTTCGGCCAAATGCTCAAAAAGTAAACAAGAAAAGTTCAGTGAGTGTTTTGTCCTGCCTGGACACAGAGCGACTGTTTGTCAGTTATTTTCAGCTGCTTTTTGGCACTACCCACCTTGCCATGGAGTGTCGTACAACCGGCACCACTCCTGTTAGCATTCATGGATGCAATTAAAGTCCACTGGTTGTTCCTAGGCTTATAGCGCTCGGCCGTGGACCGCCGACTATGTCCATCATAACCTCCCATGGCATATATGTACCCGTCCAGCACAGTCACGCAGACATAGCAGCGTCTTGAATGCATTGGCGCCACCTCCTGCCAGGTGTGTGTGCCCAGATCCAATCTCTGCACGGTGCTGAACTGTTGAACGTTGTCAGTGCCGCCGACACAGTAAACGGACCCGTCGAGAAAAACAGTGCCATGGTAGGCCCGTGGAGTCAGCTCCGTGCTAGTTATTTTGACCCAGCAGTTGGCGCACACATCGTACGACTCGATGCCATTGGTGGGGGTTTTGTCACTTTTGCCTCCAATGGCCAACAGCACAGCAGCAGGCAGGCGTGGATGAGCCAAAGGATAACAGACAACGGAGTTGGAGAGGTTCTTTGTTCTCATGTCAAGCATGTTCTCCATGGCCCTGCGGAAAAGGGTTCGACACTCTGCACTTGACCTTATGACTTCATTGTTATCCACACTCTTCATGATGTATTCTGGAGGCATCAAAGCCAGCCTGACCTGGAGGGGGGATATGAAGATACAGTGATGCTGCTGAATGTATGACATCATTAATTGGCATCAGGCTGGAATGCAGAAGTCTGCAGAATCAGAACCCAGCACATGCACCCGGTTCGCCCACTGCTCCCCCCAGGCAGATGGGTTAAATGGAAAGAAAGAATTTCATTGTAACACGCATTTGCAATATGTATATGTGCTCAGTGAAGACGATAAAGATCTTGGTCTTTTCTTACTTACCTTGGACAAAAGCAGAGAGATGTGTTCTCTGCGTTCCTCAGTTGAGTAGTTGACCCAGCGAAGGATGGCCTCAAACACGATTTTCTCCGTCTTCACAATGAGTTGGTCACTTTCAATGATTTCACCAAGTTTCTGCGCTGAGAGCAGCAGAAAGTCTTCTGAGGTGGACGCAACCTCCTCAAAGTGATTCAGAAGGAACTGGAAGGCCTTGTTTTTCATTTCTGGGTGGTAACAGTTGTCAGTCATCCTCCAGACGTCAATGCAATTAAGGGGCGTCAGCTGCTCCTCCAGGAAGTCACTGCAAACTTCGATGATGCCCGTCACTTTGAAACGGTCAGCCGTTACAAAAAGTTCATGTACGTTGTCCTGTGTCACAGGGACGAAGCTGGTGTAGGCAAACTCAATAATGAGCTTCATCACCTCGGCTGACACATTGGGAATCTCAAAGAGTTGATTGTCTGGGCTTGAGCGGCTGTTAAAGAGAGCTCTGCGGGCCAGGAGAACAGAGTGTTACCACATTTTTTATTTAGATTGATAGGACCTGGAAATTTAACGCTTCTCTTGCCTATGTGAAAACTGCTATGACATTTTTACACTGAATGCCCCACAGAAAAAGCGAATTACACCTCCATCCAATTACTGCACGGATTGGTATAAAGATTTTAATACTTTAAAAAAGTAGTGCTTTGATGCATTTGGTGACATCATCAATGACGTCACATAATTGCCTTTGAAGTTTTTGCCCGTGAAGGTTTTAAGGCTATCTGGCTTTGAAGTTTGCCTGACCAGTATTAGGAGCGCGACATTTCGTTTCAGCGATTTTAAGGAAAAACTGTTCTTTTTTTCAGCTTTGTTTGGAAAATCTTTCAGCATGGAAAATAAAGATGTAACGGCTGTAGGAAGAAAACCACAGAGTTATTGGCTTGTATAGGCTGCAGTTTTTTGCTTATAGAGGAACGTTCCCCCGGTTAATACCCAGTAACTAGCTCACCTGAAAAATGTGCTGCAGTTACACAGGATGACCTTGTGCACGTGAAACTCAGTGTTGTCCACTCTGATCACCGCGTCACAAAGCTGCTTCTCCACTCGGAGCTCGTTATACACCGAGCTGCTTCTACTCATCTTTGCTCTTCACCTCAAGTCCTTTTTCTCGTTGGAACTGTCTGGTGCAGGCGTCTGTCCCTCACTTGGCGCAAGTGTTTCTAGTTGAGTGAGCGTAGAAGTGTGCCAACCCACTCAGGTCACGATGACTCTTAGAACGGATTGCTACGAGGTCACAGCACCTGGTCGTTAGCAGCAACAGTAACAAGGCTCGTGCAATGAATTATGCCTTTTCCCGTAGAGGTTTACAGTGAAGCAGTTACAGTCTAGGTGTGGTTATGTTTTCTTTAGCGGCCAATCTATATGGTTTCATAGAATAGCAACCGCTGCAGCAAGAAGACATTAAGAAAATTTGCCTTTCTTCAAATGTTAGGACACGTCCCTCCACTGGCGTCCACAGGCTGTCCTACAGAGCGGTCATCTCAACAACTATCCACACCACTAACCTCGGATCAACTGGTCTGACAAAAACATGTAGTTTTAATTCTTTTATTTTAGGAACCTAAAAATACTATCTGAAGACTGATACTTGGTGTAATGGATAACTTCTCTGGGTTCATGCAACATTTCTTAAACCACTTGATGAGTCAAATATTAGTATTTCCACCCTCTTCGTCAATACTGAATATTCAGTTCATCAAACGTTGATCATTTGTCACCAACACACACTTTTGGTGATTCTGTCCGAAGACCGATCTTTTTAAAACTTCATTTTGGCCTTGGCCCTTGTTTCTAATCCGATTCGGGCTTGTTCAGATGTTAACATCAATAATGAGGTATCTGATATGCTTTCCTACTCATGATGTAGACCTTCAGAAATCTTTCAGACGAAGTTTGTGCAGTTTACTGTTTATGTTTACTGTGTCTGTGACATTTAGATGCTTTCACAAGGAAAAATGCTCCATTTTTTTCCCCTTTTAAAGTCTGAAAAATCTCTGTAGCCCAATCTGTGGATTAAATGGTCTGCACTTATATATAGACCCTTTCTACCTAATGGCTTTACACTGCTTCTCATTCACCAATTCACACTCACAATCACACACCAATGGGGCCAACGCTCACCAGGAGCAACTAAATTGGGGTTCAGAGTCTTGCTCCAGGACACTCTGATGTGTGACCAGAGGAGCTGGGGATTGAACCAACAACTGTGGAATTGTTGGGGGGATATGAAGATACAGTGATGCTGCTGAATGTATGACATCATTAATTGGCATCAGGCTGGAATGCAGAAGTCTGCAGAATCAGAACCCAGCACATGCACCCGGTTCGCCCACTGCTCCCCCCAGGCAGATGGGTTAAATGGAAAGAAAGAATTTCATTGTAACACGCATTTGCAATATGTATATGTGCTCAGTGAAGACGATAAAGATCTTGGTCTTTTCTTACTTACCTTGGACAAAAGCAGAGAGATGTGTTCTCTGCGTTCCTCAGTTGAGTAGTTGACCCAGCGAAGGATGGCCTCAAACACGATTTTCTCCGTCTTCACAATGAGTTGGTCACTTTCAATGATTTCACCAAGTTTCTGCGCTGAGAGCAGCAGAAAGTCTTCTGAGGTGGACGCAACCTCCTCAAAGTGATTCAGAAGGAACTGGAAGGCCTTGTTTTTCATTTCTGGGTGGTAACAGTTGTCAGTCATCCTCCAGACGTCAATGCAATTAAGGGGCGTCAGCTGCTCCTCCAGGAAGTCACTGCAAACTTCGATGATGCCCGTCACTTTGAAACGGTCAGCCGTTACAAAAAGTTCATGTACGTTGTCCTGTGTCACAGGGACGAAGCTGGTGTAGGCAAACTCAATAATGAGCTTCATCACCTCGGCTGACACATTGGGAATCTCAAAGAGTTGATTGTCTGGGCTTGAGCGGCTGTTAAAGAGAGCTCTGCGGGCCAGGAGAACAGAGTGTTACCACATTTTTTATTTAGATTGATAGGACCTGGAAATTTAACGCTTCTCTTGCCTATGTGAAAACTGCTATGACATTTTTACACTGAATGCCCCACAGAAAAAGCGAATTACACCTCCATCCAATTACTGCACGGATTGGTATAAAGATTTTAATACTTTAAAAAAGTAGTGCTTTGATGCATTTGGTGACATCATCAATGACGTCACATAATTGCCTTTGAAGTTTTTGCCCGTGAAGGTTTTAAGGCTATCTGGCTTTGAAGTTTGCCTGACCAGTATTAGGAGCGCGACATTTCGTTTCAGCGATTTTAAGGAAAAACTGTTCTTTTTTTCAGCTTTGTTTGGAAAATCTTTCAGCATGGAAAATAAAGATGTAACGGCTGTAGGAAGAAAACCACAGAGTTATTGGCTTGTATAGGCTGCAGTTTTTTGCTTATAGAGGAACGTTCCCCCGGTTAATACCCAGTAACTAGCTCACCTGAAAAATGTGCTGCAGTTACACAGGATGACCTTGTGCACGTGAAACTCAGTGTTGTCCACTCTGATCACCGCGTCACAAAGCTGCTTCTCCACTCGGAGCTCGTTATACACCGAGCTGCTTCTACTCATCTTTGCTCTTCACCTCAAGTCCTTTTTCTCGTTGGAACTGTCTGGTGCAGGCGTCTGTCCCTCACTTGGCGCAAGTGTTTCTAGTTGAGTGAGCGTAGAAGTGTGCCAACCCACTCAGGTCACGATGACTCTTAGAACGGATTGCTACGAGGTCACAGCACCTGGTCGTTAGCAGCAACAGTAACAAGGCTCGTGCAATGAATTATGCCTTTTCCCGTAGAGGTTTACAGTGAAGCAGTTACAGTCTAGGTGTGGTTATGTTTTCTTTAGCGGCCAATCTATATGGTTTCATAGAATAGCAACCGCTGCAGCAAGAAGACATTAAGAAAATTTGCCTTTCTTCAAATGTTAGGACACGTCCCTCCACTGGCGTCCACAGGCTGTCCTACAGAGCGGTCATCTCAACAACTATCCACACCACTAACCTCGGATCAACTGGTCTGACAAAAACATGTAGTTTTAATTCTTTTATTTTAGGAACCTAAAAATACTATCTGAAGACTGATACTTGGTGTAATGGATAACTTCTCTGGGTTCATGCAACATTTCTTAAACCACTTGATGAGTCAAATATTAGTATTTCCACCCTCTTCGTCAATACTGAATATTCAGTTCATCAAACGTTGATCATTTGTCACCAACACACACTTTTGGTGATTCTGTCCGAAGACCGATCTTTTTAAAACTTCATTTTGGCCTTGGCCCTTGTTTCTAATCCGATTCGGGCTTGTTCAGATGTTAACATCAATAATGAGGTATCTGATATGCTTTCCTACTCATGATGTAGACCTTCAGAAATCTTTCAGACGAAGTTTGTGCAGTTTACTGTTTATGTTTACTGTGTCTGTGACATTTAGATGCTTTCACAAGGAAAAATGCTCCATTTTTTTCCCCTTTTAAAGTCTGAAAAATCTCTGTAGCCCAATCTGTGGATTAAATGGTCTGCACTTATATATAGACCCTTTCTACCTAATGGCTTTACACTGCTTCTCATTCACCAATTCACACTCACAATCACACACCAATGGGGCCAACGCTCACCAGGAGCAACTAAATTGGGGTTCAGAGTCTTGCTCCAGGACACTCTGATGTGTGACCAGAGGAGCTGGGGATTGAACCAACAACTGTGGAATTGTTGCTCTACCTTCATGCAACACAGTCGCCTTGAATAGCAATAACAATAGCACTGTTGTCTTTTTATGCAAAGAGACATTTATATATAGAACAATAAATTTCACGGTCAAATGGATGATAACACCTCTTTATCTTCCTCCACCTCAGACACATGAAGAGAGGGGCGAGGGGCTGCGTCCTCTGCAGTGTTGGTGAGTCCATACACCACACAGCAGCTCAGGGCGTAGCGGGAGGTCTTCATGTCAGGGACATAAGACCAGTGCTCGGCTCCGATATTGTAGCACTCGACGCCAACAGAGGTGGAGAAGCTGTTGTAACCCCCAACCACAAAGAGCCGGTCATCCATCACAGCGACGCCAAAGCTGCTGCAGCATTTCACCATAGAGGGCATTTCACTCCAGGTGTCAGTGTTGGGGTTATAGGCCTCAGCAGTCCGCAGACGAGTGGTTCCATCGAAACCTCCCCAAAATCCTGTCTGTTTCACTTTTTTGAAGAGCACCTGGCCTTATGGCACAGTATGAGTTATGTTGAAGAGATTAAATGTAAAAGTATTAAAAGATTATTGACTTGCTCTCTATATATAAATTTCTTGCCAAAGTAAATTACAAAACATCTAATCACTAAGAATTGTATGTATATATCAGTTACTGGTCTCATCTAGATTAGTATTTTGAAAAACTGTTACATTTAAAAATCGTAAATAACCCTAATCACAATTTCCTGAAGCACAAGTTGACAAATCCTCAGTAGTTCCCAGTAATATCTACTTATTTCAGTTATACAAAAGTGATATTACTATAAATTAATAGATTAATGCTGTCAGTGTCAAGGCTTGTGGGGACAAACCCCCATGTCCGGGGTCTGCAACACCGATTCGATTTGTAATAGATTAATATGAGTCTTAGCTGAAATCCCAAATAGTGCTAACATCTCTTCAAATGTCTGTGTTTCTGAGCGTTTCCGTCAGGGTCTACTCACTGCAAAGACATAGCCTGCATACGCCACGACCCCACTGAGCTGCGCCTGTTGCCCATGGTTGCGATCATCGTCCAGATGTTTTCTCTATTCCTCAGTTGAGTAGGGCCCCTCTCTCTGTCACCACAGTTACTGGTGGTTTGGTTTGACGTAAAGAAGTAAAAAAGGTACAATCTACACAGATGCACCCCCCCCCCCCCAATATTATAATATCAAATATTCCCAAGCAGTAAAAGGTTCTATTTCAGTAGATTTGTGGACGTGAAAATTTCCAGTTATCAAATCAATATTGTGTTTATCATTGACTATGCTGAATGAAAAGCAATGACATATATGCACTCGAGTGGCAAGGGGCTGAATAAGGAGTATATATACCTTTTACCACACGGGTACAAAGTTGTACCTGGTGTGAAAGGTTTCAAAGGGCTGTTGTACAATAAGGCCAGTTGTTTTCCGACAGTGTAAGACAGGCAGAATAAAAGTTCAACGCACACATAAAAACAGTCTAACAAGTAATTTCACAGGGTAAAATTCTGATATTGGAATTAACAAAATGAGCCAAATGTTGTGTGTGTTCAGTGTTCAAACTCTGACTCCTTTTTTTTTTTCTACTTTTACATACTAAGTGTACTTATGTCCTTGTGTGATGCTCTTTCGCACTTAACACTGTGAACTACTTGTAATCCTTGATCCATTTAGTTTGCATACACAACATAGAAGTAGCAGAATTATTTTGCATCGCAGCCCTGCAAGCAAGTAATTATGAATTCAAGTACTTTAGATAATTAGAAAATGACATTGTCCCACAGTTTATGGCAAATGTGATAAAAAGTTGATTTTATTTATTTATTTTTCATTTCCTTTCGGTGAGTTCAGGGTATTTCATAAATTTCACTGGAAGCTTTTCATCGTTCCTCTGTCTATAAAAACAAGATTTCTAACGGGTTGAATTTCCCTTGTGTAGGTCAACCAGGCCTGCGCGCTTGTTGTGCAATGGCCTCTGGGCGAGTGTGTCGCAGGTGAAATAAAACTCGTCAGCAAGCCACCGGTGACACGAGCCAAGGTTTGACAGTAGTCATGGAAACAAGGCCTCCACATCCAGGTTTGTTCTGTGTGTAATATTGTGGGCGATTTTATTAGTCAATGATCCAGGAAACAGGATGATGCTGGGAGTAAGGAAATCGCTGACTATGTAAGTACACAATATTGCAGCCTTTGATTTTCCCTTTAAATTTCCCTCAAATAACAGTTATGAAAACCTTTTCCCCCCCAATATTGTATAACAATGTATTTTTTTGTATTTGCTTGTTAGAACACTTAATCTAAGGAAGAAGGAAGGAAATAACCCAAAAACCTTAAATAACTTTTGTGGGCTTCAACAATACTTGGCTGCCTGAAAGTTTATTTTTTCCTGCATCATGTTATGTCACGCCATATTTGTCCCTTTTTGTTCTCAGGAAGATCACAAACTCACGTACACACTTGAATAAACACACACACACGATAAAGGCGCAGAAATAATCTGCTGTTCAGCTTTTGTAATTAGAAAACATTTGACATATTTGAATCATTCCATAAAAAGATCAATCGTTTAAAGTCCTCTGCTTGCGTAAAAAAAACAAACAAAAAAAAACAACAGAAATATATAAAATACCAAACAGAACATAAAAAAGTAAAAAAGTAAATCAATTTACAGAGCAGTCTTTCAAAGCTGGAGGTGAGAGCTGAGTCAAAGCTGTAGAAAAGAGACCGAAACGCACAACTAAGAGGACTGAATTTACACTTTCAAACCGAGATCAAACCCTCCACCATCAGCTGAGGGGGGTTGATAACTTCAATACTTGTATGATCAGTACATGACAAGAACACAGGCAACACACAGTAGGTTTAAACAACAGATGAGAGGAAGGACGGCAGGGGGAGAGCGAATGCAGCATTAATGAGATTTGCATAAATAAGGTCAATTTAAAAAAAAAAACAAAATAAAAAAAGAGTTTTTGGGCAAAGCCGCTCTGGCACATAGATTTACAGTACTCTGATAATTAGGTCAGAATAATAGTGCTAATTTTTGTCACTGCATGTTGGGCCAGTTGAGCGTCTCACTTGGCAACTTCCCACTGCAAAAAAGTTCACTTCTTTCCGTCTCTTTTCATTGATTTTCTCTGTGGACATTGTGCAGAACTGACTGAAATGTTTTGGCACATGCTCCTGCGCTGGTCGCAGCTGCTGCATTCACGCAACGTGAGGGAAGTTCAGGATTAGTGTTCATTCAGTTCGAAAATCGGCAGAAAATTTCCATTGGTACCCGAAGTACGCATTCATTCTGGTTCCAGCAGATCAGGGGGAACAAAGGAAGGCCAAACCGACTTTTGGGGCGTCTGTGTCTGGACTTTAACACGTATATACTCCTGTGAAAGATGCTCAGTGTCTCCAACACTGAAAGAAAAACCTCATCCTTCTTTTCAGCCTATACAACATGCACATTAGCAACCTCCTCCACTTGAGGCTCTCAGCTGGCCACAAAAATGTTCCCTAAACAGTTTCCTAAATACCAAGCACTTATTTTTTTAAGTGCTGCTAAAAGATCAACAAATTTCGATCAAAACAATGTATATTTATAGGTCTTTTCATGTAGAGCATATTACTTTTAAACTTTTCACATCTTTTCAAATATTACACATGTGCTTCTCTAATTGACAACATATTTGTGCTGCTGTGTTGTGAACAAAACAAAAAAACAAAAACACATTATATTATTTTAAGTGCCTTTAGATAATCTTAACATAAAATATGAGTTATGATACAAAAATGATTTGGCATCTTAATTTACAGGCCAGGAGAATAGTACATCTTATAAGATTATGGCTTTTATCTGTGAGCAGGAAACAAAGCAGTGTCACTATCCTCCCGTAATCAGGAGAGAACAGAAAGAGAAGATGGATATGAATTCCCTTTTTTTCCCCCCCATGTCATAAATGCTTCACACACGGCACATGTGAATACACCGCATCGGTCTCAACGCTTCCATCATCTTTTATGGGTAAATACATAAACACGAAATATACAGTAAATGCCATAAGTCTCAAATTCAAAAACGTTACATTTGAATTGATTTAATATAGTTTCCAGATACTAAGCATTTCTATAGGTTTAGTACGGAAAAGATGCGTCACCATCCTGTCAATCACTCAGGTACACAAACATGCAGTCACAACAAGATGCGAGAAGCAGCATGTTGGAACTCATATACTATAGAGACAGGTGAGTGTGTGTGTGTGGCGTTGTGCATGAAGACGTA
This sequence comes from Channa argus, assembly GCF_033026475.1. NCBI lineage: Eukaryota > Metazoa > Chordata > Actinopteri > Anabantiformes > Channidae > Channa > Channa argus. Next base: position 23,309,409 of record NC_090209.1, read on the forward strand.
CTGAGGCTATTTGTGGTTTGTCCGTACTCGTCTTGCTCAGCAGTATGGTTGCGTGTGTTCGCATGCATATTAGTGTGTGGTGGCATTATGGCTGAGATAAGGCTGTTGGTATAAAAGAAGCACCCCCCCACCCACCCACCCCAACATCACCACACGCATTCACATAACCTGCATAAAGCAACACACAAACACACACACACACACTCACACTCGGTGTTTCAGCAGTTACAGGGTCTCCGTCGTCATAGCCTGGCGTGCAGGTTTACGATGACGCCGTCTTCAGGCAGGTCTTTGACAGGCAGGTCGCTCAGGTCACTCGCGCCGTGGTCGGTACTCTCGCAGCTACTTTGAGGCGACTCAGGGGGAGGCTGGTACAGAACACTGGCTATCAGAAAAAAGATTGTCCCTAAAAGCTGAAAAAGAGTAAAGCACGTAATGGTAGTGAGCAGTGGCTGAAATTGAACGGCAACAACTTTTCTCACAATGGTAGAAAGATCATCATTATATTTTGCATTGAATTTACCAGAGACCACGTAACATAATTGTGTATTAGTATTACTGTACCTTATAAATGATGCCAGCTACTAGTGTATACTGGCTCATGGTTGAGTTCTGATAGAGGTAGCAAGAGCCCTGCTCACCGCACTGGTCCTGCCACAGCAAGCAGGAAATGTCAATCATAGAGCCAAATGCGATGGGTCCTGGAATACCACCTGCCAGGAAGTCGGCAACAGAGAAAAGTCAAGGTAACAGCATCTTTGTGGGGACAACACCAAACGATAAATGTGAATTGAATGGATGAAGTTGGCCTACCGAGTGTGCGCACCACAATCCACTGGATGCCAAGTGCAAATGATCTCTGGCTGTCTGGCACACACCTGTACGGCACAGGAGACTGATCAGACAGGATTTTTATCTTTTTTTAAATTTTTGTCCTGAGAGTTCAGGGTCGTCACAGCTTATCATTTGTCCGCATGTTGATTTGGCACAGTTTGTACACCGGATGCCCTTCCTGAAGAGACCCTCCCCAATTTCAGGATCAGTGGAAAGCTTCATTTTGCAAGATGCATTCTGAGAAATGGAAATGTGCACATTGGTGCCCTCTGGTGGACGAGCGTAAATGGTGACACCGTTCACTTGAACTCTCCACAGATCGAATGCATTTAGCAACTCTGTTCCTGCAGCTTCTTATTAGCCAAAATATACACAGTCACCAAGTGCAGTCACTTTTTCAAAAGTCAAATTAAAAAAAATAATAATTACAAAGCAACATGCAGATTGTAAATATCACATTTTACTAGCTAGTCAGTTTTATTTACTAACTAGAAAAGGCAATTTCCAAGGAAATTACGTGGGAGAGCTGTTAAGTCGCCCGGTAGAGTCCGACCGCTCAGAAGCTGCTGAGAGCAGAGGCGTTTGTACGTTCAAAGCCGCAAACACTGAAGAGAGATAAATACAAACAAAAAGAGAAAGAAGATGACAAGAAAAGGAAAAAATCCAAAATCCCAGGAAAAGTTGAATTCAGAAAAGAAAAAAAGTAGAAAGTAACAATGGAGGAAGTAAATAAGTAAAAAGTTGATATTTAAAGTGTAAAGAAACAGAAAAAGAAGCAAAGTAAAAAGTTCCTATTGAAAGTGTAAAGAAAAAAGTAAGAAGTGAAAAAGCAACAACTTGATTAACAAAAGTGGAAAGAAGTAGTAATAAACAAAGGAAAAGGTAAATATTCCCAAAGTTAAAAGAAACAAAAAAAGAAGCAAAGTAAAAAAGTTGCTATTAAAGTGTAAAGAAAAAAGCTAGAAGTAACTACTTAGAAATGAAGGAACCATTTTAATGCTGAAAAACTGTTAAAAAGTTGAAAAGAGCTTTTAATTTGAAAGTGTGTTTCCTGTCTGTGTCTGTGTGGTAGTTTGTGTGTCCACTGTAGGGAGACTTCAAAACAAACTTATTTTAGCATTTAAATGCTAAATAATTAAAATAAGAATGATAAAAGGCTTTTATTTTGAAAGTGTGTTTCCTGTCTGTGAGGGTGTGTGTGTAGGGAAACTTCACCACAAAGTCATTTTAGCATTTAAATGCTAAAAAGTGGATAAAATATTCTGAAAGGCTTTTATTTTGAAAGGGTATTTCCTGTCTGTGAGGGTGTGTGTCTGTGTGTGTCTCCACTGTGTATGTTGAGGGAGAAAAACTCAGGTAAAGTGTGTGGACACAGCTCTGAGGCTGATTACATGACGTCATGCAGCTGTGTCCGTTACCATGACAATGACTGCTGCCCGCTGCCTGCCTGCTGAGTCATGTGAGCCAAATGCAAAGGCAGGCTGGAAAAGTGCTGAGACTATGCCTCGCAAAATGCTCAAAATATGAAAAAGTATTAGTCCTATCGAAACAATTCAAAAACTGTGAGTGACAAAAGGCTTCAATGAACACACTGATGTACTTTATTTGAAGATACTCCATAAAATGAAGGCGTGGTGGCGATTTTAAAACAGCCCCCCGTTTGTGATTTGATTAGAATTTAAGAACCTCTGTTATAATGGGCTCCAATGGGAGTTTCAGCCGGCACTCTCTCTGCTTCTGGACACTTGGAGAAAGAACCGTCAGTCCTGTCACTATGAGAGTTACATTTACTGAAAGAAGACAAAAATACCTACATTCTGATGTATAGTTTGTTTATGTAAGATTAAAGTTGACTGAAGGAAAGAAGGAAAAGAAGGAAAAATGTTGCTAAAAGTGGAAGCTGAAAAGTTAGAGTGCGTGTGATGTCACCCACTCTAGCTGCTCCAACATTCCGCAATACACACTAATGGAAAAGTTGAAAAAGCTCCAAAAGTTGCCTAAAACTAAAACTGCGATTATTCAAAAAGTATAAAAGATAGAAAGAAGCTGATCCACCCAGAAAAAGTTGAAAGGGACTAGACCCGTATAAACTTTAAATGTAGTTTCTACTCCAAAGTATGACGACACAAGAGGCAGATGAAAAGTGGCAAGTTGAAGGGAAATTTTAAGTGCCTTCCATTCATTTTCTATGGGAAAAAAGTTCATAAAAAGTGAAATATAATAAAAAGTATAAAAGTTATTAATGAGAAAAGTAATACCACCCCTGTCCTAAAAGGGACCTACGTTTAGGAAGTGGAACGAAGTTTCTACGACAAACCGTCTAGGACTAGATAGCGACCGAAAAACGAGCTATAATAATAATAATAATAATAACTAGAAAAGGCAATTTCCAAGGAAATTACGTGGGAGAGCTGTTAAGTCGCCCGGTAGAGGCCGACCGCTCAGAAGCTGCTGAGAGCAGAGGCGTTTGTACGTTCAAAGCCGCAAACGCTAAAGAGAGATAAATACAAACAAAAAGAGAAAGAAGAAGATGACAAGAATAAGAAAAAATCCAAAATCCCAGGAAAAGTTGAATTCAGAAAAGAAAAAAAGTAGAAAGTAACAATGGAGGAAGTAAATAAGTAAAAAGTTGATATTTAAAGTGTAAAGAAACAGAAAAAGAAGCAAAGTAAAAAGTTCCTATTGAAAGTGTAAAGAAAAAAGTAAGAAGTGAAAAAGCAACAACTTGATTAACAAAAGTGGAAAGAAGTAGTAAGAAACAAAGGAAAAGGTAAATATTCCCAAAGTTAAAAGAAACAAAAAAAGAAGCTAAGTAAAAAAGTTGCTATTAAAGTGTAAAGAAAAAAGCTAGAAGTAACTACTTAGAAATGAAGGAACCATTTTAATGCTGAAAAACTGTTAAAAAGTTGAAAAGAGCTTTTAATTTGAAAGTGTGTTTCCTGTCTGTGTCTGTGTGGTAGTTTGTGTGTCCACTGTAGGGAGACTTCAAAACAAACTTATTTTAGCATTTAAATGCTAAATAATTAAAATAAGAATGATAAAAGGCTTTTATTTTGAAAGTGTTTCCTGTCTGTGAGGGTGTGTGTAGGGAAACTTAACCACAAAGTCATTTTAGCATTTAAATGCTAAAAAGTGGATAAAATATTATGAAAGGCTTTTATTTTGAAAGGGTATTTCCTGTCTGTGAGGGTGTGTGTCTGTGTGTGTCTCCACTGTGTATGTTGAGGGAGAAAAACTCAGGTAAAGTGTGTGGACACAGCTCTGAGGCTGATTACATGACGTCATGCAGCTGTGTCCGTTACCATGACAATGACTGCTGCCCGCTGCCTGCCTGCTGAGTCATGTGAGCCAAATGCAAAGGCAGGCTGGAAAAGTGCTGAGACTATGCCTCGCAAAATGCTCAAAATATGAAAAAGTATTAGTCCTATCGAAACAATTCAAAAACTGTGAGTGACAAAAGGCTTCAATGAACACACTGATGTACTTTATTTGAAGATACTCCATAAAATGAAGGCGTGGTGGCGATTTTAAAACAGCCCCCCGTTTGTGATTTGATTAGAATTTAAGAACCTCTGTTATAATGGGCTCCAATGGGAGTTTCAGCCGGCACTCTCTCTGCTTCTGGACACTTGGAGAAAGAACCGTCAGTCCTGTCACTATGAGAGTTACATTTACTGAAAGAACACACAAATACCTACATTCTGATGTATAGTTTGTTTATGTAAGATTAAAGTTGACTGAAGGAAAGAAGGAAAAGAAGGAAAAATGTTGCTAAAAGTGGAAGCTGAAAAGTTAGAGTGCGTGTGATGTCACCCACTCTAGCTGCTCCAACATTCCGCAATACACACTAATGGAAAAGTTGAAAAAGCTCCAAAAGTTGCCTAAAACTAAAACTGCGATTATTCAAAAAGTATAAAAGATAGAAAGAAGCTGATCCACCCAGAAAAAGTTGAAAGGGACTAGACCCGTATAAACTTTAAATGAAGTTTCTACTCCAAAGTATGACGACACAAGAGGCAGATGAAAAGTGGCAAGTTGAAGGGAAATTTTAAGTGCCTTCCATTCATTTTCTATGGGAAAAAAAGTTCATAAAAAGTGAAATATAATAAAAAGTATAAAAGTTATTAATAAGAAAAGTAATAGCATAGATCTCCTAAAAGAGACCTACGTTTAGGAAGTGGAACGAAGTTTCTACGACAAACCGTCTAGGAGGAGATAGTGACCGAAAAACGGCGAAATAATAATAATAACTAGAAAAGGCAATTTCCAAGGAAATTACGTGGGAGAGCTGTTAAGTCGCCCGGTAGAGGCCGACCGCTCAGAAGCTGCTGAGAGCAGAGGCGTTTGCACGTTCAAAGCCGCAAACGCTGAAGAGAGATAAATACAAACAAAAAGAGAAAGAAAGAAGATGACAATAAAAGAAAAAATCCAAAATACCAAGAAAAGTTGAATTAAGAAAAGAAAAAAAGTAGAAAGTAACAATGGAAGTAAATAGCTAAAAAGGTGATATTTAAAGTGTAAAGAAACAGAAAAAGAAGCAAAGTAAAAAGTTGCTATTGAAAGTGTAAAGAAAAAAGTAAGAAGTGAAAAAGCAACAACTTGATTAACAAAAGTGGAAAGAAGTAGTAAGAAACAAAGGAAAAGGTTAATATTCCCAAAGTTAAAAGAAACAAAGAAAGAAGCAAAGTAAAAAAGTTGCTATTAAAAAAGTGTAAAGGAAGAAGTGAAAAAGCAACAACTTGATTAACAAAAGTGGAAAGAAGTAGTAAGAAACAAAGGAAAAGGTTAATATTCCCAAAGTTAAAAGAAACAAAAAAAGAAGCAAAGTAAAAAAGTTGCTATTAAAGTGTAAAGAAAAAAGCTAGAAGTAACTACTTAGAAATGAAGGAACCATTTTAATGCTGAAAAACTGTTGAAAAAAAAAAGTTGAAAAGAGCTTTTAATTTGAAAGTGTGTTTCCTGTCTGTGTCTGTGTGGTAGTTTGTGTGTCCACTGTAGGGAGACTTCAAATCAAACTCATTTTAGCATTTAAATGCTAAATAATTAAAATAAGAATGATAAAAGGCTTTTATTTTGAAAGTGTGTTTCCTGTCTGTGAGGGTGTGTGTGTAGGGAAACTTCACCACAAAGTCATTTTAGCATTTAAATGCTAAAAAGTGGATAAAATATTCTGAAAGGCTTTTATTTTGAAAGTGTTTTTCCTATCTGTGAGGGTGTGTGTGTAGGGAAACTTCACCACAAAGTCATTTTAGCATTTAAATGCTAAAAAGTGGATAAAGTATTATGAAAGGCTTTTATTTTGAAAGGGTATTTCCTGTCTGTGAGGGTGTGTGTCTGTGTGTGTCTCCACTGTGTCTGTTGAGGGAGAAAAACTCAGGTAAAGTGTGTGGACACAGCTCTGAGGCTGATTACATGACGTCATGCAGCTGTGTCCGTTACCATGACAATGACTGCTGCCCGCTGCCCGCCTGCTGAGTCATGTGAGCCAAATGCAAAGGCAGGCTGGAAAAGTGCTGAGACTATGCCTCGCAAAATGCTCAAAATATGAAAAAGTATTAGTCCTATCGAAACAATTCAAAAACTGTGAGTGACAAAAGGCTTCAATGAACACACTGATGTACTTTATTTGAAGATACTCCATAAAATGAAGGCGTGGTGGCGATTTTAAAACAGCCCCCCGTTTGTGATTTGATTAGAATTTAAGAACCTCTGTTATAATGGGCTCCAATGGGAGTTTTGACGGCACTCTCTCTGCTTCTGGACACTTGGAGAAAGAACCGTCAGTCCTGTCACTATGAGAGTTACATTTACTGAAAGAAGACAAAAATACCTACATTCTGATGTATAGTTTGTTTATGTAAGATTAAAGTTGACTGAAGGAAAGAAGGAAAAGAAGGAAAAAAGTTGCTAAAAGTGGAAGCTGAAAAGTTAGAGTGCGGGTGATGTCACCCACTCTAGCTGCTCCAACATTCCGCAATACACACTAATGGAAAAGTTGAAAAAGCTCCAAAAGTTGCCTAAAACTAAAACTGCGATTATTCAAAAAGTATAAAAGATAGAAAGAAGCTGATCCACCCAGAAAAAGTTGAAAGGGACTAGACCCGTATAAAGTTTAAATGAAGTTTCTACTCCAAAGTATGACGACACAAGAGGCAGATGAAAAGTGGCAAGTTGAAGGGAAATTTTAAGTGCCTTCCATTCATTTTCTATGGGAAAAAAAGTTCATAAAAAGTGAAATATAATAAAAAGTATAAAAGTTATTAATGAGAAAAGTAATAGCATAGATCTCCTAAAAGAGACCTACGTTTAGGAAGTGGAACGAAGTTTCTACGACAAACCGTCTAGGAGGAGATAGTGACCGAAAAACGGCGAAATAATAATAATAATAAAGAAAAGGATCTCATAAGTGTGAGAGCTGTGCTTACAGCTCTCCCACTAATTAGCAGTGGGCCACAGTAAGTAAAGTAGAATCAACTGATTGTTTCCTTTATTTTTGTGTGTTTACCTCCATAAACCTACAGCTGAATGTGACCTTTGTGAGATGGAGAACCTTTGCTTTAAACCTCTGCTGCTATGTTTTTGAACAGATTTTGCTGACAACATTGCAAACCTCCCATTTGGCCAGAACCTCCAGCACTGGGTCAGCATCATTATGTTGTTGTAAATTTTTGTGCACACCCTGTTCCCGCCCAGATTGAGAGGGGAGTATTGTGTATTGGTATAATATGGTTTAATAAACAAAGTTAATACTGGCTCCAACCACCATTATTGTTATCTTTAAAAAAAAATATATATATTATTTATTAATTTTTCATTAACGGTTTCACTTTGGCCACCCACCTGAGCGTGGCGGTGAGGGCTGGGATGCTACAGAGGAAGGTGAAGCTAATGACGATGAAGAGGAAGAAGAGGAAGGCTGGCATGTGGTGGCAGGAGCTGCCACACTTTCCTGCCACAGCAGAGCCGCCGTCACTCCAGGATACATTATCCACCACACAGCTACATCCAGAGAATATCTAAGTACACACATACACATATATTAGTCATGGTGATGAGGTCATTAGTACAGATGATCAAAACTCAATGTATTTGTAAAGTTCTCAGAAATCCAAAGGTTAATGTTGTTTTCTACATTTTTACACGTCCTAAAGAACTAAGGAAGAGAGGACAAACGTATGCAGCGAGATCCTGCAAAACTGAAACCAGATTATTCACTTGTGGCATATGTCTATATGTAACATATGTGATCTGAGGACATGGATTGATCAAACACAACACCAAGGTTTCTGAGCTTGACTGAAGAGAGGAGCCCAAAGAACCAAGGTGCTGCCTGATCTGGGGCAATGATCCAAGTTTCCATCTTTTTTGGATTCAGCTGAAGGCCGTTATTGCCCGACCACTCCTTCATACAAACATACAATGTAACTGAATATCAAAAAGGCATATAAGTGATAAGACACATGCTTAAAACGCAGAATAATCCCAACAAGAGGTGTCATATAGAATAAAAACAGCAGGGGACCTAAAACTGATCCCTGTGGTACTCCACATGACAGAGGTGTTGAGTCAGACATGATCTGGTTTATCGCGACAGAAAAAGTTCTATCAGTAAGATACGAAGCAAATCAGTGGTGGATTACGAAGTACTCAAAAACTGTACTTAAGTAAAAGTACAAATACACAAACAGAAATGTACTCTAGTTAAAGTATAAGCACCCACTGACATTTGCTTGCTACCTCTATCAGAAACTTGTACTTAAGTACCACGATGTCTGGGCCCGATTATTTAAACCTCTTTTACACATTGTGCCAGAGGGAACAAATGCTATTAGATTCCTGGGTCAGGCAGCATGTGTACACATTTGTTTTTGCCTCACACAATGTTTAGAGTGTGGGAGTTTGACGTCATGAGAAAAGCTATTAAAAGTTACATAAACACCACATAACAGGCTGCAGAAATAACATCAATAAGCACTGTCATGAAAGTGGGGGCTCCTACTTATTAAAGAAGCATTTGCCAGAAAAGCTTCTTGTTGGGAAGTGAAGTTGTTTCTGTGATGTTCGGATTATTAATATGTGCTGGTGCTTAAATTACATAAAGTGAAGGCATCCGTTGATAGTGCTGGCAAACTGCGGCTGCTGAAACATGGCTATGCCATTGCAAAAAGCAAATTGGTGATTCAAATCTGAAATTCTTTAAGTAGAGCTATGCAGCTGTCAGTCACATTTAAGCTGCTGTACAAATTTTAGGTCCGATTACTAGATGATGACAGAGTCTTGTGTTTGACAGTCGATAGAAAATTACAAAATTGTAACAGTTAAATTAAATAACAATGTAATTTGTGATATTTTTCCTAGCTGGCCTACAGTTGTCCTCAGTGCTTTTGCTCTGAATTACTTGTAAGCAGCCACACTACCTTGATAAATCGACAAGCTAAAAAGGACACAAGCACCATCTGTGCTGTACCTGTTGGCCAGTGGAGGGCTCGGTATGGTTGACGGAGGTGCACCCAGCGTGGCAGGGGGAGTAATACATGACGCCGTCCGCCCCGCACACTGGGTTATACAGCTCTCTGAGGCAGCTGCAGTCGGCGTTGCAACCGACTGTCAAGTTCAGCTCCGATGAGGAGCTGCGTGGTGAAGACAAAGAGGAAGGGGAAACAGAACAAAGCAGACAGGGTTATACTAAGGTGCGAGACGACAATGACGGAAGCCGTTAGTCACCATTACTTCTCATACTCTGTTCTTGGCCTGAGCAACCAGGACAGTAACTGTGTCAAGTTACTTCAGGGTGGACTGACATGAACACTGCGTTACTGAAATGTTGTAATGCCTTGTATTTACAGAACAATTCTAGTACATTATCATTAGAAAATGTTGTTTTTCCACCACGTTACACTAAAAAGTAAATCAAAACAGTATCAAGACAAGTGCCAGAATTAAGCCCATGTACCTGTTTGTAAGGCGTAGCTTGGCTGGCTTTTCGTACAGTTGTGTGTATTGGTCCAGTTGCCGTTGCTCCATTACCCCAGACTGGTACGGTGCTGTGACACCAGCCATGGGCACGTTAGGGCAGTGGATGAGGAAGATGAATATTGCCAGAAAACTGACCACGGCACACACCATGCAAAAACGGATGATGCCTCTGCAGCGCAGGTTCAGTCTCTTTACGATGTAGCCGCCCAGGAAGGTGCCTCCACCTCCTGCTGGCACTACCATGTATCCTGGGAGGTGGAGACGAACAGCATGAGTTCACATGCAGCCGGACTGCATTAACAACCTGTGAAAAAAAGGCTTGAAGTGGCCACCGTTCAAAGGTTAAGTCGTTTTTTGGTGACCCCTGACTTTCTCTAAACACCAGCATCAACTTCAAGAGTGTGTATGAAGATCTAACAGCTAAATACTTCTCCTGCTCTACAGGATGAACATTTTGGCACTAGGTCTCCTCTAACATACTGCAGCACATGTATAATTACCATAGCTGGGTGAGTTTACAGCTTGATTCACTGAAATGCAAATTATTAAAACAAGAAGTCATGGATGAGAGATACAGGCACAATATTCTGTGACACTACAATTTACACAAAAATATAAAACTTACAACTGAATACAACGTGTTTTTTTTAATATACATTTATTGGTGAAAAGCATTCTGGGAAGGCTTTGGTTGAGTAGTTAAATGCAGCCTCACAGAAAAGCACTTCCTTCTTCAGAGACATATGAAGTCTACAATAACCCTGTACAATTACAGCCATGAGATGGATTTGAAATCTCATTTACACAATGCATTTTGTGTTGTCTCAATACTCGGGTCACTCACCAAACAATGTGGCAGCCTCTGATGCACTAAGATTGAACTGTGACTCCAAGAACTTTGGACCAAAGGTGGACATGGCCGCAATGAGAGTGGCCTCAGTAGCTCCAGCCAAGCACAGGAAGAGGAAAGTGGGATTCTTTAACAGGAGCAGCACAGATCTGCAAAGAAAGAGAGCAAGAGGAAGAGATGTAATAATCTTTTTTTTTTTTTTTAATTTAAACAAGGCCTTTCTAACCTCCAATGTCCTCAGATGTTGCTACAACACACAAACAGTGCACTACACCCAAAGATGTATCATCACTTTATATAATGTGGCGTCATTATCGCATTACTCAGTGTAATCCCCGGTGTCACAGGGATAACGTGGAGCTGTGGTTTCTGAGTGCATAGTAAACATAGTTGTAAATTGAAGAGGCAGAGCTGTTACGCATCTGCAACACTCTACAAACACAACCCGTGTGTCTGAGTGGACCGTTTGTGGGAATGGGACATTTATTCCTTTTCTATTCAAATCTGTTAATGGAGAGATGGTTATTGTTATCAGAAAGGATCAGTGTGTGTGTCTGTGTGTGTGTGTGTGTTTGTGTGTGTGGTGTGTGGTGTCCGTCTGTAAAAAAAAAAAAAGCCTGTAAAGTCCCCCAGTCCAGAGACATGCGTGCTAGGACTATGCACGTGACTCTACACGAAGTGAGTGTGAGTGCTCCTCTGTCTGCGTATGTGTCCCTGTGTTGGCGCCGAGTTAGACTGGTGGCCTGTCGAGAGCGTGCTCCAATGACAGCTGGGACGGCCTCCATACCCCCACCCCCACCCCCACCCTCGGGTGACCCTGAACAGGGTGAGCAGTTAAGATCATGGATGGAGAGATGCTGAGGAGTCATTATGGGTTAACCACACACAGGGCAGGTTGAGGGCTCTGGCTGAGCCATTTTGTCCGTCACATGTGGCAAAGCTGTGCCGCTTTTTACTGTCAGCACATCCAACACACCTCCAAGTGTCTGATTTTACTGCAAACGTGTCTGTGATTGGTTTTCTGTGCTACTACAAGCCTAGTGTTCCTATGCACTTCATCTGATTCAGCTGTCACAAAGTCATAAGCTAGAACTAAATAACCACCAAACTCATGACCCCAACACTGGTCACACTCTGATGACAGCCAGCCATTAACAATGCAACAAAAGGGTACGTTTTGTGTAATTTCCATATCGACTATCCACCGCCTTAAAAAGTGGTACGCTGCTCTACTTCTGGCTCGTTCTCGAACCAGGATGTGGTTTCAAATCCACCGGTGCTGCTGTTATAAAGGTAAGCTCTTTACCTTGGCATGTCTTTGACTGATTTGCCAAACTGAGGGTCTGAGGCTGTAGTCTGGCTTCCGTCCTTAAGCTGGTGGGCCTCAGACACTCGCATGGACACGAACTCCTGAGAGCCTGCGGACAGAGGCAGAGGAAGAGGAATTGAGAGCGATGATCGAAACGAAACTGGACATCGCGACCAATTTCCACATCAATTTAAAATAAAGAATGAAGTGCGACGGCTTGTTGTTGTGAGAGGGAACGCGAGAGGGTGTGTGTGTGTGTGTGTGTGTGTGTGTGTGTGTGTTGATGCAGTGCAGAGTTGTACCGTACCTGGTAGCTCTCGTGGGTACCCAAGGATGGGAAATGCTACCAACAAAGCTGCTAATCCCCCCGCTAGGAAGCCAATCCACCAAGCTCCAACCCACAGAGGGTTCTCTGGAGTCATCTCTGTGCTGTAAAAAACACACACACATTTATACACTTGAACTCCATTAAAGGCTGCGTCCAAAATCTTTTCTTAGTTATATGTTGCAGTGTATGAACAATGTCATTTCCATTCTAAAATTCTAGTTGCAAGTCTCTACAGCTGCCAGGAATCATTATTATACTGCTCACTTAAAGTAAATTCAATCTCCAAATGATGGTTTGTGCAAAATCCCAATTCATCACCAACTGTACATTCATACGATGAATACAAAATTACTTCTTGCTCAAGAATTCACTGCTTCCTACAGTATAACAAAGGACAACAGTTCACTCCATAGTGAGCCTGAAATTTATTATTCAGACATCGTTTTGCACCACTACTGACAGTTGTGGAGATGTTATTTACACACACTCAGAAAGTGGATGTCAACGATGGACAATGAACTGATCTGTCCTGTCAAGTACACTAAAGCAGTCTGTTCTATGTTTCATGCCCATTCATTCCATCCAAGCCAGACTCACTTCAGGTGGATTTCAGTGTACATGTTGAGGAAGTATCCTCCCAGCAGGTAGCCTGCGGCCGGGCCCAAGACGGCTGCAGTGTAGAAGATCCCTGGAGGGAAGGGAGAGAGTCCAAAGAGCCACAGGTTAGTCAGTATGTGCCTTTCCACTTCCTGTTTTCTACTTACCTCTTCCTGTTCTGGAGGTTGAAAAGGGTCCAATTGTTCTTTGGAGGGTTGATGTTTCATGAGAAAGAAGATTGAAGTGAGAAAGTGTGCAAATTACACTGTTTACTTTTTTTTTTTTTATGCCAGAGACCTGAATAGTGCTGACACTGGAATATAACTGGTGATAGCAGCCTTAGAAATCAAAATTACACGGTAAGCACTTAATCATAAGTTTATGACAACCTAATAATAGATATCATAGATGATACATGTAATTTGACAGCTGGAGATTCAGATGACTGTATGCATGTGTTTACTAGAACACACAAGACACATTTTATTGCTTTTACCCAATAAGCTCTTCCATCTGTATCCTGGCCTCAGCATTTGAGGTAATAGCAGTTCGGTGATTTCCCTCATTATGTTGTGTTGTTAGACGGGGTCTAAATGACTTTCTGAGGCTACAGGGAAAGTAGCTGCACGCACTCAAACAAATCACACCCCAAAACACCTCAATTACCGTACAGAAGGGGGAATGAGGGGGATGCATCTGATGAGAAAAATCAGTACTGTAGCAGCTGGATTATGGAAATTTTATCAACTCGTACTTTATGTTGTGTTAAGTATGTTTGTATGCTGACATTCAAACCGAAGTTTACGTTCACATTTATACAAACGACAGACATATTGGAGCCCGTGTCAAAATTACGCAAACGCGAATTTTAAATTATTTTCTCAATTTAAAACTCAGTGCCTCCTATACACTACCCTGCTCTGCTGAACAGAACCTGCTACTCACACACTCATAAATCGACTCTCCTCGCAGTCAGCTTTTCCACTATGACCCAAGCCAGTTGTTTCCGAATCAGTCACTTACTGACGTTTGTTTCAACTCTCACGCAACAAGTCTTTGAGTCGGTTTGTTTTCCAAAGCTAATATAAGCTCAACATTTAATAGTTTTTATTGTCAATGGATCAGATGATCAACAGAAAGTGAATCAGCAATTATACTGATAGCCAAGTATTATCGGTCGGTTTGAGGGTTATCATAGATCAGCCCACATGGTTTCATAGGTCGCCTACTGTCAACTGACGTGATTATAAAGCGTGTTGCACATGGAAAACTGGTGACATCTAGTGGTCATAGTAAAGGTAACTTGTGCCAGAGTTGCATTTGCTGGTTTTATTTAAGCTGATACAGGCTTTGCAGGGTCGAGGTCAGGAGAGCTCCCCACGTGACATCACAAGAAAACTGTCTAACAAGTAAGTAACACACTGAGTAACTTTGGGTTCCGAGATTCCAGTTTACTTTAAAACTGTTCCCCGAAAATTTCTATTAAGTTCTCGTATTATAAATGAAAAAAAGGGGTGCATAATGAAATGTAACAGAGGCATGCTGTACTGAATGAAATATTAGTGAGACTCACCTATATAAACAGGTGCATAGTTGGATTTTACATTCTCATCCAGATACGTAACCCCTAACGTGTAGAGAGGTGTAGCACCCACGCCATGTAGAAACTGGCCCAGCATAAACACAAAACGATAGCTGGACATTGCTCCTGCCTCCTTGTCCTGGCACGGACTCGTACGGTTGCCGGAGCATATTTCTGTTCGTTCAGGCAGGCTAACTTGGTAGGGGGGTGTGATGAAGTGAGGCAGTGCAAACACCAGAGAACCCAATGCCATGATTAGCACCCCCCATCCTAGCCAGCGAGGTTTGTGCCCTGTCCCGCCGAAGTAACTGACGAAGAGCAGGCAGACACAGGCGGCAATGTCATAGGAGCTAGCGATAAGCCCGGCTTGGTAGCTACGCAGGTCAAAACGCCTCTCAATGGAAGTGATCACTGTGTTAATGAAGCCGTTGATTATCATCCCCTGGAGGAAAGAAGCCACACAAAGGAAGAACAGCACCCATCGAGGGGTGTTAAAAACTTGGATGGCATTGGGCGTCAGAGCCCCCCAACCACATAGCTGATCGGAGTTGGTTGAGGTCAGGTTTAACCCCATAGCAGTCTCTGCGCTGGATCTTGTTTCCATCCCATAGAGCTGGCCAGGCAGTGTGGAAGCCCCAGTGAAAATGCGGGACCCAACTTGGCCATAGCTTCCAGGGCTGCCAGGGCTGCCAGGACTTCCGGGACCCGACCCTATTGGGCTGCCTGTCTGAGAGTCCACGGGGCTGGGGGTATCCAGAGAGGGACCCCCACTGACGGGGCAATCTTGCAGGTCCAGGAGCTCCTGCTTGGAGCTGAAGGAGGCATCGGCATTAAGCAAGACTGGCATTGCCCCTCTGAGGGGCAATGTGATATGATATCCTGTGGCACGGAGTGAAGGTAGATGTATGAACAGGTGACAGGTAATGTGAATCAGCTGAGGCTCGAGGTGAATTTGCTGTAGTCAGAACGTTGTCAGTTATGTCTCTGAAATGATCAATATTTGGCTTATATGGTGAACCCCAAGTGTCCACAGTCCTGAATGTGTGATAAGGCTCTTCGGGTGCTGCTATTTACAATATGGTACAGGTTGGAAAGACTGCTTCATACTGGCGCTGGGTAATGATGTCCTGTGGAGAGCAAAGAGATCATAAGTGCATCAAGTTTTAATGAGGCACCATAGCTTCAGTTACAGTGGGGTGCAATACTTTACAAGCCCTTACTCTCAAACAGCACAAGACAAACAAAGATTTCATTTTTTTTTTCAATAAAAAAAATAAAAAACAACATAATATTTAATACACAGCAAGTAGAATTTTTGTTTCATCGGAAACAAAGTTAATTTTTGATTAGTTTATGAAGTGGGGGGGGGGCTCAAGCTGAAATGTCATATAAGGGGGATGCGAATGTAACCCCTAAACCTAACATAATAACAACGCACAGTCGGCTAGTACATATGATCTTCATCATCGTCATCAAAAGTAACAAAATGGTCAGAGTGTATTTAAAAGTTATAGTAAAATAAGTAAAATTACATCAGTAAAAAAGTTCCTCTGATAAAGTTATTTCAAATTAACTCATTCATTTCTGATTAAAAGAATACTTGTACTGGCTAATTGTGTATTAAATATAACGTTGATAAAAAAAACAAATCTCTTTTTGATATTTCAAAATAAGGGGATGAAAACTTTTCCCCCCAGACTATAAATTCCAATAGCTCATTCAAACAATGTCCTGATTTACATTGGTTAATATTACTCAGTTGACAATTTGCACGTCTTACTAGTTTCTATCAAGTTTGAGATAACTGCAAGGCAAACAAATTAATTTACTTTTTTTTTTTTTTGAGTGCAGCTAATGTAAAACAATCAAATACGGTAGCAAACAAATGAGCCAATGACACTACTCCACCAGTAGGAGGCAGCAATTCACAAAAAGGTAGGAACCTTTTTGTGAATGAAATCTTGTGGTCAAACAGTAACGAGGTGAAGGTGTCCTGGTGCAATTCATTAACCCAGTGCAGTTGACCACCCTTGAAGCATCCTGTTCTGGCACTTGGCAAGGAAGGAGGGAGGGTGACACTTTTGTAATCACTGCTGCAAGTGCAACTATCTATCACAGTCACAAAATACAGTGTGAAGTACATTACACCCCGTTATGGGACTAATGTGAGCGCTGGATGCTCACTTGTGCACAGCTGGGAAAGAGAGAGATGGGGAAGATGGGACGTGTAGTTGAGGGGGATTGGTTGCATGTTTTTTAACAAGTAAATCAGATTGTCGTTCAAGTAGGTGCAACACAGACATTCAACTGCAGGACATGTTACATAGCTAAACCAAACTTAAATAATTTTGTTATATAGAACACAGTACAGCATACGTTTACCTCGAATCTATTTTGTTTGAACTGTACTAAAAAGTTAAATGGGTTAAATGACAACTAATTTCATTGTATTGTGTACGTATAAAGCATCTTCTTCTTCTGAATTGTAAGAGTGTTACGCTTATTAAGCATTTGTAAGAACAAAATACATCGCAGTTAATTGGATTTTTCAGGGCAGCTGGTTCGCGTGCTTTTATAAGGAAGGTTAACTAATTCGACTTTACAATGCACCTGTAAAGGCTGATAGGACACTAGCTGCGTGATGGAGCGATACATAAAACTGAGTTAATGAGTCGCTTCCTAGAATGTGTTGGGACTGAACTGACGTTAGTCACTGACAAAAATTTACCAAGACATTGGACTGGACACAAAACCAATAAAACCTCAGTACTCACACACACGCACACGCGCGCGCGCACACACACAGACACAGGTAATAAGGCGTTAAAAGCACGGTTTGTTCCAGCAAACATAACAGATCCCCGCTTTCTTTAACACAGTCATATAAACACTGGGCAGATGTGGACGCTCTATAATGAGATTTCATTTGACTAATTAGGGCAGTTAGGGGCACGATGTCCACATTTCAACCTCGCTACACATAGTTATGATCCCACAAGTACCGCTTGATAAAAGCATATTTGACTCATCGTGACAGTTTTACCACTAATTTAGTGAAACTTTCACTGGTCAACGCTGATTTTAGGGACAGCGGTCCATCTACCATAAAACACTGGATAATCTAACTTTCATTACCACGTGACCTCTACACAGCAGCAAGCTCTCTATGAGTGACATAATGTGCTGCCACGCAAACTTTCATCTTTATCCACAGGTGAAAATAGAAATTCTCACCAATGTGCGCAACTATCCCGTTAAAAGGACTCTGTCAATGTTTGAACCAGAAGTAAATGATTGAATAAAGAAATAAAGTACTTTATCAGTGTCCTCGTAACATCAAGTACAAGTAAACACATTATCTTCTAAACACACTAAACAGCAGAGCAGCGTGTCCCTCGACGCTGTTTCTGATCTGCGTTGCCCTGGTAACCGTCCTGTCCTCCTGCTCTGCCTAATCAACTCTTCTCACGCGTGTCGCTCCTCTAACGGCTCAGTTTTGCCAGATATTCGATAGTTTTACGGCCTGTACGCTAAACACCATACATTTTGAAATGGCCCCATATATTACAGTTTTGGCAAAGAAACGTCGTTTGGATTTCCGTGAACACTCACACCTGCTCATACCTGGTCCGCTCCTCCTCGCTGCCCGTCACCCCAGTAGCGCTCAGCTCGTGCCTCGTTTGCGCAGCTGCACTGGCACCGCAACAAACTTAAGAAACAACAATAAAAAAAAAGAAAGAAAAAAAAAGTCGAACACCGGTAAGAGAACAAAGCCCGGCCAGACACAAAGCACGGCTTCAACCTCTCGCTGCTGCGGCTTTCAATTGGTGTCGGACATTACAGTGTCACTGAAACGGCCGAGCCTCTGTTTTTTTTTTTTTTTTTAATTCCACAGGTTATTGCAGTTTCATGCACACAAAATAGCTTTGTTTTTTTTAATACACTCTCCTGGCGTTTTTAACTTGTTTTAGTACATATGATAGTTTGGGTCAAAATTAGATCATTTTAAAGCATCGGTACAATATTTCTTCATTTCCCATTGGGCAACATATCTGCAGTCTCCTCTCACTTGCTTCTGATCTGCCAGATAGTCTTCCTGTTCTTCCGTGAGCCTTGCCATCTGTTTGAGCTCCGTGTCCTGCTTTTTATCTCCTGAGTTCTCAAGAGGTCTTACTCAATTGTCCTTTTGGCTTAACGCAGCCTAAACCCTAAAGCGTTTAGTTATTACTTTCAGTTTCTTTGTTACTATGCCTGTTAAGTTTTTCCTCTCTTACCACTTCTTCCCACCTCCTACTCATCATTCCCTCATCGGAAGATCCAAGTCATTGTTAGTTATTTTCAGTTTTTTATTTTCCAGTTTGAGATATTCT
Source organism: Channa argus (assembly GCF_033026475.1). Taxonomy (NCBI): domain Eukaryota; kingdom Metazoa; phylum Chordata; class Actinopteri; order Anabantiformes; family Channidae; genus Channa; species Channa argus. The sequence continues at coordinate 23,328,255 of NC_090209.1, forward strand.
CTCATCATTCCAGTCTCCTTAGAAGTTTGTTTTTCTCTTGTTGCCCTGTCTACCTCACCACTACATACCATCATAACTCAGTGAACATCTATTCCCATGTATATGCATGAGTCATTTTCGGGGTCCTCCGCTAAAACTGATACCTTGTTTTGAGACTTCTTTTTCAAACATAACATAAATGTAAAAAATAATATGCAACCGCTGAAAGTCGCAGGCATAAGAAAGGCTACTGAACAAAAATGCCCAATTTACTTCCTTAAATATTATGGAAGTAAAATTGCTGACAGCTTTTCTCTACAAACATTCAATTTTTAATTGTGTTCAGCTATAGTTAGATCTAGAGTAGCAAACCCTTTTAGTTTTGGAAATATGAAATTAGTAACACTTAATATGTCATAATCAAAAGGCTTCCTACCTTTATTTCCACTTGCGGAAAAACCGGAACATGTTGTCTGATGACAACTTGAAACAATGTTGACGAATCAAAAGATAACACAGAGATGAAGTCGAAGCGACAGCGTAAAACAGAGACTAGGTCCTAAGCCCATCTCTCAAAGCTTCTTATAGTCCAGCACTGAGGCAGCAAATAAGCACTTTCACATGCTCTCAGCCCACATAATTCACCTGTGATATAACTGCTCACTGATGCTGGAGCTTTGCTGCCTCCCACAGGATGGACACTGTTTTTCTATGACCTGAGCTTATGTCCTTCCTCACCTCTTACACACTACAGAGATGGTAAGTTAAAAGCATTACTCTTTATTGAAACCGACATTTAAAAGGTCGAAAGACAAATAATATTAAAACTTGTGTCAGTCTGAATTGCATTTCCTGTTGCCTCATCAATATATAAGGCAACTGTTCAAAATAGATACTTATAGACAATTTGGAGATTTGAGAAAAATATTACAAAAGTAAGACTTTTTGGTAATTTTGTACAATTTTTATAAATTACTATTTTTCTCTTGTGGCCCCAAAGTTACTACTCAGACCACAAAAGACACCAGACTGGCCAACATCAGCATTAAAGAATCAACTGTTGGTGTCAGACATTTGTCAGAAAACAACTCTGGTAAACTGTTTGACATACCCAGTGCCAAAAAACAGAAAAAAACAGATGGCAACTGGACATCCAGTAGGCAACTAACCAAGAAGTCCTCTAACCTTAGTGCACTTATAGGCGATCTGTAAATACCCCCTCACACAATTAACAGGACAGTTTGTCGACTGGAAGGCAGGCGTCTGTTGAAACTTCACCCCTTTCGGTGCAACAAAAGCAGATAGCAGTTAGTGTTGGGTACTACAACAAGCTGGTTCGGCTCTTGCTTGAATTCACCCATTACAACGAAGCAACAGACAGTAGTTTCTCACTAGACTCAAACTGTGGTCTCCAGCGGGAAAGTCCTCTGCTATGAACCAAACCATCCACCCGCCCCATAAATCTACCTAGTCATATTTACAGGAGGACGGTCTCCGTTAATTGGTGATACACACAAAGTGAGGATTTATCTTTGCGGAGGGGTGGATAAAGAACTTCTAATGAATTAATGAATGATGATTCATTTGATTATATCAGCTGTAAATAACTAACCACAGCTAACATATACATTTCCTAGGTGGTCAGTTTGTTTTGATGCTTTCCTGCCCCCTGGTGGCCAAAAGGTCACCTATTCAGCTTTAAGAAAGGGACAATCATACCGTACTACATATACTGTATATTACAATTTGTTAATTTGAGCATAAAGAAATGCCGTCTCACTGCTAGCGTTCTTTTCATTTAACTTATAACTGCAGTTTTAACTGAAGCTTTCCCCGCTCATTATTGCATGTGCATGACCTCCACCGAGTACAGAATACCAGAAGGTCCTGACTACACAAAATGAATAGGACTGTCCAACCGTGCTGCTGTGAGCTGTTGTCTATTCAGCTGATCACTCATGTTAAGCAGGCACAACAAAGTTTGGCATAAAATCCAATTAAAATCTTATGTTTAATTGAAAGGTTGATGGATAGACAAATTAGGTCGGACCTCGTTTCCTGTCCGCGGTGGAGAATTCTTTAGTGTACACTTTGAGGAATTTTTGAGGGAATACATTGTGAGTAGCATTTTGTTTGTATGTAAAATGACGGGCAGAGCAGGGGACAATGAGTGGATCATGATCAGGCGATGATCACATGACCAGAGGTGGGTGTGCCTTCGAAGTTTAACCAGGCCACAATAACAATGTACTATGGTGAGGTAATACCCTCCTGTTTGTTTTTCTATCCCTAACTACTTGTGAATCAAACAAAGGCAGAAATTGAGAAGTTCTCACTGGCTTATTTGTCTCTTATTTCATTCCTGTTTAATTCTCCATCTCCCCTTTTAATTTCTGCTTTCAAGAGGGAGATCACAGCGAGGTAACTGCAATATTAATAAGCAATGGGCTCTGTTCTGTCTACCAGGTCCTTTATGTTCACAGCAGAAATATATTTGCTTTGGACTGGGGAGTCTTTCCACTCTGTGGCACACAAAGGCTTCTGAAGTATTGACAGGAAACCTCTCATGTGAGTATTACACATCTAGGAAACAACACACTTGGATTAATTTTTACCTCGGAGACAATGGTTATAAGATGCCACTACAATAAAATGTCACCCTTTTTTTTTTTTTTTTTTACTGGGAAGATAACAGTATTAACTGTCACAGATTATGCCTATGATAACACTCTAGTGCAGGACAAACCATGAGTGATATACATTACTAAATTAAGCTACAATGACATTGTGCATTTGGCCTCGTTGACCCTGTGCATGCTGGGAGTCTAATGCAACATACATCTAACCAGAACAGAGTGGGGGAAAAAAAAAAAAAAAAAAAACAGCCTTGATACCAGTCTGAGAGCTTTCAGTCCCTTTCTGCAATGACTCACCCTCAGTTCATTTCAGTCTGGTTCTGCAAAATTGGATTTGTGACTTGTTTTGTTCCATATTCTTTATTCATAAGCCTGAGGAGCACAAGCTGATGAATGAATGATGCTTGTTACCAGTTGTGGGGACACAGAGGAGATGCACTTAGAGAGAATGGAAGTTTGAGATCTTTGCAACTATGTGACAATACTGATCAACGTTAAAAAGATTTGGAGTTTGGGGGGAGCTATGGAATCAATTACTGAATCTTGACACCTCCTGGCTTTCATAAAGACGCGATCTCTGTGCACCACCGATAATGTATAACTAGATAAAACAATTGTAAATTTGCAAACAATGGGCCTAATGCAAGGTTACTGTTTCAGTTCCCTGTTAACTGGAGTAACTGTTTTGTGGTTGTACGCCTCCATTAACCAATCAAGTTCCCGTCTACATCCATCTCTGTCCAGTCTTCTAATTACATTCGTTCATCCATAGGCAACAGTTCTCCACTGATTATCGATGGATCCTCAGTGGAGATCGTCCAGAGCACCCAATTCCTTGGTGTACGTCTGGCGGACAAACCTCACCTCAGCAGTCAACACCAGCTCCATCACCAAGACAGCCCAGCAGCGTCTCTACTTCCTGAGAAGGCTGAGGAAATCGCATCTCCCTCCCCCGAGCCCACACACCCGTCACACAAACTCTTCACATTCCTGCAATCAGGAAAGAGGTTCCGAAGCATTTGGGCCGCCACATCCAGAGTGTGCAACAGTTTTTTCCCTTAAGCCATCAGGCTCCTCAATACACAGAACTGAAATGGAACTCACACACACATCACTCATCTCAATTCATTCCACCATCATTTATTCATTATTATTTTACACTTAACACTGCTGGATTTGTACAGGTTGGCCAGACAAAGAGATAGAGATAGAAAGGATGTGCAGCAGGTTAGGGTGATTAAAGATAAGGATGGAAATGTATTGACAGGTGCCAGGAGTGTGATGGGAAGATGGAAGGAGTACTTTGAAGAGTTGATGAACGAAGAAAATGAAAGGGAACGAAGAGTAGAAGAGGTGACTGGTGTGGAGCAGGAAGTAGCAAAGATTAGTAAGAGTGAAGTGAGGAGGACATTAAAGAGGATGAAGAGCGGAAAAGCAGTTGGTCCTGATGACATACCTGTGGAGGTATGGAAGTGTCTAGGAGAGGTGGCAGTAGAGTTTTTGACTAGTTTGTTTAACAAGATCTTGGAGAGTGAGAGGATGCCAGAGGACTGGAGGAAAAGTGTACTGGTACCAATTTTTAAGAACAAGGGAGATGTGCAGAGCTGTGGCAACTACAGAGGAATAAAGCTGATGAGTCACACAATGAAGTTGTGGGAAAGAGTAGTGGAAGCTCGGCTAAGGGCAGAGGTGAGCATTTGTGAGCAGCAATATGGTTTCATGCCTAGAAAGAGTACAACAGATGCAGTATTTGCTTTGAGGACGCTGATGGAGAAGTACAGAGAGGGTCATAGGGAGTTGCATTGTGTCTTCGTAGATTTAGAAAAAGCGTATGACAGGGTGCCGAGAGAGGAGCTGTGGTATTGTATGAGGACGTCTGGAGTGGCAGAGAAGTATGTTAGAGTGGTGCAGGACATGTATGAGAGCTGTAAGACAGTGGTGAGGTGCTGTAGGTGTGACAGAGGAGTTTAAGGTGGAGGTGGGTCTGCATCAAGGATCGGCTTTGAGCCCCTTCTTGTTTGCTCTGGTGATGGACAGACTGACAGATGAGGTTAGACAAGAATCTCCCTGGACTATGATGTTTGCAGATGACATTGTTATTTGTAGTGAGAGCAGGGAGCAGGTGGAGGAAAATCTAGAGAGGTGGAGGTCTGCTCTGGAAAACAGAGGAATGAAGCTTAGCCGCAGCAAGACAGAATACATGTGTGTCAATGAGAGGGACCCAGGTGGAATGGTGAGGTTACAGGGAGCAGAGGTGAAGAAGGTGCAGGACTTTAAGTACTTAGGGTCAACGGTTCAGAGCAACGGTGAATGTGGAAAAGAGGTGAAGAGGCGAGTGCAGGCAGGTTGGAACGGGTGGAGAAAAGTGTCAGGTGTGTTGTGTGATAAAAGAGTATCAGCGAGAATGAAAGGAAAGGTGTTCAAGACGGTGGTGAGACCAGCAATGTTGTTCGGCTTAGAGACAGTGGCACTGAAGAAAAGACAGGAGGCAGAGCTGGAGGTAGCAGAGCTTAAGATGTTGAGGTTCTCTTTGGGAGTGACGAGGATGGACAGGATCAGGAATGAGGACATCAGAGGGACAGCTCATGTTAGATGTTTTGGAGATAAAGTCAGAGAGGCCAGATTGAGGTGGTTTGGACATGTTCAGAGGAGAAACTGTGAATATATCGGTAGAAGGATGCTGAGGTTGGAGCTGCCAGGCAGGAGGTCTAGAGGAAGACCAAAGAGGAGATTTATGGATGTAGTGAGGGAGGACATGAAGTTAGTTGGTGTGAGTGAAGAGGATGCAGAGGATAGAGTTAGATGGAGGCACATGATTCGCTGTGGCGACCCCTGAAAGGGAGCAGCCGAAAGGAAAAGAAGAAGATTCTACACTTAACACTGCACTACACCGTTTACCTGCTGTGCACATTCCACTGCATTGCACTATAAACATGCTGCACATTTAACTGCACTATACTGTTTACATGCTGCTTTTTGCACCTTTAGCACACTTGACTATACTGTACTGTACTGTATAATCGAAGTATACAATAGGTTTACTGGTCGGCACTGTCTCAGGTTTTGTGTCCTGTCCTGTGTTATCGTGTGTCGTCTGTGTGTACTGTTTTTCGTCTGCAGTGTTTGCACTAGGTTGCACTCGATGCACTTTACATGTCTTGTTTTGTAGCACCATGGTTCTGGAGGAACTTTATCTCGTTTCCATTGTGTACTGTGTATAGTAGAAATGACAATAAAAAGCCACTTGACTTAACTTGAAGTTAATGTTTGCACCAGGTGGTTCTCATCCCTGCAAAATTGAAATTGGATGTAAGGCCACAGTGAGCATCAAAATGTAATCAGTATATTCTTGAGTCCAATTGTAGTCACGGTTTTATCGATCTTTGGCCACTAAAGGCTAATTAGATCATCATTGGAGCTATGTGTACAGCTGTGTTAATTCTGAAGCAATTCCTTGGAAGTAATTTGTTTTCACAAGAAAGGAGTGGATGGACTGCGAAAGTCAATACTTTCATTTACTTACAATGCATTTACTGTTTTTGCACTTTTTCAAACCCCTGAAAATTACACATCCAACAAACCAAACTCATGAGCAGCATTGTGAATTTACTTTTTCTGCTTCAGGACTTTCATTCCTGAAGGCACTGTGAATGCTGGAATAGGCCCGAGTGTTTCTACAAAGCAGATTTCTGCAAACCTTGAGACGGTTGCAGGAAGTACACGATACTGCCCATATTTCTGCGAGTATTCGCTCATAAACTACAGAACTGGATCATGAGCATTACATTATCATCACAAACAAAATTTATGGCTCTGTAATAGTTGGTGAGTCATTAAACGCCCAAAGTTTTCTTTTCCTTCAGTATCATCTGCATAAAAACAAACAGTTTTTGCACATAATGTGTTGGGCAACCGATGACTTTTTGTCGCAGACAAAGCGCACACACACACACACACACACACACACCATATTTTGCCTTGGAATGGATTTTATAGTAATATGGAAACTGTCTGAATTGTCCAATTATTTATCCTCCTGGCAGCCAGTGGACCTCATCCAATACTATTTTCATATATAATTCTAAATCTTTATCACATTTGTCTGTTTCTTTTGGCTGCGATCACACAAGTATTTTCAGTCAGATTAATCAAACTCTCTTACATAGACAGATTTGTCGTTAATCCCTTATTTCAAGCCAGCAATTGCCAGGTCTTCATAACGTGTTTGTGAGACCTAATCATTATCAAAAAGAATATAAACTTCATACAGACCACTAACACAAAATGCTTCATATGACAAAGATGAATGTTAAGTTTGCAGTGTTTGTTTTATTTCTACATTTTAATTAAATTCAACATAACATGTAATGTAAGGTATGTATTCAGGTTAAATTAGCTTAGTTGCAAAGTCAAATGTTTATCTCAGCAAGACAACGTTTGTTTGTGGTTAAAATTGTGGCATTGTCCTCGCATTTGAATGTTAAAACGTGGCCCTTACGTAATAAGGTCTGAAAACTTTCCATTTCCACTATCACGCATCATGTGCTAACTGAAATGTTGAAATGGCATCAAACGATCGCTCTTTCCCTGAGCTGCTCCCATGATATTCTGATGCATCAATATGCACATGAGAACTTGCCGCTCTGCAGCACCAAGGCACGTCCTCATTTCACATCAGTCAGCTCCAGTTCTCCCAGTACAGTAGTTGCCTACTGTACAGTGGGTTTTATAACCCTCTGGGGGCCCAATGTCAATGTGTGGAATTATTGGGATGGGACCAACTAGGCACTCACATAACTTGGCTACAGCATAGAGAGCAAACGCCAACTAGTCCCACGGGCACCAGACAACACATTTAACCATTAGGGATCTTCATTGTGTTCTGCTGCAAAATTACAGGAACACAAGTGGATAGGAAGGACAGAGATTCTGGTTGAACTCTGCTGTACTTCCCCTTGAACCACAGCTGAAAAGACATTTGCATAAAATGCAAATAATTCTGTTGTTTTCTGTTTATAAATACAATTTCCTGGTTTTGATAGGAAGTAAGGAGATGCCGTTCCAGATGGTATGCATGTTAAACAACTTGTCAAATAAAAAGGAACCTGATTATACATGCAAATCATCAAAAGCACTGTCACAGTTTGTATATGTGATTATGGGACGGGGTATCCCCAACCTTTCTTCCATTACAACTATGATAAAATGTCTCAACATCTGCTGGGTGCCCCTTGTGATGATATGACTTGTAATCATCCCGGTTGTAATTATCTTCTGGAGTTTTCCCTAGTGCCCCCTTCAGAGCATCATTTTAATTAAAAAATGTTGCCATGTTATCATGTTAAACTAAGAATATTTTAGGTAAGAATAAAGACTAAAGGAACAACACTAAAATATTTTATCTATAAAGTGTCCTCATACTATGCAGTGGAGTAGTACTAGGAATCAATGTTCGCAGAGTGGGAAGAAAAAGAGGCTTAGAGGCCCATCTCATTTTCGTCCCTGGACCTCTGAGCAAATCTGATTGTGTGTAGTCTCATTTTTTATTTCAGTGTATTAAATTTTGTTCAGACATAACTGTTTAATGAGTTAGCAAATCTTTTGCCACCGTTAAAACGAAATAATTAGAGCCACTATTACAATGGTGCATGGTGAATGTGTTTGCAAGAAAAAAGCCCAATGTTCACATTCAGAACAAAGTTTAAAAATAATTACAACTAACAACAGCACAGAGAGACACATCCAAAACAAAGTGTTGCAGGCGTCTGACTGCCGAAACAAGCAGACTATGTCAGACATGCATCAGCCTTCTCTGCCCTACATGTCACAGACATGCCACCACATGTGATCTTGCTGCCTCCTGTTGGCAGTGAAATCAACTGGAAGAAATGACCTAGAGGAGCAGCCAATGGGAGGCCACGAGTTGAGATGTGGTAGCACAGTGTAAAAGGCGACTTGTGCAAGAAGAAACATTGTCAGTGTCTCGGCCGTTCAAAGAATGGCTGGGAAAAGAAGAAGATGCAGAAGGGAAATGACTGAATGGAAATGTGTGATGACAAAAATACTCGTGGAACAAATCAAATATGATCACAAAAAAATGGGTGGTAACACCCTCAATGTAAGAAATAATTCTTAACTAGGCTTAATAAGTGACATTATGACGCATTATTGGAAAAAGGATGCGGCAGTTTTCTCCTTAGTCGAGAAGTGAGAACAGAATAAAAACACCGGGGAGGGTCTTGCTTTTTTAAGAAAATTCGATATAATATGGAGCCCAGCTCATCATCCTCAAACCATCCTCAACAATTTTCACTGCATTTTGTGTCAACAAACAAAATCAGCAGCCCTGAATTATGTCAATGACAGGGTGTAAAAACCCACCTACGTGTGGTTGTACTGCAAAAAGCACACACAGGTCACTTGGCAGACTGAAGTCTTACGGCTCAAAAGATGAATTAAACTCAGTTGGCAGTTTAGTGCAGAAAACGGCATGTGGGGCACGAGGCACATTGAGAGTCTTTTTATCCTGCCCTGGTCCCATCTGTTTCTTTGTGCTGGGTCAGACAATCTCTTCAAATGAAACTGCATTTATTCTGCACCAAGCTCATCACCACAGCAACACGGGTCCCCTATGAAATTACTGTATTGTCTCGTTAAAATCTCTGTTGTTCTACCTTCGCTTGACCTCGTGACTTTTACTGCCATCATCACATAGCAGGGACCATCCTGTCGCAGCTGCGTTAAGGCGCACGAGGCCGCAAAGTAACGAGAAACTTCAAACCGTTGATGAGAGGACTGACGGCTGTGTAATGAGCTGACAAATGCTGAGTCATCGTTCCGACTGCCGTCTTGTGCAGGGGCCTGGAACACAACGTGCACACAGCCAAGTGAGAACAATGCCACGGTTGGGATGGAGACCGCTGAGCTTCAAAATGAAAATGAAGAAATGCGGGTATTAAGTGAACTACGAGGACAGCGGCTGCCAGGACTCACTGGGGAGCAACTTGGGGTACGTTGCCTGAAGGGACCAGGAGCCTGTGGTCAATGGAAGACCTGCTTCACCAACTGAGCCACAGCCGTCCTTATAACTGACAGGAAGTCACGCACACATAGCCTTATGAATCATTTTCGACACGCTTACACCTACACACAGCAGCTAGATGACAGGAACCACTGGCCGCCTCTGTTACCAATAACCACCACTCGTTCCTGCCAGCTGGATTTCACTATGGTAATATCCGCAAAAGGGACAGAGTCTTTATCTCTTAATCGGAACCACACTGCCTCTGTGACCTCTTGAAAAATATACTGAGTATGATTTTGGATGGAATGGACAGATATTTGCCGGTTCTTTCTCTTTCTAGCCCAGAGGGAGATGAGAACGGTGACGCCATCATTGCTTCTGCTCATCAAACGTTAGGACGATGCCATGAAGCAGTTGTGTCTTTGCAAAAAGACTTGTAGCAGCAGAAAACTCTCTAATTAACATCTTCCCTCTTTAATCGCTTCTTCCAATCATTGGGCTACGAAACATCTCCTCATTGTAAAGCAGCTCAACCGTGGAATTCATCCCTCAAGCATCAGTCTATTGCTTTCTCTTACTTTTTGTATGGGTGCATCAGCTGTTTTATCACCTATACCACTGTACATCTGGTGGATATGCACAATTATAGAGCTGTAGTTACATATTTACTGCCCGTTAATAGTTCACCGGGCCCTTTTTAAAATGTGGCCAACATGTAACGCAGCGAAGTGTCTACACAGAGTTTCCATTTTGTGGTTTAGAGGGGTTTGAACTGCTGTGAAGTCAAGACATCTACAGAAGAGGAAACACAATGACAAAACTAAAAATATGAATGAGTGGTGGAGGATGGAAATTTGCACACACACACAAAAATAAACTATCAATATCATAAGCTGCTTACTAGTTGTATTAATACTGTAGTTGTAATATTAGCAGTATTATTATGTGGCATTGGTGACACCAGTGTGACATTGTGCAATCTGCAAGATGCATTAAGGCCATGAGTAGAATTAGTTTGCATGTATAATTATTTTGAAAATGCATGTCAGCATCAGAAGGAAATGATCAGTCGAGAATTGTTGTAAAGATAAACATAAAGATAAGTGAGTAGACTCAGAAACAGAACAAATGCTGACTGGGTGCCATTGAAAGGGGGTTTGATTTGACACCAAGTTTGCAGGAGCCCTCCCCTCAACGTGGGTCCTTCTACGAGTCTGTCTGACCTTCTGTGTAGAGAAGGTCTTCGCCTACTGTTTTTCCACTGACTTTGACAAATGTCTGCTGAAGATGCAAAGCTTGCTCAGTCTCCCAGGTGGATGTGCAAGCACAATTTGGTTTGAAGCGGACACTTGATGCCTCCAGTGCGTATTAATACGATAGCTAATTTAACAAATGACATCAGTAACACATGCATAATCATATAATCAACATCTTGAACAAAGATATAATTATCACTATGACAGCGATAATGTCACTATGACACATCATGTAAAATACCATATAGCTTACGGTCTGATATTTCGGATAAACAACCTTGAGCCCCTTGTATACACTCCGGTTATTTAACCAAGTTTGGGAAATCCCCGATGAACTCTGCGCACTGTGGAGCCCATGAAGCTGCAGCTCCCGGAGGTTTGACGTAGGTGTCGGGCCACAGCAGCGCAAATTTTTTTTAGGCTGCGTGTGCGCGTTTATGGGAAAAGAAAGCATGCGACGGTGCAGACGACACGTAGGATGCCCTGCCACAAATGTTGGGTCTTGCAGACAGCAGCAGTTTACACACAGCCTAGCTGAACACTAAAGCACACACACACACACACGGCAAACCAGTCTGACATACTGTAGAAATAGCAGACTAGACAATGCAACGGTTTACTGTATGAGCGCACAGTCGAGGCCCGGTTACATCTTGGATTTCATCAAGGTATCCCCTTCCCTTTGGGGTTCCTCCCTGTGCCGGAATCCCCCTCCCACCTGGGCTTGTCTACAGAGAGAAATGATGTTCGCTACAGTGGTTATTAAAACATTTTGGTTTGAGCGTTTCATGCTGATCCAGTGTCCAAAGCACGTGGGGGAAAAAATATATATATATGGCACTATGTTTTTTTTTTTGGAAACTATGATTAATTAGAATACGAACAAACACATTACAGGTCAGATGACAAAATCTATATTCAGCTATCGAATAATATTTAATGTGGAGCATTGTTTAGAAATACAGGCTGCTGACTGGATGCAGCTCTAAAGATATTTGCTACAGCGCAACACACCATGTCCAAGCTCCATGTGAAGGATCAATGCGCCCAGATGCTTCATGTATAAATGATAAAGAGGAGCAGTGCCTCCGGGATCCGACACCGACTCCTGATGATTCAAGATGCTGCAGATTCCACACTAAACGCATTTCAGCTCTGCACATGTGGATACGTGGTTATGCCCACGCAGCCGACGCACCAAGGAGCGCATCCTTCAAAACCAGCGCCCGTGTCACAGTAGGCATGAAAGGAATGAGCTTACCTGGAAATGTGCGTTTATTAATCCGCTTCTTCTCACATAACATTCTGTTTTTCATGTCGCATCTCCTGGGAGAGAGGCTGCAAATGCGGTGCGTTCATTGTAACAGCTGGTGGTTTGCGTCCCTGCTAGAGTCGCGCTGTTGAGCACTGGGGTATGGAGGATGAGTGGTGCCATGCCAGCAGCAATTCCTTCTCCTAAAAAAAAAAAAAAAAATTTTTTAATACAAATATATATTTTTTACTAATTAAACTGCAACTACAAAAATGAACTGTAGTAACCACTATTGCAACATGATTGTATTGTTTTTTAAATTAAATTAATAGGGTTGTTTTTCCCTTTTTCATAAATGGCTCCAATGTTGATACTGAACACATCAACAAAAATAAAGAGTCTTGCGACTTAACTTAACGTCCAGTTTTTGCAAATTCACCAACTAACTTTTGTATGGTCTTGTTCAGATATAGGTCTGTATAAATAAACTAATTTTTAAAGATTTTTTTTTTGTCCTTTCGGCTTATCCCGTGAGTTCAGCATCGCCACAGCAGATCATTGTCTGCATTTTGATTTGGCACCGTTTTTACACCGGATGGCCTTCCTGACGCAAACCTCCCCAATTTCTACCGGGCTTTGACCGGCACTGCACAGCTGGGGTGGTGAATGGGCTGTAGGGGGTTCAGTATCTTTTCCAGAGACACTTTGACATACAGCCAGGACCAGGGATCGAACCACTGACCCTGTGGTCCGTGGATGTCTGCCTTACCAACTGATTTGAATAGTGCTTATTGTAAACAAAAGCACACGTTTGTGGGCTAAAATGGTAAATGGTCAGAACTTCTATACTTCTTTTCTACCTATTGGTAGAACTAACCTTATAAGGGCCACACTCAAGCCTCTAATGTGAAATGTGTGCTTATGATCACCAACCAACCTAACCACCTCTGTGTCACATCATTTCTATTATTAATACAAACACTTTATTAATTCAGAAACTATGTTGCATGGAAACAGTGATTACAGAACCTACAGAAATGTATCGCAGCTGCAGCTTAGTGGCATAAAAACATAATTCTTAATGAGAGTTTAACATTATGACTCTGAAGGGAACCGTCACCCTGTTGGCATCTCCCTTTCATGTAGACCTAGTTCAACTATTTTATGGATTCCCGTGAAGTTTGGTACAAGTATTCAGGGTCCCAAGAGCATGAGCCCTACTGCATTTTGTGATCCTTTGACAACAGCTGATTGAACCACTTGGCCTTTGTGAACCCCCCCTCCCCTTCTTTTCTTTTCATAAAAAATGTACTATGCTGAGCACTATGGACCTACTTTAACAATCCACAGGAGGTGTAATCTCATTTAAGATACGTGTTAAATCCTTATTGTTTTTCTTCGGCTGCTGCTCGTGTTTGGCGCTAATAACCTCCCATACTGAGGATTCACTTCTCATCTTCATCCTCATCTTCTTGACCAATGGTGTTCAGCTTCTGTGGCGCTATCAGATCTGGACCAATTGCTGTGCTCTAGTGAGGAGCTAAACCAGCAGTCAACAGATATGTTTCCACAATGACTGATGGGTAGATTTATAGCTTGGCAATAACCTCAGGATTAGCATATTTATGTCATTGACTGTAGCATTTAATGGAATAAAAATCGTTAGAGGGGAAGCTTAATAACAAAACAAAACAAAAAAAAATACTGCATAAAAAAAAACAACTTTCAATTGAATTTTGCATTTCGAGTTCTCCATTACATACAGCTTTGTTAATCTGCAATATCACAGCCTCCTTCAACTGGTATTTCCGAGCTTTTACCACTAGAGTGTGACATTATACTTTTGCTTTGGTCATTTTAATGACAAAGACACTGTCGATTTTTTTTCCCCCTTATTCCCCCCCCGAGTTTCTCTCGGTGAGCAACATAATTATTCTAAGTGTCACTGAATTATGTACAGGACATTACAGTATCCACCCATAAAAACCTGTAATGAAACCTGGTAGAGATTAAAGTGACATAACATAAAGACAGATGGGGTGGGGCTTACTGGGAAACCGAAAGTGGTCTTTTGACATGTGAACTCAGTCTGACAGAACAAGGAAGAACGTTGGAAGACATGGCTGCATACTCAGAAGATTTGACCTGTTCCATCTGTCTCACTATCTTCACTGATCCTGTGATCCTCGTCTGTGGACACTCTTTCTGCAGAGAATGTATTACGCTTGCTCTGAGTTCCCAGCACCAGTGTCCACAGTGCCGAGCAACTGTACCAACAGAAGGGAAATGTCTTCTTACCAATCACATTTTGAAAAGTCTTGCGGAAAAGGCGAAAGAAGCAGACAAACTAAGGAGAGAGCGTGGAAATGACAAAGATGTAAGTTTGTGATTTAAAAAAAAAAATCATTTTAGACACTGTTGTCTGTAGCATGTTAGTGGTATTAGTAATAATCATAGTGCTGTTCGTTTCTCTATTTTCTAAGGTTTTTATTTAGCAACTGTTGATTATTTAATTGCTTTATTTGTCTTAAAGGCAGCTGAGTTATGCCCTGAACATGAAGAAAAGCTGAAACTGTTCTGTATCACAGATCAGCAGTTAGCTTGTATCATATGTCGAGATGCGGAGAAGCATGAAGGACACAAGTTTAAACCTGTCAAAGAAGCCGCTGCATCTCTGAGGAAGGAGCTGGAGACATTTGTGCAACATGTTTCTAATGATATCCAGGCCATAGAGGGAAAAGCCAACGCACAGAAGGAAGAAATAACTAAAACCAAAGGAAAGTCTGAGCAAATCAGCTCCCAGTTTGAGGAGATGCACCAGTTTCTGAGACAGAGAGAAGAGGAGATAAAGAAAGAGCTGAAAAAGAAGGAGACAGAGCCTGTTAGGAAAATGAATGAGGTGTTAAATGGGATAGAAACAGCTTTGTCTGAGAGCAAGGAGCTAAAGGAAAAGGTAACATCAGTCCTGGCAATCTCAGACTCAGAAACGTTCTTAAAGAGCTGGTCTGAGGATAAGAAAATGAAGGCTGCAAAGTGCTCATTTAAGCACAGAGGAGGAAGTCTCCAAGTGGTGAACACCTCTCTGTCTTTGGGGCCTTATGAAAGTCACCTGCAGTTCTTCGTGTGGAAGGAGATGATTCAGGTGATCCAGCCCCGAGCAGAGCTGTTGTCAATCCAAACAAACAACACATATATAACAGTATCTGCATCCCAAAACGAACCAGTCAGGTGTCAAAATTGCCAAGTCTTTAAGGGATTAAAGAGTTATGACAGGCAGACGAGCTCAGTGACGAGCTCATTCAGCAACGACTTCAGCTCAGGGCAGCATTACTGGGAGGTAGATGTTGGAAAAAGGACATATTGGGAATTAGGGGTAAGAAACAATTTCCTGAAATACAATGGCCAAAGTTATGTTGTCTGTGGACAACATACTTTTAAATTGCAATTGAACGCCACACCTCGGAAAATTGGGATTTACATAAACTGCTCCTCTAAGGAGCTCTCTTTCTATGACGCAGACACAATGAAACATATCAACACTTGCAGTAACGTGCCAGTTCCGGCCTCAGCACATTTTAACATTAAATACACCCCATCAGATCAAAACCCTATGACAGTGTGCTGGTACTGGCCGAGGGATGATGGGTAAACAGGACATTTTCCAGCCGTGTAATAATCAAAGAAAGACACACCAGCGCTAACAATTCCACCACCGTGCTGCCCAGTCTTTAACATGTTTAGTGCTACTGTGGGCAACATTACATGATTATGCATTTCATAATTATTGCATCTTAAAAGATTAAATAATTTGTTCAAAAAATAACTAATTCTAATCAAAATAGTATTTTAATCAAACATACAGATGGTGCAGAGAAATCAATTGTGTTTCATCAATTGTGTTTCATCAATTGTGTTTCATCAATTGTGTTTCATCAATTGTGTTAATTATACAGAAATCACAATTAGATATTAGAGTAGGGATGATTTAATTTTTCTTTTTTTTTTCTTAAATGATGCTGCATTGCAAATGTAGATAGGTAAAAGTCTGATGTCACTCCGCTGTACGTAAAACCTACATACACATGAAACAAGTTAATGAACATAGTTCTATTTTACTGTGACTTTGTTTCTACTCAAACAAACATCAAAAATTACAGCTGATTTGATAAAAATGATTGTTATCCGCTTATGCCTTAGTTTGGAAATTATTAGAGTCGCTGATGTAACAGGGCTGTAGCAGTGCTGCAGAGTAACGGTACTGAAACAGGCATTGGTTCAGTGTGCTAATCTGAGGTTGCAGCAGTCTGTGGAATGTGCATGATTTATTAAAAAAACAAAACAAAAAAAAAACCAACAACAAAATATTTAGTTTAGTTTTAGTGCATATTAAATTTAACAATTTAGTAAGGTAGTTTGTTGCTGGAATCATCTTCACTATTAACGTGTGTGGGTGTATAGTATTTTGTTTGCTCTGTTTAAATTTACATAATTTTGTTAATCTCCTGCATAGATATTGTATATCTTACACTAAAGGGCATCGTGAAGATGCTGGTAGGTGTAATGTAAGTGCTCTGCTTATAAAGCTCTTTTATCCAAAGCGCTTTACAATGTTGCTTCTCATTCACACATTCACACACACACACACACACACACACACACGCTCACACACTGATGGCGATGGCTGGCTTGCAAGGGGCTCACCTGACTCCCAAGGACACTTCCACACGTACCCAGGAGGGACTGGGAGTTGACAACTGCTTTACCAACGGAGCTACAGCCGCCTTCTGTACAATTAGTATAAGAATGTACAAGTGATATTTTGTTACTGCTTGTTACACATATTCATGTAATGTAAATCACAAATACTGTAAATAAAGTCACTGTCAAATGATGCAGTCAGACATGTGGTTATTACCTCCCATGATTATACACACAACACTAACAACTCAGTGTATTTTTTTCATTAGTATTGTAAAATATTAAAATACGCAGAGTGATACTTACAGTACTACTTTATTCTTTTCTGACTTTGCATTGCAGTGAATTCAACATTCAGACAAGGTAAAGTAATGATCTGCTCTGAGCTGCTGAAGTTGAAATTTTCAGTTGTAATTCAGTTTAATTTAAGGAAACAAAACATGTATTCACGAGTACTTATTTGTTCACAACTATAAATTTGATCACTTGTAAGTTAATGGCCTTTGCAGATTCTGTGAGCTTTATAGCATTATAATGATTTTATTGCAAAACACCCGGGCTGGTAGGAGGTTAAAAAAAATAAATAAAATGATGTGATGGGAACTCAGGCAGACTTGTTACAGACGGAAGCAGTCCAAGAAGAAGCAGGGCACAGTAAGCAATAGGTATAGCCCACAGAGAACAAACAAGGTGGAGCTAGAGAATCCAGGTTGGTCAACAGGTATAACAGGTGGGCGTGGCTAAAATCTATGACTGAATCAACACAACAAATTACAATAAATAACACTAATGAACCCACAGCCGGTTTCAATTAGCTGGGGTTGGGCAATAGATTGTTAACAGGTCAGTGAACAAGCAACGACCAGTGACTGAGAAATAAAGACCAGGGGGGAGGTGATGGGGACATCTAGTGGCTGGAAAGGAGATGCAGAGACCAAGGAAACGGACCAATACTGTACATAATGTACAAGGACACCTGATGGTCAAACTTCCCACATCCATGAGGGACATATTTCCTCTAAATGTATTTAAGTAATACCACTATAACTGCTACTAATATTAATTATATTAATACTTTTGAGTGTCATCCAACCGGCAGTGCTCACAGCTGACCACTAGAGTGTGATATTACACTGATCTTTGGATGTGTTTTAATGGCTCCATGAAATGAAACTTAAGTAGTCAGAAATGTACTGGACACATGGGGTGTGTCTTTTCCAGGAAAGTGAAAGTGACGCACGACAGAAAAACAAAATAATTTAGCCATGGCGTCTGCGTTTTACTCTGAAGACTTGACTTGCTCCGTTTGTCTGACCATCTTCACTGATCCAGTGACTCTTCCTTGTGGACACGCTTTCTGCAGACAGTGTATTACAGATGTTCTGAATACAGAGGCCCAGTGTCCACAGTGTCACACAGCAGTCCCAGCAGAGGGGAAATGTCTTCCAACGAGTCACATCTTGAAAAGTCTCGCTGAAAAAGCCAAAGAAGCAGAAAAGATTCAGAAAAAACACGGACATGACAATGCAGAGGTACGTGATGGTTTTTCTAAAGTAGTTAAGTGCAGTATAGTCTTTGCTGATGTTAATATTGGGACTCGTGCTCTTGTTCTGTAGCCGTGTGTAATCTGTCAGATTAGATTATAATGTCTCCCTGCTGTTTTTTTGTATTTTACTGCAAAGCAACTGCAAATAATGCAGTGCCAGAAGCTCAGTATCAACTGTCCAAAGTGAGTCATTATTTGCTCCCTGTAGTGTCCACAGCTGAGTGACACAGAGGGGGGGGCTTTAGTCCCCTTTTATATCCAGCAGACTGGACCACTAAACCAGGTACAGTTGATTCAGAACTCTGCTTCTCGAGTCCTGATCAGAACCAGAAGGAGAGAACACATTACACCAGTTGCCTGTTGATTAAAAAAAAAATATGCATTTTATTAAACTTGTACTTCGTGGTCGTGCACCAGATTCTCACATGCTTCCAGAGCTTAAAGCAGTCCGTGCTCTCAGATCCTCTGGCGTTTAGTTTTTTTTAGTTGTTCCAAAGTGCAGGACAAAAATGTTGGAACAGTCTGAGCCTGAGAACAACAGAAAGTGTGGATGTTTTAAAAGCAAACTTAAAACCCACCTTTGTAGCCTGACGTTTGATAAAATAATGTGTGTTTTATGCATTTATTTACATATTGTTTAATTAATCTTTTACCTTCTTTTATTCTCGTTTTTCTCATGTTATATTTGTCAGTTTTTATCAATTTAACTTCTTTAAATGTAATTACTTTTATTGTGTTCTTATAATTGTTTATTTATTCCAAATTTAATTTTTAACTAATCTTTTATTTGTTTGCAGTGGTCTCACTGTCCTATAGTCTTATACTTTAAGGTCTTATTGCCCTCTGGCTTGTTTTTTTTAATACTCTTGTTATACTGAATACTATTGAATACTGTGATCCAAGAGGCAGTAAATTTAATCTTTAACTGGCCTGAGTTTGTTGGGGTGGTATGAGTTTGAGATGGGGCCTAAATGTGGGAAAGGTGGTAACATACACTGACTTGAAACCAAAGATTTATTAAGGAGATCTAGAGACTACAGCACAGAGCTCGGTTTATTGAGAAGAAAGTTATTCTGGTTCATACGCAAAAATGTTTCATGCACAAAGATTGCAAATGATACTGGACTGAATGGGTTGCAATTTTGCAGGGCTTGTGATGCTCAGGATAAAAAAAATCTTAAGATTTATAGCCACATCTATATCAATAATTTCACTGTGCGTCACATAAGTTTTAAGAAGAGGTTGTGTGTTGAATAAGTACAAGAAAGCAGTATAATATGAGGCATCTAGAAGCAACAAGTGAGAACTGCTAGACATCCGTAGGGGTAGGGTTCTGCTTCAGCCTGCTCCCTTTTAGTCTCACTGAGAGGATATTAGGTATCATATAGTATAACACTGATTGTAATTTGTACAAAGATGCAATTATGTGAACGGGGAATGTTTATTTAAATGTCAACAAATGAATCCTAATGAAAACACATCGATTGACATTTTTAAATACTGTTTAAGGACACAGACTAGCTGGGGAGTCCAGAGGGAGAAAAGGACATCAATGGTATGACAAGTGGTCTAATCATGTATTTAAGTAATAGTACAAATTACAAGTAACTTTAAATTAATTGATTGGTTAATTAAAAGTATGAAAGTATAAGTTAAAAAAAAAAAAACATTAAGTAAAAATATGATTCATGCAGACTCACTTCCCATCAGTGAATATGATACTATAAGATTATAATGAATGATGTAAAAATATGTTCATCTCTTTGATAATTAAACCTAATTCAACAACCTTATGTGCCGTTTTGGTATGTATGCGTTTTATATGCAGTAATTATGATGCGACTTACTCTCTGAAGTGTTAGTTTGCTTGTGAAGTACAGAGTGGGGATAATATGAAGCTGAAAGTATTTGCTGACTGTATGGTGGAGTAAAAGTGTGGTTTTTGCCTCTAAAAGTAGGTAAATGTACTTAGTTACTTTACACTAATGGTATAAGATAACATAAGACTAAACTGGTGACAGGATCAACACTACACCTACTGTATGTGAGCATGGTGATATGGTTCCTGTATTATTTAGCACCTCTTTTAACCTCACAGAGCTGTGTCCCAACTCTCTAATATCTCTAACATTTTTCTGCTTACTGTCACTGATTTGTAGCTGAACAATGTCACATCCTGCCCCCCCCAAATCACCTTTTATTAACCAAAACACTTGTTTTATTTACAGGTGGCTGAGTTATGCCCTGAGCATGAAGAAAAGCTGAAACTGTTCTGCATCACAGATCAGCAGTTAGCTTGTATCATATGTCGAGATGGGGAGAATCATGAAGGACACAAGTTTAAACCTGTCAAAGAAGCAGCAGCATCTCTGAGGAAGGAGCTGGAGACAGGGATGGAGAACCTTGGTGATGAGATTCTTGCTGCAGAGGGTCTGGCCAACACACAGAGGGATCAAATAACAAAAACCAAAAAGAAGTCTCAGCAGCTGATGAGTCAAATCCACAGACAGTTTGAGGAGATGCACCAGTTTCTGAGAAAGAGAGAAGATGAGATAAAGGAGGAGCTAAAACACAAAGAGCAAGATGCTGTTGAGCAAATGAGCGAGGCCTTAAAAGCTATGGAAACAGCTTTGTCTGAGATCAGAGAGCTGGATGTCAAAGTGAAATCAGTCCTGGAAGTTAAAGACCCTGAGAAGTTTTTAAAAAGCTGGACTGAAGGTAACAAAATGATGACTGCAGAGCATTTGTTCAGACCCCGAGCACGGGAGCTCCAAGTCGTGGACACCCCTCTGTCTATGGAGCCCTATGAAAGTCACCTGCAGTTCTTCACATGGAAGGAGATGCTTCAGGTGATCCAGCCCCGAGCAGAACTGTTGACGCTCAAAAGCAACAGCCTTGATATAACTGTATCTGATGATGGACGTAGCTTGATTTGTACTCCTGCAACATTAAAACCTCCAACAAATCCTGGAATTGTTGGAGGTGGTTTTAGCTTCGGTTCTGCAGCAACTTTTGGCCAAGCCCCACCCCCCCCATTTTTCAGCTCCAACCAACCAGGCGTAAAAAACATATTTGGCCGACCATCGAGTGGAAGCGTTTTTGGATATGCTCAAATGCAGGAGGACACCTCTTGCTCATCTTCCTCAAACAGAAATGAAGCATTCAGTGTGAATGAGTTCTCTTCTGGGCAGCACTACTGGGAGATAGATGTTGGACACAGACAGGACTGGGAACTAGGGATCAAAGATCACGTCCTGACATATGATGGCAAGAAATACTGCACCCGTGGTCTAAAACTAACCACAGAGTTAGCACTGACAGACCCACCTCGAAAGATTGGGACTTACCTAAACTGCTTATCCCAGCAACTCTCATTCTATGAAGCAGACAACATGACACATATTCACACCATGAGCTTGGATGTTAAAAAGCTGCCGGTGACGGCTTATTTTAATGTCGGTTACTCAGCTTCAGATTCCAATCCTATGACAGTGTGTTGGTACTGAACAGATGAACCAACAAGAAATACTTAAAAGATTTTAAATAAAAGACCTTTGGATGTTATATTTTAGGTTTTTTTTTTAAGCAGCAGAATTATGCAACAGTCTGGCCACAGATTAAATGGTAATGACCGCTGAAAGTGAGCAAAACAAAAGCAAAGCATAGAGCGGGAAAGACCAGTCCAAAGGTTCTGAGGACTATGGAGCCAGATAAACTAATCAGAGGAAATAAACAACAAAGCAAAATTTAAAAAGTTGAAAAAAGGAAAAACTAAAAGTAGATCAAACAATGTAAAAACTATGAACAACTAATATTAAAACCTAATAAGACAAACAACCATCGTAATCAGTGTTTGTCACGTCTCATTTTACTCACTACTACCACCACAAAACGTAGTAGGCAAAAAAAATGCAATTTACATTCTTAAACACTAATTTTAAGTATATGGTACAGAATATGTGTGAACAATATGCCTCAAAAGTGTCTAACTGAACTAAATATGATTAGATCCAAAATGACAAAGCTCCCAAACATTTTTATGCTAAAATGTTTGAATTATATTCATTGATAACATGGCTAAAAACATGGCAGATATATCGTAGCAAAAACGTCACCAAACAGTGATTTTGAATAGATTTCCCCATTATTCAGTGCACTTATTTAAAAATCAATAAGATATTTTCACATAACAGAAAACTGAAATTGACCTTGCAGAAAGTAAAATTGTTTATGATCATTATGATAAACTTGTAGTTCTAACAAACATACCATGAATAGAACATCAAATTACAAATTGTGGAGAGTTTTACTTATTCAGATTTTTTTAGAGTTGCATTGCTTATGTGTAGTTATGGCTGTTTTTTTAATTTACTGTGTGATTTTGAATGTTGGTTGGGATTTTGTTGGTTGCTTTTTCAGTTTTACTTGCTTTTTTTTTTTTTTTTTTTTTTTTTTTTAAATGGACATGTTCCCCGTCTCCCTGTAACCACTGTTATTCTGAGTGAGTTGTCATGTGTCACTTGCTGCGTGGGGTTGATATAAAGCACTCAATCATAGGCTTGAGTCCAGTCTGCAGGAAAAAAAAAGAAAAAAAAATATGGCTGCTCGCTCAATAAAACTTTACTGGCTCTATTAAACTGTCAAATGATTTGTCATAGATTTTTGAATTACATAAAATTCACTTAATGCTGATAGAAAAATCTCTAATGCTCAATAGTTAAGTAGGATTTTTAAGACCCGTCTAACGTATACTTAACATAATCAAACATTATCTTTTCCTGACTCAGTTATTCTGTAGATCTACTCATTTTTGACTTAATAAACTATGGGGCTTCTTGCTTTTAATACAGTTCTTCATAATTCTTGTGTTTATGATTGATGGCTGTCGAATATTTATTCAGTGACACACTGACTGTTTTATTCCTCCGCTTCTGGTAGATGGGTAAGAACAACTCAGTTTTGTGCAGTTCACTCGTAAGTCACCAGGGGGCAGTAGGTTACAGTGTCTGCACAACACTCAATCGGAGCAGGAATGGAAAAGTCAAACTGTGTGCACCTCCTGAGCTGTTCAGTGTATTATAAACTTATTAAGATGTGGTGCTTCCTCTATCTTCTTAAATGTGAGAATTAGATTTTTGAGTCTTCTCAAAATCCTATTTCATTTTGCACCATCTAGGAAAACCTGCATCCAGGATACATTTTTTAAACTATTAATGCAACTGAAGGCAGAGTTGGAAGGCAGGCTGAATACCAGCTAACGCATTTCCCTCTAATTGCTAATGGCCAATGCAAACATACCATCATGTCTCTCATTTCGCTTTGCTTTTGCAGCCCTGGATCTGACCATTCAATAAAAAAATAAATGAATAAAACGTGACTTTGCATTTGCACATTAATTTACTGTATATTGTCTCACTAGTTTAGTAAATGCTAAACTCTTTATGAGTGCCAGTTAATACAGACTAAAGGGCTGTAAATACACTTTGAGAAAGTAATTTTCTAATAATTTGTTTGTATACGTTTACTACACCACATTTTTGGTATGTGTCCATGTCCATCTTGTTACTATTGATCTAGCATATTGGTTTGCACATTTTACAACTTTGAACAAGCTTATAAAACCATTTAGAAAATAGTCTACATTAGCAATGCATCTTAATGATATCAATACACTTTTGAAAATTGCTGTGTGAGCCATCTGTCCAACTGTAGTAGCATCAGGTTTACACTAAACAGTTCTGGACTAAAGATAATGGAACAAATGAGGCTGAGAAAGCTGTTAGGTATGAGTGCACAATAATCTAATGAACAGAAGTACAACCCCAATTCCAAAGAAGGTGGGAACATTTATAAAACCTAAATAAAAACAGAATGCAATGATTTTTAACCCAAATCCATCAACCCATATTTTATTCACAACATAAAAAAAAAAAAAAAAAAACTTATCAGATGTTGGAACCGAGACCTTTTACTATTTCATGGAAATGGTAAAGGCCGAAGGTCAAAGCTAGATACGTGTGATCTTCGGGCCCTCAGGTTGCAATGCATTAAAAACATATGATTCTCTACTGGACATCACTGCATGGGCTCAGAAACTCTTCCAGAAATCACTGTCTTTGAACACGGTTCACTGTACAATCCACAAATGTAAGTTAAAGCTGTATCATGCAAAGAAGAAGCCATATGTGAACACGATCCAGAAACGCTGCAGTGTTTCTCTGGGCCAAAGCTCATTTAAAATGGTCTGAGGCAAAATGCAAAACTGTTCTGTGGTCAGATGAATAAAAATGGTTTCTGGAAACCATGGACACCGTGTCCTGTGGACTAAGGAGGAGAGGGACCATCCAGCTTGTTATTAGCAGACAGTTCTAAAGCCTGCATCTCTGGTGGTGTGGAGGAGCATTAGTGCCTATGGTGTGAGCAGCTCACACATCTGGAAAGACACCATCAATGCTGAAAAGTAAAGGAGTAAAGTAAAGGACTGTTGAGAAGCTAGAATCCTGCATCAGACAAGAATGGGACAACATTCCTCTCGTTTGTTTGTTCGTTCCATTGAGATGTGTTGCCGACATCAAATTCAAATTGAGCTAATATTTTCCATCTCATTTTCAACATCTAATATGCTGTTGATGATGTTCTATTGTGAATAAAATATGGGTTGATGAGCTTTGCAAATCATTAGTTTTTAATTTATGTTTTACACATCGCCCCAACTTTTTGGGAATTGGGTTTGTAGAAATATGTTAAAGGGGGATTTATCATATAAATTTTTCTGATCATTTATTAGGCCATTATCATTGTATTTTATGTTCTTCACTGAAGGGCCAGTTCACAATGAAAGGATTTCTTTTAGGGCATTACAAACATCCTGCAGAACTCAAGGATGAACTGATTAGATTTTAAAGGTCAAGGTGACAGTTTCCTCAGATTTACCCATTCTTGTGAACACAGTATCACAAAATCCCCTTAAGGGAAATATTCTTAAGTTTGGAACAAACAATGAACATGGCTGGAGGATTACCTGATTTGATTTGGAGGGTCAAAGGTCAAGTTGACTGTGAACTCACATCCATTCATTCGTGTGAATGGAATTTCTCTGGAACGGCTTGAAGCATCTTCTTTAAACGTGGTACCAGTGTCCACATTGACTCTGGGATAATTTTGGTGGCCAAAGGTCCAGGGTCAAGGTCCCTGACCTCATGTCCCCACATCCATCCTATTCCCATCAACACTTTCTCAGAAACACCTGGAGGTATTTCATTGCATCTGGCAGAACCATTCACTTGAACTCATGCATGAGCTTATTAGAATAGGACTCAGACGTGCATTGAACGTGCATTGCAACTTGACTGGTTTACTGTGCTCTCGTTATTTTCTTTCAGAAAGCCAAACAGCCATGAAAATATGGAAGCAATAAATATGACCAATATGTTTTGAATGGGGCTGCAAAGTCAGGAGGAAGATCCAACAAAGGAATTACCGAGCTAGTAACTGTCCAACAAAGGGAGCACAGGCTGTTTGCTTTCTGTTTTGTGCAGAGAGCATCGGATTTGGTTTAACATGCAATTAAACCAGCTTCAAAAGCTCACCTTGTGCATTATGTGATCGCTCCTGTGTGTGAATGCGCAGTATTTTGGAATGCAGGATGGGGATTTGTGTTTGCATTTGTAGGTGGTCTCATTGTATCTCCAAGTCCATAGTAAGCTACTTCATTTGTCCTGTGAGAAACTGCTGCCTGGTTAACCATGATTAATACTCACTGAATAGTTATCTGTGGTTTCAGCTGTGAGGCGCCAGGTCTACTGTTGTGAACCAGCACAGTATCTTCATTAATCAAAGCAAGAGCCGCTGTCTAGTTAGCATTAATCATGGGTTGTATTATGATATTCAGATGATTCAGTGTGCAGGAGTGTGTGTGCTGAGCTGGCCTGGGCAGAAAGGGGAAGGCGAGGGGGGCTGAGCTGGCCAGAGAAATCAATGCATGTGGGGAAAGGCTGTCCTCAGCAGTAAGGGGTCCGAGCTGAGTAATCGAGTCTTTCTCTGCAGAATTAATGAGAGGTCTTTTCATGCCGTACAGGCCACGGAGATCTGTTGACTTCCACCCCAACACTGGTCTAACAACGGGGAGATGGTGATGTAGGGCCAGATATTTAAAAGGGATGAAAAAGGCCAAATAAAAGAAGCAGAGGGGCTGTAGCCTCATCGCACATAAGCACACACACACACACACACACACACACACACACACACACACACACACACACACCTGACTGAAAAACACAAAACAGCAAGCACAAGTCAAAAACTCACAATAGACCTTTTTAAAGTTCCGCATTTCTCAACCGGAAGCAGCTGAAAGCAGACTGCTTAACTTCCGTTGCAAGTGACTACATAGGAATAATCGGAATTGAAAAACAGCAGAATCTAAAAGCTTGAGCTTTTGTAGAATACACAAATGTTTAGGTCCGATGCAAAAACAGACAAACCTGTTTTTTGGCTTGTTTCCAAATGATCGAAAATGTAAACAAAAAAAAAAAAAGAAAAGAAAAAAAGGATGGGTGCAGGCGATTAGGGGAGATGAACAACAAAATTTTAAGGTGCACGTACTTTGGAGTCGGTACTTCACTCTAGATCATATCGAAGCAGGCAGCGCTTGGCTCATAAACGGAGTTGTCCCAAGCCGCTTGTTGTGGAACAACTTTGTGGCACCACCGGAAGGAGAGAATTCTATGAAAAGGGAAAGAAAACATTGTAAAGACCTTTGTAAAGGTCATTGAATTGGGCATAATTACGTTTATCAAGTACGTCACATGAAAATATTTTGACATGTTGAAATACAGCAACCTGGCTAAATGTTCAGCTTAGGAATGTTTAAGTTCAAATATACAAATACAGTAATTTCCTTCGTTGACGGAGAGTGTAAAGTGGAAATAGGGTCCCTGTTAAAACCATGAAGACCAGCAGCTCTCAACAACCTGCAACTTTGAGAAATCAAGCTACTGCGGCTGTAGCATTCAAAATCAGTCCACCCAGGGTATCAACTACTAATGCTTTGTCACGTGCTCGTGTCCTCTCATTGATGCACGCAGGGTACCGTTTTGCATCAGCATGTGATGCACAGGGTTGGGCCTGCTCCAATTGGTTAGAAGGGTGAGCCTCGCTTAAAAAAAATTGAGGGGAATATCGCTGCATTGCTGCCAGTGTTGTTCTGCGAGTTTGTAGCTCCTGTCACACGTGCACTGGAATCCTGAAATGCTCTGGACTTTATCTGGAGGCAGTGTATGTGAGAACTCCAATGTCCGAGTTTGATGCTCCTGAGCTTTCCTGCAGCTCATGTTTATATCATGTTGTGCCTCCCATACAATCTCCCACTGTGTGATACATGAGTGAAATGCAGCTCATATTAATCCATAATTGAAAGAAGCTTGTGTTAATGGAGGCGTTAACAGGTCAGACTCCACTACACATACTCACAGAATTCTACTTTAAAAAAAAAACATTCAAAATATTCCTGTAGTTGCAACTAAAAACAAGAATCTCACACTAAGAAAATACATTTAAAACCAAGTAACATCACATGGCCACTACTTTAAAACAATACCTTCATTTCCAGAAACTACACAGTGTAATGTGCAAGATGGTGCTTAAACTGACAAAGCTACAGAGCTTTATCACCAGATTTTACATTTCCTGTCACTTCTGCAAAGTGATTTATTGTCCTTCAAATCGCTGTTATGATTTAGGGCCAACACAACTGTACTGTTTTGGTTCAGTCTCACAATGTCGCTTTAGTTCACAACGGGCAGCTGTTTTCCTTCACTATACCTCACTAAAAACTATATACCAAGTCAATGATAAGGAGCTGACAGATAAAGTTTAGGACTGGTTGGTGAATGTAGAGGAGCATTTTGTACCCAAAGAGTCTGGTCTTTTCTTTGGGAGCTGACGTGACTTACATTTGAAATGATTAATAGCGATGCTCTGCATCTGCCAGGTGTCATTATTTGTTGGTCACCAAATTCTCTCAGGTTCCTGCTGCCCAACTATTATATACTGCTCATAGTATCCTAAACAAAATTACATCAGGAATAACAAAGGCTCATAAAATTGACTGCATGCATTGGTTATCAACTGAGTACTAAATAATAATGAAGTATTTATTTACTAAGGAATAGGATCAGCCTTTACTAAGAGTGTGTGTGTGGATTCACACATGCTCCTAACTTCATCAATATTTCTAGTAATAAGTCATCGGGCTTCTGGATCAAACGCTTCTCTCTTTACTGCTGCAGCTTTAATGTAACCGTCTGAAGTCCACTCTGGTTATTGCTCTATCTGTACAAAGAGGAGATGAGGAGACCGCAGGGAAACTTTACAGTATTTCTTTATGAGAAGCAGGCACTCATGTGCATTACACTGCGTGGATAATGTGCCATGTAAAAGTGAGGGATTGCTTACAGCTGAGTGATGTAATGCTTCGAAAATAATCCTGTTTAGGTCTGACAAATATCACCGAGTCTGTCCCTGGCCCCCGTCTGAGTACTCACAGTTAGGACAGTAGGGCAGAGTGAGAAGAGTAACAGTACTACAAGTGAAGAGCAATATTTTGAAAGCAAAGTAGAAGAAAAAAACAGTCATTATCATCTACAGGCAGACATCTTGTCTTGGTCCAGATTGACTTTAATGTCTCTGCATCCTTTGCTTTGACATGTGGATGAAGTTCACAATGGTTCAGGTACTTCTCCATGTGCAGCACTAGAGGGCCCACTCATCTCTCTCTACCGTCTTCTCCTCAGCCCACCCCTCCCCAGTATGAGATATTAGTTGTCCCCCTGAAAATTGCCAACGATTTCTCCATGTTCTTTGTAATTAAAAGGCTATTACTCAGAAGAGACAGAAGATGCAGTATGTATTTGTGTAGGCTGTTTGTATCACTGCTATACACACTTCTTGACTGTTAACGGGATGTAAGTATTATTGCTTTTACATTGATCTCGGTGACAGATAACAGCTATATCACAATGGAACTGTAAATGCAGAAGGGAGCTGGAGACAATTAGCTGAGCTTGTTGTGGCTTCAGGAAACAGAGTGAGAAGGGTAAGCAGGTCTTAAGGTGGTAAAGGAAGTAAAAACAGACATTTTGCATTTGCTGCCATTTGTTTCTACACCACATGAACTGTTCTGCAGATAAAACCTAGTGATGCATACTGCAAATCTGTTATCAATTGTTGCCAGACTTCTTTTTTTTTTCTTTCCAGTTTACACAAGCAAAATATGACAAATGAACAATTGTCAAAGCATGAAGTGCCTCACAATTTGCATGCAGATAGTATGAGATCACTCTCCTGTCCATGGTTCTTGGAGACAAAAAGGCACTGAACGTAAATATGTATTTGTATAAGACTAAACAGAAAATGCTGTTTCATTCTTAGTTCTTTACAAACAGTTTAACAGTATAACTATGCACTCATCAATTTGCATAGATTAAAAAAAATAAATTTACAATTCCAATTAATTTTTGGATAAGAGGAATGTGTAAAACTAAATAAAATAGTACTGGACATAATGTAAAAACTAACACATACAATGCACAGCAGGACAGTTAAGTCAATTTACACAAAAATTGCATGTTTGAGTTTGTCACATCGCTACCTCACTCGTTGACCCGACTGCTTTCTCCTCTCCTTCATTTCTCCTTCACCTAGTCTCTCCCTCTCCCCCATCTTTGGTCCAATACAGAGGCTCTCCTTGACCTCCCCCAGCCTCAGCAGACACTCACCACCACATGCTGCAGAGGGGCACAGGCCTGTTTGGGTTCCAGCTCACCTTAGCCCCTGCTGCAGCCAGTGATTAGGACAAAATCAAAAATGTAATAAAGAATAAATAAATAAATTGCCACCAATACATCACAAATTTGATCCTTGAGCTTGCCCATGTACGCATCGGCGGCCATCTTGAAGTGTCCTTCCTGAGTGAGACACTGCACAAATGGATAAGAGTGTCAGCCAAGTTCCTTAGATGTAAAATGTAAGCTATTTGACAGCTGCGTATCAGACTGATGGATCAGAGGTTTAACAGGCTTTATTGTCGGCTACTGTGAGACCTGGCAACAGACTGATAATGAAGACATCCTGGGATGAGCCCACAGAGACAGAGACCAAAGAGAAGACATTGATCAGAGCCACCAGACTGAAGAGACACATTTGCAGAAACTGGTAAAAGGTAAGACGACAGAATGGAGGGATTCAATCAGTTGACCCAGTCCAATGACTTCATTTAGTTTGTACAATATCTGTGCGTTTGATCTGTCCCTTCTGTTTCTGCTTCATCCTGCGTGTGTGTGTGTGTGTGTGTGTGTGTGTGTGTGTGTGTGTGTGTGTGTGTGTGTACGCAACAGCAAGGAGGTTATCCTTAAACATATTACAGCAGGTGCAGTGCATTGAAAATCCATTCAGTGTTGCTGTCACAGCAATTCTCTTCCATTGAATTAAGAGGGGTCAATCCCACAAATCAAGAGATTACGCCGCATGGAGATAGAGGCCTAACTGCTCAGTACACACACACAGTCTCAGTAACACAGCACTGCACACAGGCAGAGGTCGAGACAGAAACACAGTCACTGTACACGCTTTGAATGCCACTATGCAAATTAACTGCAACCATATTGATTTTGGTATTTAAATTAAAAACTAAATCCACATCTTAAAATAGTAGAAAGTCAAATGGAAAAGAAAATAAATAAAAAGTATGCAGTGACACTCTCGGTCTAGTATACATACTCACGCACACACACACACTGTAAACCCTGTCTTGCGTGACCATGCGGTGGTTGCTCTATAGTCAGGCTGGCAGGAGGAGAGATGGTTGTGATTGTGCTGAGTGGAATGATCTTGAGTTTGGGGACCTTGGCATTCATCACACACTCACACATATACACTGCAGTAGCCCTGCGGCTCAGCCCGCTTTAATTATTACACAGCGAGCTAATCAATAGCAAAGAGGCTAATCCTATTTCATCCCTTCATATTCATTTATGCTGGCGTCACATTTAAACTACCTGAGCTGTGATACCCATCATGCCGTGTGTGTGAGTTTGTTTGTAGATTAGACGCTGGCTGCACATGTTGGTTAGCTACAAAACATAATGTTGTACCTTTTGCTAAATAATAGCTTAAGATTTGTTCGTTCTCTATATTCTAGACCAAAATATGAATGTCAGCCGACAGCTTGCAGGAAAGCTGCATGAGGGGATATTTTAATTTCACGATTTTACTGGCACAGATGTACTATACTGCATTATATCCTGTCTCCTCACACCCCCTCATTTTGGAATTGAACTCAAATACCAAATGCAGCCGCTCTTCCAGGCTTCAGCTTCTCAAAAGGACTAAAACAACAGTGTCTGTCTCAGCGCATCGTGATTCACTGAATATAGAACGTACAGCTAACATCTGATGCAGTCAGGGTTTCATTTTACAGTACAGGGTTGACTTCTCCCGTGTACTCGAAATGAAATACAGTGCCCGGCTGTCAACACTAAAATTTGGATCTGACGTTTTACTACAGATGCGTAAAATACTCATCTTCTACTCCAATTCACTTTATTTATATAATGTGATAATGGTGCAACGGAATAATTTCTGAGTTTGCTGACAACCTCTGACCCCACTTTGTCAGCCTCTGTGGTAAATAGGATTATATATTTGATGCCTCTCATGCTCTCTTCTATTTGTACAAGTTGTCTGAAGCACCCTCAGGGAGATGATACTGTGGGATGACTCTATCAGAAGTATAAATACCATGTCAAAGCAGAGTCTAAGCACTTCAGAGTTCAGCCTGCGTCTACTCTATTTGTTTTCATTCTGCAGTTTCTATAGGTTTACAGTTCACCTTGATTTAATATATTATTTGCACCACTTTGTGAATGTGCACCCAGTCAAATACCAAGTTGGGTTTAATCAGAGGTTGAATAAACCTTTTAACCCATAAAGGTAATAATAGTCAGACCATTAATATTTGTTCTTGATGTGACTATTAGAGATAACAGTAGATAGGCGTATTTAGATGTGCATAAAAGTATGTACTTAAAAAAAATAAATAAATCATTGCACCACCTCAAGGATGAAATGATCAATACCAATAAGTCCTGGAGGAGGAATTGCTCCTCTGCAGTGCTTCTTGATGTTTTTTCCATTATTTTTTTTAAGCTAAGGGGTTTTATGGGTATGTAACTTGAGAGTCTAAGGACAGAGGGCGTCATCGTTTTACAGAATTGAAGTCCCTTCAGCCCAATGTGTGATTTGAGAGTGTGGGCTATGTAAATGAATCCTGATTTGATTTGACCTATCTACATTGTAAATGCTTAAAAAGATGCGTAATAAAAACAAGTTTCAAAGAAAAGTTTTTACTTAAAAATGGAGGCTCACATTGTTCACATGTGGATCCTTAAAGTAAACATTCCCAATCCTTGTCTCAAACTCCTTCATGTTAAATGTTGTCCACCAAGTATACTACTATCCTACTACTAGGAGTCTAGGAACAACCAGTTTGATATTTTTTGCCAAAAATTGGCCGAGAGGCCACAGCAACGCCACTATTTACCATCCTCATTTAATAAGTCAGTTTCAACCGTTATCTTAATTGTTTTTTATTTTTACATAAAAAAAAAAAAAAAAAAAAAACACAGGAAGCACTCTTTTACAAATTTACCAAAACCGAATAAGAGAAAGGAGCAGAGCGTGCCCAGTCTCCTCTGGCTCAATTCCATGTCATCATAAAGATGCACTCACACATGTTTGCGCAGGTTTTTCCCTCTCCATGCAATCTTGTTAGCACACAATTTTAACTGTACACAGAGATGAAGTCAAGACAAACTACTCATTGTCCCTCGCTGACATGCAAATGATTTTACGGTAATTGCTTCAGAGTGCGCTTTGCAAATCATGTGAAATATTGCGAACCAAATCGTCTGGTTTTCTGCGAGCCATAGACACAAAGGCACAGTAAATAACGGCCCAGAAGGGCTTTGGAATGAATCACTCTGCCTCGCTGCGTGGTTTACAACCCTAGAACACCCAAGCCAAAACACACTTGTTAAACACTGTTGAAGACAAAGGGCTGAGAGCTACTGTACTCTATATGTTGATGATTTGGTTTGTCTTTTTCACTTTTATCAGCTCGGTCGCTTGGATTGAAGAGGTCACGAGGGCGAAAGAGCACCACCTTGCAGTCAGAGAAACGCTCCGAACTCGCTCAACGCACCAAGTAATTCATTAGTTGAATTAGTTGGCGTTGGCATCTTGACTCCGTCTTGGTGTGTGTGACCTGCAGTCACCCCGTGGCGTGCAAAGCAGATAACAGCCCAACTGGTGGTTGAGGAATTAAAGATAGCGCGCAACTCTGAGAGCCTTTAAATAGACCACACTCATCACTGACCGTATCTCCACTGGCCTCTTTGCACAGAGTGACTCCCATTCTGTAAAATTCAAACCCACCCCTCTTTTATCCAAAGGGTGGTAAGTGGACACTGTAGGCTGTAAGTATACCATTAAATACTATGTATTTTATAGCAGACGTTATTCAACTTTTCAGCCTGTGACCCAAATAAGAAAATTATTGTCTGGCCCCAGGTCTCAGGCTCATTAAAATATATTGGTTTTCATGACATCAAGGGACCCACTGCCAGCTGGGTTCCTGTGACCTGTTTTGGTTCCTGATGTAAAGTTTCAGAAATTAAGTTTAACGAGATGCTTGACTGACTATTATTACAGTATACAGTACATTATCATCCTATAAATTTTTATTTTATTGCATCACCAGGTTGGATCAGAATGAGAATGAAGCAGATCAGTCGCCCCAAGCTCCGTTTTACAGACACATAGTAATAAGATGGACTTCTTTAAGAAAGTTGATGCAGTTCTGTCCTACAACAGTTGTCAAACATCCAAAACCTTGGCAGTAGGTTTCATCTGGCCAACAGCAAATTAGACATCAAAATGAGATGAAAACAACTAAAATGACACTTTTGGAAAAAAAAAAAAGGTACCATTTTGTATCCATATGTAACACACAGGGTTTGGCCTTCTGATTGGTTAGAAAGGCGAGCCTCACTCAAAAACCTTTAGAAATAAAGGGTCTGCCAGGTCTGTGTCAAGGGAGGCATCAACAGCACCTTTCCACAATGAGAAATTATGGAGTTGATGTCTAATTAAAACATACTTCTACTAACTGTAGCTTTAAGATGCTGCTGTGATCTGGGTTCCCACAGTAAAATATTTTAATCCTGTTCACGTTCACATGATTTTTGGACGTCGGGTTTGACACCATTTCACGTGTGTGGTATGTGGTGCATTTACTGACCCCATATTCAGCGTGGTCCCCGAGGACATAAAGATCACAGCTAACCAAGCTGCAGTTGTGGCTCATTGACTCAAATGGAAAACGAGTGCGCCGCCATCACATAACGCTTGCTGCAAGATGTAATAGAACACTACAACCTCAAACAGGTAAGGGAGACCAGTAATAAGGCTTTTTTCAGATCAGTCAGGAAGTTTAATAAGCTCTGATAATCTTTGCTGCGCCGTTTTTCAAACTGGACACGTTTACCTTAAGGTACACACATTTGCCTGGACCCCACTGGGCGACCGAACGGCATAAAATGTCTGCAAGTGCCTTTTCTCTCTCTGTAAATGCACCACACCTAGTTGTTTTTCAAAGATCCCGTGAACAGAAAGTGCATAAATTTGTTCCGCACGGACTTGGAGGAGAATGTGCTGGCATCTATAGTTCGGTGCTAATACAGAGGAGGCTGTGCTGAGCTATTGAGTGCTGCATAATTCATTAGATTTCACGAGGGTGATTATTTCAGATTGAAATAGATGTGATCCTGAATTGTTCTGCTCCATTGCTTGGTGTAAAATGAGTAATGAGCCTGCAGACTGGAGGTGGAGCAGCCTGGACAGGCGGACCAGGCACATAAAGCCAAGAGGCAATACCATGGGAAGACACTGATGCGTTAAATATGTGCTTTAACTTGGCATAAAAAGTGCTGAAAATTGAGATATTGTCAAGGAGGATTTTGCAATAAGAAATCAACTTTTTCACAGGCTTGTACTTTTTTGGAAGGGACTCCTTGGTCTTGACAATCAAGCAGAAACATTAAAAGATTGTGCTTGTGGCTGCACTGAAGAAGTATATATTTGTGCATTTAGAAGATTTGGGTCAGAGAACTACACTAGCACTGGAAATGAGAGAGAGTAGAACAGGTCTTTATACTTAGTTCTCCTAGGATTCACATGTACCGCTCTGTGAAAAGGTGGATGTGACCGGGGACAGATGCGCGGCCTGCTGCAGCTGCAGTCCTGTCGCAGACAAACGGGGAGAAACGAGGGGAAATGGGGAAAATAATGGGCACAGATTCTTCAATTTAACTCCCTATTGATTTCTCTCGTCTCCACCTCGCTGGTGTCCCGGTCACACTGCTGCAACGAACCTGACAGATACAGAGGAACTGTGTCTCAGCAGTAGCGTAGGGAGGAAGACCTGAAAAGTCTATGTCCACCTGTGAGCCCATGAGTTGATTACACCATCTGTAATATCACCTAATGTATGTGGGTGATGTCACACTGTGGCTGTACACACGGTCTTTACGAATTATTATCCTGTTTTGAATGAAACAGTCCTCACCCACGTTCTGGTGTTTACAAAAACTTAAATATTCCCTAGTAAAAAGCACCAAACTGACAGGTCTACTTGGGTTAAATCAAGTATTTGATTTATATGGGAATAAAAATCGGATGTTCCGGAACTGGACCACAACTCAAACACTCCACTTCCGGCCTATTGTCTTTACATATTCAACAACTACGCTACCAACAACAACACAAACAACAAACTACCTAAAAAGACCAACTCACCTGTTTTAGCTGATCAGCCATCTCAAGGTTCATCGCTACTTTCCATCACTACCTCTTAAAATTTGCCCAACAGTCAAGCGCGAGCGTCCACGTTTATTGTTACACGCCATATTCAGAGCGCGCCGGCCTCCCCTGGTTAATCAGCGACACCTGCGTGTGACGTCATCACAGGTCATCGTTTAAGCCGGCAAAACATCACACAGTTATCATATTAGATTTGTGCCGTTCTCCTGGAGGACATGTCCACTGAAGACGGAGCACTTCAGACTGCGCAAATTTCCCGCGTGCTCAGAAAACCAACAAACACCACGCGCCGCACAAAGACTTATTGTTAATCTACACCACCTTCCGTTGAATTCAACAGGCTCCAGGTTGCCAGGTTTGTACCCCCCCCCCACACAACAATAAGTAATAACCAAGACATCGGGTTGTTAAATTCGCACTGTTCCTAAATCACGCGGGATGCCAGGTTAGCACATGTAGTCTATTTTTAGTACTTCTTCTTTCTCTGACACCAGGATGCCAGGTAAGGACCTCTAGTTCATAACTACCACCCTTTACTCAGGAGTTGGCCTGCCAGGTTTGCATATCTAGTTCATCTTACTTCTTCTTTCTCAGACACCAAATCCAATAACAAAGTGCTCATACTTCATTACTTTCCACCACTGCACATGCATCGTGTCTTTAAACTATTCCACGCTGTTTAATCTTTAACATCTTTAACATGGAGGCAGTTACACATACTCTGTTCATTTATTTATTTATTTTTTACTTTTTCCTGTTCTTCTTATTGCTGTTGCTTAGTGTCCATGGCTGCCATCATATTTAGTAGCGTGCATGTGTGGAATGTGTCTGAAGTTATAAAATGAGCAGAATCCATGTCTGTCCTTCAGCAAGCAGAGAGGACAAAACAGCCTCCACTTCTAACACTAGTCCCAATTTAACCATCTGACGGCCACATTGTGGCCCATGCAGGTAACAAACTGCATGTCCAGTGACTGTCGGCCTGATAGAAATATGGGCAGATTCTAAAATTACTCTGGGCAGTTAACATGGGCAAAAATGGAGCTGAATCTGAATTGTCTGTCCTGCTTTACAAAGCAATAATAGCTGATGATACCTCAAAGCTAATAAGCTGAGACCGTTACCTCCAGCTACCTCAATGCTGGACAACACGTATTTGATCAACGGTGCAATTCCACAGGTGCATTCCCCGGGCCACTTTAGCTGAACTCAACCCTAGTAATGAGCCAGTTAACTTCATATCCCGTAAGCAAATCCACCGATTGTAGTGTTTCCATTTAGATTAAGCGACAGGGAAAAAAAGTACGGTTTGATTGTTGTCAGGCTCTTCTCCCCCTCAGATGTGTTGCCAGGTTTTCAGAGAGGACCTCTCCCGGGTCTTTGTGTTGTTATGCCAGGCAGATTCCTTAAGTGCTGCTGTGGGACAGGTATCAGGGAACAGAAGCCACAGTGGGATGTCTTGGCGTTGCGCATCAGACTTACCCTGAGAGCTGGCATCAGGTAAACACTCGTCAGCTGCATAGCAATTCTTTGCCAACTGTGGAGTAACTCATCACCCTTTTCCTTTTGCCCTACTTTCCCGTAGCTTACTCATACTATCAGTCACTTTACGTCCACTCAGTCTGTGCCAACACAGGTTTTGTTTCAGCCCGTCCATTATTTTGGAAGTATCCAGGCAGGGCAAGCACACATCTATGCTTTTTTTTATCTTTCTTTATAAACCGCAATTCATGTAAAGAGTCCTAGGCCTTTAACCAAGTTGTGGATCATTTGCAAACCAATGCACGTGAACTTGGGTGGGTGAGGTCGTTTGATCGTGCAGATTAAATTGTGTAATGCAACTTTGCACTTAGTTTGGCTCCAAAGAACACACAATTGCACATTTTCTGCACTACACTGGGTAGAAACTGCTATCTTGAAGTTTTTATATATATATATATATATATATATATATATATATATATTTTTTTTTTTTAATGATTTGAGCACCTCCGATTAAAATGCATTCTTCTCTATAATAAGAGGAGCTGAATAAATCTTGAATCCATAGGTGTGAATCACCGAGCAAAGCAAAGTGGACGAAGCTACACCAGTTAATCAAGTGGTTGATGCTAAATCGTACTCCTTGCTGAAGATGATACAAAACCCAGCGTGTGCCACAAGTACATCGTGGCCGCTGATGTTGGGTACTCAAATGTTTTTTTTTTAACTTGGCATGACCCTTCTCCACCTCCTTCCAACTGATAATAAGAAAACAAGTGCATTTACAAAGACTAAAATAAGTAGAACACGCCCTGCACAACATTTACTTGACAAGGACCTGTAAATGCGTAGCCTCACCCTGCTGTCTTCTTCTACGGCGTCCTCCTGTGTGCCGCTGCAAACTGGTCCACCGCCTCGAATGCAGGAGTTGCAGACACTCGCCCACAGACCCAGCTCGCATGTGATCGTGGAAGCGGAGTTCCAGGCGGAGTGTCACCTCAACAACCTCTCTGTCTCACTAATTTCCCACCGTCCTTGTTGAGGCTTTGCCCACCAATCAGTTCTGTTAATTGCAGTGCAGCAGTTAAGGACCTCGGATGGCTCACATTATCTTTATTTACCGGCCTAATTGTCACACTGATGGCAGCCTTGAATGGAGCTATGCAGCACTGAAGACTGATCACTCACTCAACTGCAACACAGGACACCAGGGACACTCTAATGTATAGAAGGGCAGGGAAAGTGTAAAAGGAAGAACCAGTAGAAGGAATGATAACAGAGAACTTTATAGACTAAAATTAAGAGTTTAGTGAGATCATAAAAATAGAGGAGATGGAAAAAAGTTTAAAAAAAAAAAAGTTGGTGACGACTTTGCTAATGACACTATAGAGGAACATCAATTGCGGAAGGAACAGAGAGCAGAATGAGGTGAGGGACCAAAACAAAGAAGAACAAGAGAAGAAGAAAGAAGAGGGAGCAGGAGACAGTGAAGAAAAGCCATCACTAAAGACTAAAGTATTAATCTTCTCCTATGCATATAAGGCCCGTGAACAGCAGCACTACACGACTACATGTCCCTGTAGTACCACATATATACACACACAAGTGCTTAGACACCCACATGCGCACACAGTGTAAGTACCACCGATACCAGTGCTTCTTCCCACTGCTAATTTCAAGGTACTTTGTCTTATTGTCTATGCCTATTAGAGTGTGTGTGTGTGTGTGAGAGAGAGGGAGATGGCAGCACACACAAACCTGCAGGTCCTTGTCAAATACAGGGAACTTGAAGGAAAAGGCCTGACCAGCAGCCACAGTAACGCTCTGTTTATAGTGCAGGACAGACACAAACGTAGACACTTGCATCAGTGTAGCCTACACGTACAGGTTTTACTGATGCACCCTTGAAAACAAGATGGCTGCCTCCTGCTACCAAGAAGCAAAGCTCATTCACTTACTGTGTTTGCTTTTAGTACGACTGAGTTGGTAGACGTTTTAAAAATGGCTATGAGAAGTCAAGGGACTGCAAGTTAACGCACCCCATCTCCTAGAAATTCCATATTTCTTCTTGTATTAATTTCACGAGGATGTTTTCAGTAACATAAAAGCTCCAGTAAATGTGGCAGGTCACAAATATGTTGGTACAGAACATGCTGAATCTGGAGGGGACTCCAGGCCATCGCATAGGAGACCACGGTTTGAGTGAACTCTCTTTTTAAGGAGAAAAATGTACAGATTTTTGAGTGTTTATAGCAAAAAAGTATTGTTAAATTGGCCGCTTTGTGTGCTCGATGGTAAGCAAAGGTACCTGTCACCTCTGTCTCTGCAGTTTGAGTCGTATGAGGAAGTAGGGACAAGCAACCCATAAGGGTTAGAGGAGAGGTCTCCACCAATTCTGGGGTTAATGCTTTAATCCCCAGCTCATTCTGTCCATACGTCAAAAGTGTCCTTGGGGAAGTGGGAGGGGGACACTGAAGCACCTCTCATGGCAGCTGACACTGTGTGTGTGTGTGTGTGTGTGTGTGTGTGTGTGTGTGTGTGTGTGTGTAGGGATGAATGAGAATAAACCGTAAAGCACTGTGGGTACTGATGGGGTAAGAAAGTATATATGTGCAGATTATATTCGAGGCTGTTTTGGGCACTGACAGCAAAGAATATTCCGGATCTTGTTAGATACCAAAAAAAAAAATTTCAGTAACATGTTAAAGCCACAATCTTTCTGTGATCGTAACTAAAACTTTTCTTTGTTCCATAAAACAAACCACAGACATGACTCTGAATGGGAACCCGGGTTAATAAAATAAAAAAATAAAAAAATAACATTGCCTCTGGATATAATCCAGCCAGCCACACTATAATTGGAAAAACTGTTTACTACATAATTTGGGTGAAATGGTGTGTTTTCTGTTTGTGCAGCGTTTTATCCTAAATGAACATGTGTTGTCAGATGGTCAAATTGGTTTGGTTTGGTTGTGCTGCTGTTTTCTTAAGCTGCAGTGCACTGAGCATTGGGATTAAGTATGAAAATATGGTTAATATCTCTCACACACATGCTACAAAGACTCCGCTAAATAATTACGCGGTAGCGTCATTTGTCCCCGCTGTCCCCAGCTACCTTCTTTAGTTGTCTCTTCATATCTCTGCTTGTCCTGTAACAAGCTGCATGAGCGACTGAGCACCCATTACTCTGCTAACTGCCTCCTCAGAAGCCCAGCGCAGCAGACACATGCTGGTAGTTTATACCACTCTGCCGGTGTGTGTGGGTGTGTGTGTGTGTGTGTGTGTGTGTGTGTGTGTGTGTGTGTTATCGCAACCTCCCTGGAAGCCTGGTGGGCTGTTGTGACGCTGCCGACTCTCCCCGGCGCCCTACTAACGTCTTCTTTACCAGGCGCAGAAAAATATGCTTTGCACTTTTGTTACCTTTTTGTTTTCTCCTCTCCTGTCCTTCCCTGTCCTCTCATGTCCTGTCCTCTCCTCTGTCCTCTATGTCCTTCCTAAATGCACCTATGAGCATTACTATTGTTGTGGTTTTTCTTGAAGGCGGATGTTTTCCTTTGCTTGAGTGTCAGAAACAGTGACACCCACTCTAGGGGTTTTTACACTTTATGAGAAGACACACACAGTCTCTCACATGCACACACTTTTACACACACTCATGCACATCAGACTGTGTGACGGAGCTGTCTGCTCCCTCCTGTCGCCTCATTTGTTTCTGCATCAGGCTGCTCTCAGAGGAGGCCTCGCTTCTGCCCTTGTCAGCAAACATCAGCTCGCTCTTACTACTCCCCCCAACCCCACCACCCCCTCGAAACACACACACTTTCTCTTTCTTTTCCCTCAATTCTTTGTTTCTCTACTCTCCATCTTTCTGCCCGTCGTCATTTATTTCCCCCTATCTCCCCTCACATCCCCCTCACTCCCCTCAGTCCATGTTCCTGCTGTTCCAATACAGTAAATCTCTTCTTTATTAATCTCTTTGCACTCACTGTCTCTCCTTCTGCTCCTGTCTCTGTGTTTGAGGGTGTCAAAGTCAGTGACAGACAAAGATGCAGGCAAACCTCGAGTGGGTCTGAGGCCATCAAAGCTGCAGACGCAGTCGCGGCGCAGATCTTCCTCCTCGACACACCGCCAGTTGTTTGGGTTTGAGAGCTGTGTTGTGTTTCTGTCTGCGTTTTTTTGTTTGCGCATGTTTGAGTGAGTTCTGTCTCCACGGCAGAGCAGTTCAAGTGTGAAGGAGGGTCAAGCCGGAGCAGAGCAGCTAGTAAGGTACCATCGCATAGTGTGTGTGTGTGTGTGTGTGTGTGTGTGTGTCGGATGGAGAAATTGCTGGGGGAAACATACAGGCAAGAAGGAGAAGTGAAATTTACCGCTTCAT
Organism: Channa argus; assembly: GCF_033026475.1. Classification (NCBI taxonomy): domain Eukaryota; kingdom Metazoa; phylum Chordata; class Actinopteri; order Anabantiformes; family Channidae; genus Channa; species Channa argus. The sequence continues at coordinate 23,370,443 of NC_090209.1, forward strand.
CAAGTCGTTCACTCTACACCCCTCATGCAATCACTCACACAAACACACACACTCACCGGGCACATACACTACCTGCTCTAACTATCCATCTAAGCACTTTATTTTATAGCTTTTTCCAAGAGTTCTGCTCCCACACATTCCAGCCTTCCCTAGTTTCCTGCTACGCCATGCACAGAGTGGAAAGATGGGTCAGCCATATCGCTTTTCCTCAAAGAACTCATTCGTCATCATTATCATATTTCAAAGTTGATTTATCGTCACAGCTCACTTTTTTACCGGTCGGTCATCCATACTGAAACCGGATTTGCTCCGAGTCTTTTGGTAAATTTCTGTTCTCTTTTTTTTTTTTTTTTTGTGCCGCTAAGGCAGATAAAGATGTGCGACTGCAGAGGAGAGCGAGTGTAACGCAGTCACACAAGGGGGCGTAGTGAAATCGGTGGGCTAGCAGAGCAACAGGAGCAGCTTTGGTCCTCTGTGTGTGTCTGAGCAGGATGAGTTCAAGCGCACTGTCGAGTGAAGGTCACAGCATGTTGGCAGCAGTCAAAGCCTAAAAAGCAACCTTGTACTTATGCACAGAAAACGGGAGACGATGGAGGACACATATGTTTCCAAATTTAAAGCATGAGGACACATATGTTTCCAAATTTAAAGCATGAGAAATGAATGAATTTGTACATGTCTTTACAACTAAGCTGCAATCGCAAGCATGTTTTTGTAGGGAACACAACTGCTGGATTATGTTTTCTGTTGACGTTATGAGGACCTCTTGTTATTTTACATAAATGGCTATAATGGGATCATAATTAAAATGTTTCCAGACAACATGTTTTGTTTCCCCCAAAATATCCAGTCTGGCTGTACAACACCTTCTGAGTTTAGCATTGTTGTGGCTACTTTAGCATCTGAACGTTATGAAAAGCAGCACAAACTCAAGCTTTCCCTAATCTTAGCCATTGGGACATTTATTGTCTGAACACAACCACAGACAGGACACTGGAGACAAACTTGGGTTTGTGGTGTGACAGCCCATTCTCATTTCTGAGGCGTCAAAAAGTGATGATGATAGTGATGTCAAAGGGAACCTATGGCATCAATACAATCCACAAAAGGACGTAGAACGAAGAGCCCACTTTGACGCCTTAGAACGATAGAACCGCCTCCATCCCAACCTCCTTGCGACTGTGCTTCGCTAAATAAATGTTCTTCCTCTTAATAACTTGGAAAAAAGATCCTTATCCAGCCAACGATTACGTTCACTACAACAAGAACAACCACTTTACTTTAAGTTAATTCAGTGCATTGCCATTACACAGGACCATCCGCTGTTTTGGCCTCGATTAAATCACATGCAGGCTGCTACAAATTGACATCTGCACCAATAAGACTTTGTCATAAATGGGAATAAGTAGGTATTTCAACAGTTTATATAGGAGAGACCAGTTAACTGGGGCTATTCGACTTCGCTGAGTAATGTGACTGACATCCAGTTACTGCAGGATTTTCTGTCTGGTGTCGTCTTTTTTTTTGCAAGCTGGCTTCTCCACTTCCAAACTTAGGTTGTATTTTGTTTTGCAGTCTGTGCCCATTAGCGACAAAAAAAGGCAATTGAGTTGTTCACAGCATGAAAATAAAGGTGTACTGCTCTTAGCAGAGTGGAAATGTATATGCAGTACTGTGTATATGTACTGTGTGTGTGCGTTTCTTCTCTTCCCCTCTAGGATTTGCTCCTGTGTTTCTATATATTAAGGCAGTAACACATGAACAAATTATGAGAAAATGGACCCCTGGGGACAGACAGGGGAAGTTCCCCCCCAGCTTTTCTTCTTGGTCATATTGAGTCTGTGGTAAATGTATTTTTGTTTTGGATCATTTCCTTTGTCTTTTGGACATTTGATGTATATTTTCCTTGATGTTTTGGTCAATTTGCATTTGTTTATAGTAGTTTTCTGGCTGTTTTTAGGCATTTTGTGTCCTTTTTATGAGGATTTTTCGTCTGTTTTTGATAACTGTTTTTTTCGTGGCTGTTTTTTAGTGAGGTGACATCACAATTCCTGAAAAGATCCAACTGAATGTGGTGATATGTTACATGAGCATCGTATCATCTAGATGACATTCTTGGTTTAGCAGGTAATAAAATCTGTTAGTTTTTTTCCACACCTAATTATATTTAAAAAAAATTTTTTTTACTCTGTGCTTTAAATAAATAAATAAATAAAAAAACCTGCATGCACTGTAACAATAAAGCTGTTTAACAATCTGCAAGTTTGATCCTTGCAGTTGGCGTCTCTCTCGGCCGTGCACCATGAGGGCAGGTGAGGTTGTACCACAGGTTCTTCTTTTGCTTTTGATATGAACCTCAAAATTCCTCACAGTGTGAAACTATTTACTTTTTAAAAAATTATTTCTTTGTGAGTGAGAGAATTTTTTTGCACAGGCTATTGTCTAAAAGAACAAATTAATTTTATGGTCCAAATTTACTGTCTGAACCCTAAGATTAAGAGTCACAGTCTCCGACTTTATGTTGTAGACGTACTAATAAAAATATAGATACCTGATAAAACTGAATAACGCCCCTTTACTTTACTTACTTACTTTACCCGTGGACTAACACAGCAGGCAGATGGGGGCCCTGGACGCTTTGGGCTCGCCTGTAGCTATGGGTCTGAACTCCATTTATGAATGAAGCTCAGCTGGAGGAGAGACATGAGCGTTTTATAAAAAGATGTTTCCCTGAAGCAATGTGCAGTGGAGCCGTGTGTGTGTGTGTGTGTGTGTGTGTGTTTCTAGCACACTACCAGCTGTCTTGATGTCTGCTTCCAGCATTTTCAGCCCAAGCTCCTGATGTCATAAAGTAGATCTTTAAGTGATTCTGCTGCTCCTGTAACAGCTGGTGAAATTCTTTTGTGTTTGTGACTGTTTCTTTTTTTCCTCACCTGAGAGAGAAACACTTCTGCTCGAGGGTGGAATTTTGTTTAGTGATGCAAAAGTCTGCAAGGCATCAAAAACATATCTGACTCACGTTTCTCTGATCTCTGTCATATGTTTCTGGGCGATGGTTTGTCACTCACATATTCTTTTTTTGGCTGGTTTTAAAACTAAGATGAGAGACTGAAGAAACATGACTTTGGGAGCCCTGTGGCTCAGGAGGTAGAGTGGGCTGGCCACCAACTGCAGCGTTGAAAGCTTGATCCTCAGCTCTCTAGGTGAGAAACTGAAGGCCAGGTTGGCCTGCTTGCATGTTCCATACAAGTAAAACCACCACAGCTGGGAGCTTGTAGTGAAAACTGTGACTTTGGTATCAATTTTCATAATTGTGAGCCTGTTAATGAAAAAGATGATTCAGGTGAAGTAGTTTTGAACCTTCACAATCCAAAGGTACCGCTTTCATACCACATCTGGGGCAACGCCACTTCTACACTACAATATGGTTTTTATGGATGTAAACTTTGAACTATTATCAAAACTTAACAAACTGGCTTAAAAAAAGTTCCACTACAAGGACAACTTAACGTCTTTTACTCAAGTAAAAGTTGTAAGCAGATCTACATTTTACCTACAAGTACAAAAGTACCAGTACTGAGACAACTGTGTACTTTAAACAATACTGATTATAGTAGTTACAACATTATACAGTCATTAATAAAATCATAAGGGTCAAACGTCACTGCTGCTAAATGTGAAGCTGATTTTAACCACTTTACCCACAACAATACATCAGCCTTTCTTAGTTCATGATATTTTAATCAAGGTCTCCATAGTATTTAGTATAAAAGCCACCAGGTTGTGTTAATGTTGTCAGTATAGTCTCAGACAATCTCTCGCTCTCTAAGTCTGTGAGTTCAGCTGAAAATACACTAAATATTTTTGCACTGACTGCACAGAGAGCTACCTGCAGTAATTATGTGGCGGAACCTCTGGTCCCTCTTCCAAGTGATTTTGAGTTTGGAGAAATTTGGGGTCACTCTCATCTGTGAACACGTCAAAACTTTTTAAGTCCGACATAAACAGATCCCGCTTTCCACAGCAAAACGTCCTTGGATTTAGTGACTTCACTCAGGTTTTGTTTCAAGAGGCTGCTCCCGCTTCCGTTATAAGTCATTGTCTGTCAACCCAGCCCATTGTCATTCCCGAGGCGTTAAAGTGCCGCTGTGCACAGTCTGCGTTGATGACTGACGCTCGAAGCGTTCAGTTTGGTCTATTAGAAACTGTGGCACGTCAGTGTTTGACGCCCAAATCGATGACGTAAAATAACAAGAGGAAAAAGTCTCATCGGGAGGAGGATGGTGGTGGTGGATGTTACAACAAGACACAAGATTTTTCCATGGGAGACCATAAGACATTGTGTGGTTACTATAGTAACGTGTGTCTTTAACGTAATTTTCTTCTAACTTAATCTTACTCTGCAGTTTCTGTCACCAACACTTGTTGTTTCTTAACGTAACGTTGCCCGTAACGTAAATGTAATGTAGGTTTTTTGTGTGTATAAGGTCGTTCTTGTAGCGTCATAAGCCAAAGTGCACCTGCAGCATCAATACCTGACGCAGCTGTTCGCAGGGCATCAAATAGTGGCACCCGGCGAGCGTCCAATAGTAACGGCACAGGTACCTGTGGTGTCAATATGATACGCCAAAGGACGTCCAACCTGGCACAGTTTGACGCCTCAGGAGCCTCAATATCAACCAGGAGGGAGAAATGACCGAATTCCCAACATCCACCGTCCTTTCTTACGCTGTACGATTGCTGTGTAATTTTTAAGTATTTTGACCGTGAGCGGCATCGCCACCTGTCCGTTCGCCGTTCCCCTGCTGCGTGCCTGGTGGAGGCGTTGAGTTGCTGGAGCTTTAAGCCGTCTGGAGGTCACAGTGTGGTTATGGGGACGGATGTCAGGGCCAGTGCAGCAAACAGTCAGTGAGCTCAGCCCTATATATGTGTGTGAATGTGCATGGGTAAGCGGGAAATGGGGAAGGAGGAGGTGAAGGGAAGGGCTAGAGAGATGGAGATAGAGCGGAAACAAAGGAGAAAGTGTGCAGGGGGTGTGTGGGTGGGTGGGGGGGGTTCCATAATGCCACATATGAGGCCGAGAACGCTATATAGCCTCTGTCTCCTCTCTCTCACTTTCTGCTTGTCTCTCTCTGTGACTCCGGCTCTCCAGGATAGATAGAGGGCATTCATTATCTGCTGGCCCGCTGGGACTTCCCTCCTCTTTAGGATGCATCCAGCAGTTTAAACCAGGCCAATCAGAGCACTGGGGGAAGATAGCGGTAGAGTAGGACGAGGTGTGTGTGTGTGTGTGTGTGTGTGTGTGTGTGTGTGTGTGTGTGTGTGTGTGTGTGTGTGTGTGCGCAGTCTGTGCGTTGGGGGCAGATCTCACACATTTAACCTGCCATCCAGTCTATCCACTGTAACCATGGCGATCCACTCCCATGGCGGGATGGCACAGAGCTTCTGCTCAACGTGGACGCATTGCAGAGGGGAGACTAGCGGGAACAGTCGTCCACATGATCACGTTCAGTTTGTAACACGGCTCCTTCATTGCGATAGAAATAAGTGCCACACTCACAGGTAACCTGGTGATATTTCAGCTCGTTTTCGCAAGCTGAACGGGGCCTTGTGACTTCCTGCAGGAAATGAATATGGATGCGGCTGCGTGTGTGTGTTCTTGTTGTTCTTAAAGTGCGAGACAGGCACAGACATACATAGTGAAAATAAGATTGGTTTGTTCACTTGTTATTGTTAATAAAGATTATTTGAAAAAAAATTGCTACTCTATGTAATATACAGTAAATGTGCTGCAAATTGGCTAACGAGGCTGAGTAGCTGGTTGCCAACTAATTCTTGATTTAGTTAAAGCCATATTCTGCACAGTAAATAAAGGATGAATAAATACTATGAATGAACTTTGATTCTGGTTCGGTGATGTGGTATAAAAGTGATCCCGCCATGTGAATGGGCACTTTCTCACCTGCAAAGTTAATAAAGTGCAATAACAACAAACCTAGGACAAATATTATGATCGGCGTTGAGCCTTCCCATGGTCCAGAGTAAGATCGGCGGCTCCCCGCCCCCACAATGCATTGCTGCTCACAGTACTGTACTGTTACCGTATGATCTCGATGTACATTTTACAGCAACGTGTTACGGTGAAACTCTAACTCCACACAGTGCATCCTTACGTACTGGGATTATTAAACTACTATCAGCACATTAACATGCAGACGGCAGAGAATGGAGAATATTTTATTGTATATTCATGCTTGTGCATTCTCAGTGTCACATTAATGTTAACAACACATTTATTCTGATTGTACACACTAATGACTGACTAATTATTCCCTGCTCCAATTATCTTTTCATTATCGCCGCACACACACACACACACACGAATGTGGGAAACGCTTCCACGTCGTGTGGAATAAGTGCCAGCGGTGGTTCTACACCACTTTCGGGCTAATTGAGGTTAATGAATGTAACTGGTAACTAAAAACACATTAACTAGAATAATTAAAAGTACCATTGGTGTGAACATAAGTTCAGCGAAAACACCACAGGAAATTACCGAGCATGTCAGACAGGGTTTCCCCCCACTCTGTCAGAAATATGTGTCTTGATTGAGAATTTATGTGGTGCCATAAAAATGAAGCACCTTTGAGTTTATGTGTTTGTTTTAGCGCCTGACAGATGGTAAAGGTGATCTCAAACAGAGGGGGAGCTGGACGATGGGCAGAAAAAAACAAAGAGACGGGTGCGGCACGGGTTTGCCGGGGCATCGACCCGCTGGACGAAGCCCAAACTTGATGCCCACACACACTGCACACTTTGCCTAAAGACAGCTAGAGGAGGCTGACATCACATCCACTGAGATAAGACAGCGCGGGCGGGGGGGGGGGGGGAGAACTGCTACTGTCGCCAATTTAATTTCCTTTGTCTTCTTCTCAAAGATCCCCTCTGGTACATGGGAAGCTCCCAGGAAAATGTTAGGAAGGAAGTAGCCCATGGGCAACTTCCCCCACAAGGTTAATGGTGTAAATCCATTGGAATCAACTTCACTGGAGAAGGTCTAGTACTTGTATGTTACTTGTTGTGTGGTATTACAGAACGGTTTCGGTTGTATAAATGATCTATTGAATTACTGTCAAATGTATAAAGGACTAGAGTAAAGGTCTATGACTCTCTTACCAAATCTTGGGGTGGGGGCCCTAAGCATTTACCCAGTTCACCTCTCCTGACTACTCCTTGTTGTTTGAAGGGCAAAGCAGTTTACCCCACCTTTTCCGCAGACCACCAGAGTGCTGCTTTGCACAGTTTACTGAAAGTCCCCCAAAGGATGGCTGTAAAGGATCTACAACATCCCAGAAATCAGACCGTTGAACAAGCAACAAGCAACTCCATGTAGTGTTAGCAGCTGTGGCGCATGAGGTTCAGGAACAGCACAGAGCGTTGGTCAAAGTTGCAAAAGAGTCGTGGTGGTTTGATAAAATTCGAAAAGAATTTGAGAAGCTTTTGTGCGAACTCCTGTTTTGAACGTGCCGTTCACAAGAAGCACCTGTTCATGTGAACCGTGCCTCCTATGTGAGAGACGTTTGGATCAACAGTTGCCCGTTTGAATAAACCAGGAACTCAAGTAGTTTTAGATTTATTAGAGTCAACGTAGAATGTCGAAGGGGGCGCAAAAGAAAGTCGGAGTACGATTCCTTGTTAGCACACGCGGGTCACGGCACATAGTTACACGGAGCACGATCCATGGCAGGACACCACAGAGCAAGTCGCTGCTCTCCCAACAAAACGCGACAACTGTTTAGGCGACTGAACACACAGTGCGAGCATCACTGGAAGGGGAACAATGGATGGACTTGTTCTGTGCCACTTCAATGGTGCATCTTAGTCTTAATAATGAAACTCTAATGCAGACGTATTTGATCTGCTTTGTTACACGTCATGGAGATAAAACAGCACTGTGTCGTATTGATGGCTTTACTTCCGCTGATCATCACATTTGTCATTTTTAGACACGGTATTATGCCTCTGTATTTGTGAATTCCTGTGAGTGAGTGTGTGTGTGTGTGTGTGTGTGTGTGTGCGAGACCTCCCGCCTGCTCTTCCATTGACTTTCACTTTGGCTGATACAGGATGTCAGTTTATCAGTCGATTGAATATGTACCAGCCCTTTATTTATGACACGCTGAATGAAGTGTTGCTGCTCACATTTTCTACTTCTCTGAAGAGGTATGAAGAGAGAAGTGTGTGTGCGTGTGTGTGTGTGTGTGGACGAGGGGAGGGTGGTGGTGGTGGTGGTGGGAGGCGAAAAAGGACTAGAGTGGCAGAAATCAATATATTTTCCAACTGAAAGCCCCTGTGTAGCAGGAACAGAGATAGGACAGAAGGGAGGAGGACAGAGGAAGAAGCAGAGGGGGTTCTGAGTAAGGAAAGAAGTCAGACAAGAAAGGATGGATTAGAGGAAGGAAGCAGAACAAGCCATTTTCCTCGTATTCTCCATTTGCCCTGTTTGTTGTTTCTCTGCTCCGGATGTCTGCATCAAGAAATCAAAAAGATTGGCAGTTAGATTAGAATGCAGCTAACTCTATTATTATTATTATTATTATTATTATTATTGTTTTGTATTATTATTATACGTGTATTTCACCCTCCCCACATCCAGATATTTAAATAAACAAACATAAAAACCAAGAGAAGTTTTAATCATTGAAGAATTATTAGGTGAAAACAGGCAACACGTGCATTTAGAATGTGACGCGCTAAGCTGACAGTTGGCTCCCAGACGCATAACATGCAGCGATCAAGCACTTTGTGACATTATGACCCCGTGTACAACTTCACGCAACCCAGTACGGCGGCTCTGCCATGTCTATCAGCCGTATTAAAACTGAGCTTGCACTGAAATGCCTCTTAGTCTGTGTTCGCTCGATTCGGTGATCGGGCAACGACAAAACTAAGATTCTAAAAGCGGTCGGAAGCGGCCCTCAGTGGTCTCCAGGATCCCACACGGATCTTACAGGAACTGATCTGAAGTAAACACATTCCTCCTGCTTACTCCTTTAAAAAAAAAAAAAAGCCAGATTCTTTGAATTATACAAGTGTGAGCTCATGCTTGACATAAATGAGTTGATATAGACATAGATTCAGCGTATTTGTGTGAGATTGCTGCACCTTGAGGTGTTGCTCAAGTGTAAAAACTATTAGATTCACTTCATTAAAATTCCGATGGAACTCAGATGTTGATCACACATCTTGTCCCGCACATAATGCGCGGTGTCTCTTGGCGTCCTCTTCCAGCACAGCGTGCAGTTCCACAGGTTCTGCGTTTGAAGACATTCTTTCCTGTGACGCACACTTTGGCCTCATGCTTCTTTCCAGTATTTCACACCAAACCACTTTAACTGAATTGGCTTCTATTATTGAATGAAAAGCATATTAGTGTCATTTTTCATACCACGGTAAAAATGTTCTTTTCCCATTAATTTCCCCTTTGCAGAATCTGCTCCTCTTTTCCCTGAGTAATGGGAAAATAAGGCCAATAAACAATTTGGACAGATGCTCCGTCACAGCATTGCAGAGGAAGCCCCCCGCTCCTTATTGAGATCAGCTTTTTACTTCCAGCTTCAGGGCGAATGTGAAACTAAAGGCAATTACAGTAAACACACAGACACAGGATGAGCAAAAACACCTGACGTAGTTGCACACAAAGAAAAAATGAAGGAAGGTTCTATTTCTTGTAAGGTAGCCAGGGTGGGGTCATAGGGTCACCGAGTCACTGCAGCGCCCATGAAATGTGGTTGGGGGCGACTGAAACCCGGATCCACCTGAGGCTGCAGCCACTGTGAAACAAACTGTAAAACTGTGACAGAGGTTGTTGTTGGTAGGTCATTGTCGACGTTGGCACCTGCAGAGTTTGTTCTCACATTTATTCACATTTTCATAAATCAGGGTTTTGGTGGCATCAACCTGTTTGCAAACGGAAGTCATCAATACACATAGTGGCAACGTGAGACAAGTTTAGGGGTTTTACACTGTCGCCACGGTGGTGGAGTGTGTTTGTGCTGGTTTCCTCTGATAACTAGGTCTGACTGGCCAGGATGTATGAATGGATTATTCAGAGATATTAACCGTATGAATCCTTCAAATATATCTGCAGGGAAACTCTAAACTACTTAATTTGTACGTTACGAATGATTATAACGGCTATGGTTTTTATAACTGTGAGGAAAATTGACAAATCAATCAAAATGACTGTTTAAATTATCATTAGAAAAACATGAATGGTTTGTTTTCCTGAACGAGGAGAAAGGATGAACGGGGTGACGATGCACAGGTGAGGATGAGGAAAGAATGAAGGAGAACAAGTGAAAGTCAGGGGACAGTCACAGAGAACACAGGGAGTCAGAAGCTGAAAGTGGGGAAGAGGATCCTTCCCATCTTTAAAGAGCCGTGTCAGCCGGTGCTGACGAATGTGGTCAAACATCAATACAGTGTGAATGATGATGGCTGCACACACACACACACACACACACACACACACACACACACACACACACACACACACAGAAACACAGCACTTTGCAAAAGCACCACCTCCTTTTTTGATCCTTCTAACCCCCATTTCAATTTCTATATTAAAATGTCTCTCATTGTTTTATGCGACTTGGCACATTGCTCCTTGCTCTCCAATGTCAGCAGGCTGATAAATAAATCCACGTACAGTAAAGGGCAACGTTACCATATGCTGTGAGGCGCCCGTGTACTCTGCGGCAGCCCGGTCACCCCTCAGTCCGAGCGGCGCTCGGTTTTTTCTGAAAGAATTCGGCGCGAAGCTGACGTGATCAGTGACGGGAAGGAGCCAGTGAATATTTCTGAACACTAAAACCAAGGTGCAAGTTGCGTGTGTGCAGGTTTCAGATGCCAAGATGTAGAAACTGTCACTAATGCTTGAAGGTATTTCTCTCTTTTTATTCCCAGGGACTGAAAAGGTGCAGGCTGCAGCTAAAACCTAATGTGCTCTGTAGTTTGTCCTGTGTTTTATTGTGTTTAGTGAATATTTTTTAATTAACGTTTTGTTGTTTTTATTATATTTCGTTATCATTCTTTCCTTTTTTTATAAAGCACTTTGAGTCCTGACTGTTTACATTTCCCTTTTAGGCGTCAACATATTTTAGGTGATTCATGTTTTTTCATGCTTCTACAATGTACACAAGCGTAATAGAAACTTAATATTACAGCTCAGTAGAAGCATTTAATATTTATCATTATATTATTATTAATACGTGTTAAAGTTTCACTTCTTTATTGGATACAACCTTATGTGCAAAAGCTGTTTGTCTGAAACTGCGTAACAAGGACTTTCAAAGTCCCCTCATGTTGTAGCTTTGCCACTGTGTATTCAGAATTTTCCTTTGTGATTTATTTCTCAACAACTTCCAGATAAAAAAAAGTTCCACCATTTCTAAAAGCATGTGTCCGTTTGCATTGTACATCTCACTGTGTGTCCGTGTCATCAGGCTTTCTGCACAATGTTCGTCCAGTATGTGAGAAAAGGTGTGTTCTCTGTCTCAGAAACACTTTAGAGAAGTGACACTGTGCTTCTGTAATGAGTTCCCGGTTCACAGGTTGCGGTATGATAACTTGATGGATCACTTCTGCCCTTTTCTTGTTTTTCTGTTTCCTCACTTGCTTTGAAACATCGAGAAGATGTAATGCCACTGACTTTCAATAATCCCACCGATTTAACGGGTTGTAAACACACCGGGGTTTAATCAAAATCGCTGTCGGTTTGTTTGTTTATCTGCGAGTTTATTTGTAACGTGTATGTTCTGCTTGATTTCTCCATTTCTGCGGCGCCGCTCCCGCTCCTGACAAGCACTGTTTCATCCCAGTGTAATTGCATATGGGGCCCCTCCCGTCCTGTAATTACTCACTTGCTCATCACGCCCGGGACACGAAAGACAGAAAATGACCACATCCAACATTCCCAGCAGTGGGTGTCATCTTCATCGTGTCCCCCTCCTCAGCCTCCGAAATGCTTCCTCTACTATTTGTTAGCATAGCGTCTCCTCAACGCTCGGCCCCGGCCTCCCATCCATCATGGGGGACCAAGGCAAATGGAGCTTTCAGCTGAGTGGTGATAAGGAATCGCAGCCACATTAAAACATCTGTCACTCCTCCGGAGCCACGCACAGCGGGTGATGCTGTGCATGGAGGATGAGGAGGAGGAGGAAGGATTAGGAAAACAGTGGAGTGTAGCATCTGTGTGAAGGTATGGGAGAAAACATTTTCCCCCTTATTTATCTTTTTTTTTTTTTATCACCAGTAACTCAAAAATCTTTTATTTTTCCAAATGTTCTAAAGTTCTTTAGTCAAATTTGGGGCCAAAATCCAATGACGCTGATGGTTGCCGGCACATTTAACAGAGCTTTGTCGGGCATTGGCCACAAAGACACCACAAAGCAGGACGGACAATAAAAAGACTATAAAGACATCCATCACTCAGGTGGCTGTCATCTGCATGATGTAATGTCAATCAAAACTCTCAGACAAGCTGGATGAACTTGTCTGCTTCTCTCATATAGAAACAAAGAACATCTCATTATCCCCATATGGGGAAAATCATATCTTGTCAATTTGTATGTGCACCATTTTCTTTTTTTTTTTTTAATTTGTGAGGCTGTTTACTATTTTTTAACCTCTCTGCATTTTCAAATGTATTTATTTGGCACAATGTGAAACTGATTAAAGTTACATTACAGCACGTGATATATGCACCGATAATACTTGGATTTGTCAAGTGCATCTCAATTTTGCCTCTTTACCTTTTTGCTTCTACGTCATTTTATCTCATAATGGTCCATTAGAGGAAACCTAGTGAGATCATTGAAGATTATTTTGCTTCTCCAGTTCCAGGGGTTAGTTGTCTTTACAAATATATTACAGTAGTTGTTGTTGTGAACTGTATGTCTCGTAATTTTGGGGTTTGAAAAAAAAAAAGTCACACTTGATAAAATATGAATTTGATTTGCTTGTCATGGCATTAAAAGAAAAAAATAAACATTTCCTACCAACTAACTGGCAATAATATGCAAAGTTTATATTTCAGTTGTTAATAACTCAACTTTATGTATGAAATACAATATCCAACTAAAGCTACTGTAGCACCAGCATGAACCATGAAATCAAGGCACTCTGTTCCACCCCGCATGTTCTTTTAGGGATTAGTCCTTATCAAATGACGATAAGTCAAAATTATTATTGTTATTGCTTAAAAATTCTCATGAATGTCCCTGCAGCGCTGACAGGTTTGGTACATAATAAAGTTACAAAGTGTAGCATTAATGTGAAAAATTGTTGGGTTCTCTTTATACATCTTTATAATCTTGACTTTATTCTGTAAAGTGCCCTGAGATGACTTTGTTGTGAATTGGTGCTATATAAATAAAGTTGAATTGAAATTGAAAAAAAAAAAAAACAGCATAACCGAGTCCGTGCACACGATGCAGCTCGGAGCTCCAGGTGCACCAACACTAACACGGGATTAAAACAAACCGTTATAACTGGATAAAGTTTGCTCAAATTGTGTTGACGCTATACTGACCTGACATTTTTAAACCTAGTGGTTTGTGTGTCTGCGTGTGTGTGTGCGTGCGTGTGTGTGCGTGCGTGCTTCCTTTTCTTCTCTCCACCCACGTGCTTTAAAGCAAAGACCACTTCAGCTGTTTACATGAACTTCAGGATGAGGCTTTATTGATCAGATATGCATTAGGAGTCGATACATGAATACACACACCAGCGCTTCTTACACATTATCGGATTTTACAGTCAATAGCTCTTCAATCATACCATCCTGTTACACACACACACACACACACACACACACACATCTGCAAAGAATAATAAAGTCTCGAAAGAATGCTACAATTATACACAACAAAAGTACAAATTCACCAAGATCTTTAATCTTTAATTACTTACCTGACTTGTTTTATTCGGATTTAGCAAATGACTTTAATGTCTTTGGGGTAATCTGTGTGACAGAGATAAAGCCACACAGTAGCAGGCACGTGCTGTGTTGTCCTCCATGGGTGAGTTTGTGTTCGTGTCCCAGTCCATTCTCAACTTCCGCTCCGTCCATTCGCACGTGTCTTTTCGGGGCGATCAATGCACAGCTACAGCTGGTTGAAGGGGACCAAATCCATTGAACAGTTGATTTGGTTCCATTTTACCAGCTTTAGCAAAGCATTTAAGGAGGGGAAATCTGCTCTGAAGGGTGACGGAGTGGAGCAGTTGGACGAGGTGGAGGAAACCTGTGAGAGACAAAGAGAGAGAGAAAAAAAGAGGCGATGATAAGAGGTGGACATGTCCACATAAACACGTAGCATTGAATCAGCACATATTCGTACGTATTGTACCAACAAACATGAACACAAACATGAACACAACAGAAGCTAAAATATTTTTGGAAAAAAAGTCGAGAAAAAACAAGAGGAGATCCAGAAAAGCCAATGCCGTGATGAAAGAGAGATGGTTCCGAGGAGACGAGAGAGGAGAGCACATAAACGATGGTTGCAGACAAACTTGAGAAAACAATGAATTCATCACCTAACTGCCAATAGCGCTAATGAAGCCAGCGGATAGAACAGCAGGAAAATTAACTCCCATTGACCTCTTGGTGGAACATCTCTCATACACATACTAATGCTCACACAGCCAGTCTCTCTCTCTCCCCTCTCTGCCGTTTGTTTTCTCGCTCGCGGTTCAGGCCGTTCGGCCCCCGTTGCCCAGCTGAGGGCGGTGGCACAGACGCGATGCACTCAGAGATGATGTCTTCCTGCGAGCGTCGCGGCGGGGCTTGTCCTTTGGAGCAACTCACTCATTTCCTGGTTCAATTAGCCTGGCTAATCATCTAATCATTAGGAAGTAAACTGTTTACGTTGAGTCGTAGCCCAGGAACCCAAGATATTCATATTTATTGTCTGGATATTTGTTTTCCACCACGAGGAAAAGAATTTGTATTTTGCATGTTCAATCCCACCTACACATGGCTACAGTTTAGCCAAATATTTCATGTGTAATGAGATGATT
Source organism: Channa argus (assembly GCF_033026475.1). NCBI lineage: Eukaryota > Metazoa > Chordata > Actinopteri > Anabantiformes > Channidae > Channa > Channa argus. The sequence continues at coordinate 23,385,527 of NC_090209.1, forward strand.
AGGGACTTGCAGTGATGATTATCACTTGATTGTGCAGTTTTACTCAGTTGCACGGAGCATTTCCATGTTTTCCAGCTCACGGTTGTGCTTTATGCAGCTTGTTTTCATGTGGCCTCACCGTTCTGACTGTGCGACCTCTGCCCCAGCACCAAACTGGTGAACACAGCAGACTAGTTGGCAGCCAAAGAGCCAAATACTTCTGCCAGGAGATGGTGCAAACAGCCAGTGTTTGCTGGATGTACAAATAAGCAACTGTGCTAAAACATGTGGCATTTTAGCCATTCGCTGCTCGTTTCTGCTGCCGACAGGCGTCCAAGCGCTCGTTGCAGATTTTAAGGATTAGGCTGACATGCATGTTAAAAAATCCCCAGAAATAAACATAATGTGCTTGAAATTTCCACCTGTCCATCGTGTTGCACCAAGTGAAACACACACTGTGGTTTACTGTGACACAATCTCTCAAAATATTCCTCTTGATTCAGGGACAACTACAGTAACCGGCTGCTCCAGGAAATGTTCCCTTTTTAAAAATACAAACACATTTAATTAGACATTTGTGAGCGGTTTTGAAAGAGTTAGGTGCGAGTAAGTATTGAGGAGACAAAGCAATGCATTTTAGGTTTTTCTAATTTCATTTGCACTTGTCTGTCAAAGCCGTGTTTACCGAAAGTTACTACTTCAAAAACTGCACGGATTTCACTTGACTTACTCCTTTTCTAAACCAATAAGAAACAATCAAGGCCTGAAATGCTACCGCTTTTTAAACGTGGTGCGTGTGCGTGTGTGTGTGTGAGAGAGAGAGATTACACTGTCAGTTTTGTATCAAAGCTGTTCACGCATATCCAGATAAGAAATACATCAGCCTCACTGCACACAAATAACATTTTAAAAAATAAACGCTTAAACACTGGCAGTGCATGTAAGGAGCTAAGGAGCAAGACAGGGCCTGTTCACTCTTTGCTTCTCCCTTTATCTCTCTCTCTCTCTCTACCTCTCACTTGTGTTTAATAAACTTGTCACTGAAAGCGACCAGCAAATTGATGAGAGGGATGCATCCTTGTCCAAAGGAAAAAAAAAGGAAGAAAAAAAAAAAGGAGAAACTGAGAGGAAAAGACAGGAGCCTGAGAAGAGGGGGGATAATGATGGGTGGAAGAAAGCGGGAAGCAGCACAGAGAGAAGGAAAGGACAAGCTTGCATGGCCTAAATTCTCTACCTGTCCCAGAGCTGCTGTTGTTCTACCTCTGCAACATGCAGCACTGCAGTGTGTGCGTGTGCAGGAGAGCACAGAGTTCATGTGTGTGTGTGTTTTGTGCTTCCAAGTCCCAATTTTCTTTTTCCTTTTTTTTTTTTTAATCCCTGAGGTGTACGTATGCAAGCGTAGGCTACAGTATGTTATCATTTTTGTAGACAATGCTCTATAAATGTCCACAACGCAGAGACAGCGAGCGTGTTTGTCCTTCATTTTGCTCGGCAAGCTTCTGTGTGTATTCAAGTGCGAATATCAACTTCAGAGGAGGAAGAGTGAAATCCCTTTCATAACAGGATTTTCAGTAGATTAGGCGAGAGAATCCCTTCGCTGCCCTGTATTCCCCGCAATCTGCGGCCCACACACTCAAAGAGGCGACCCCGCTTCACCCTGCGCACGTCTGCTCAGATCCGGCATCAAACAGAATCCTCGCGGCCATAGTGTGTTTTTAATACTGTTTTGCCTCACTCCGATTGCCTGCTCAACACAACGGCCTGCTGGAAGGAAGCGACGTCAAGATAGAACCACAATATGCAAAGGGGTCGTGCAATCGTAGTTTGTGGGTCGGTGTGCTGCAAGTGTGCGGCTGCTACTGTAAGTGTCCTCAATCAGGCTCACTGCATGCTTGGAGATATGCTACTTGACTATTCTGGGACTGTGCTGTCTGCTGCATTCCTGCCCTTATATTGGAGACGGCGCGAAGAAGCGATGAAGGGGGATGAGGGCTGGGGACAGCTGGACGCTGGCAGAGAGGTGGTGGTAAAGACTGCCAGGGACTCCTAGTGGGAAGGTCAGCAGGGGTGCGAGGCCTCCCGGGGGGAGACGTGCACAGCATGGGGCGGTGTTGCAGGGCAGCTCCAGCCTCACAGCGGCCTGTCACTCACGCTCACAGGATTTTCATTTCAGTCGTTCGCGGTGACACCGGGGGGGGTTGTACTAATACGAGCCGCCGTCCTCAGCCTCACCGGTCACTGACCGTTTGCACGCTCTGCATCTCCGTCTGTGACTGTCTGGTGTTGCTCCCAGTTCTCCCTCCGTCTCCTTATCGGGACAAGTGGCTCTCAGCGAGTGACTGGCTGTCACGCCAAACAGCTCACCACCCAGCGGTGCGCTGTTCGAGGGCGAGGCCTGGAAACCTCTGAGAGCGTCGCTTCCCGTCACGTTGAAGCACCGCGCCTGACTCCTGTCAACAGAGGCCCTTGACAGTTCTGATAGCCGAGTTTGAAAATAACCGTCAGTATTCACTTAAAACCGGAATAGTCTCCTTTCACACTGCGTTCAAACGAAGCAGACTTAGACGGGCCTCTGTGCATGTCTGATGAAGATGTTTGCCATTTGGTAATTAGCTTAATGCCAGGCACACTCTAGTAATGAAACAAGTTGACCTGTGGTCAGGCTGTAAACTTTATCTTCTGTGGCTGGCTGTATTTATTCCTGCTAATTACCCATTGACTAAAGGCAGAGGGAAAAGAGGACGTATATATCAAAATGAGTGCTGACATTTAGGGTGTATCTAATATCTATCGGATTGTGATGAGCATTGCTGAAGTGGAGGAACATAAAAGTCCATCAGGACAAATCAGACGGTAACTCCCGGACCGGGGGGGGGGGGCTCGGCCGCCTCTCCACACCAAAGGCCCCTCGTCATGAGGTCAGCAGTGCTAACGCTGCTGCAGTCCACTGCAGACACCGCCAACCCTTCCTCCTCCCTGCATTCAGACGTGAGCAGCACCCAGTGGCTGACTCAGCACTATTCCCGCACCTGATTGGTTGATCAGGAGAAGGAGACAGGAGCGTAACAGGACCCTTTATCCTCCACTCAGCCACTTCCTCGGTCATTTGCTTCCCCTGAAGATAAAACACGTCCGTCGGATGAAAGCGTTTCCTGACCTTGTGAGGCTGTGATCGGCCCAGGTGCCGCACTGTGGCCACAGCACCGTACGACGGTGAACTCTCTCTTTATCAGTCGACAGCCCTCTCGGGGTTAACGTGGCCTGTGGCGATAGTATCTCTAAAGCCACATCCACGTTGTGTTTCGTAATGTGGAGCAGCTTCAACAGTAAACAAGCAGCCCGAGCTCGTGTCCATATTCGATGCAAGCTAAACTCTACTTTCAGTAGGTGTGTTTTGAATAGACCTTGATTATGGTTTTCGAATGACTGGATCTATAATTTCTCTGGAGGACATCGTGAAGCACGTCTGCAGCGCTCATACTTTGTGATTATTGCAGTGTTTATCTTCCGCTGCTCTTGATTTTACCTCACAGTGATTTAATCCTCAAAGCGGTTTTATTCTTTAACCTTTTAATCCAACAGCAACACCCTTAAGACGATCAATACCTATTTAGATGATATATTTAATTATATCCTCTCCTCAATTTACCTCCCCTCTGGACCTTTCCTTGCAGACCACCACAACGTGTAAACAGGGTTTGACTCTTTTATAAGTCTTATTTAGCTTTAAAAATAGATCCGGGGTCTGTAGTCACCATTAATATCACCTTATTGGACTCTTGGGGACTTGGTCTTCTCCTAGACTTTGCAGAGGTGAAATTCCTCACATTAATGTAAGAAAGATGGGCCTGTAAGTGTCCTAAATGAGCCACTGTATTCAGTAATTTCACCAAATATATATCTAGACTTCAGGCAAGCAGACCTCCTTATGGTCTTCTAAGCAGCCTTAGGAAGCCCTCCAAACTGTCCTCTCACTAACACATCATCGAGAACTGAAATGAGATTCAAGAAACAACGAGCACAGGAAGGATGTGTGTGATTTCCCATGTTAAAGAATAATGAGATCTAGCTTCCAATATCAAATGGAACTAGTGTCCGAAGACACTCGGGACGGACGATATTGGTAATTATTAGCTCGTAAACTCACGTAAGGATATAAAAAAAAAAACCAAAAAGGCCTGTCACTAAAATCCTTGGCAAAGTAGGAGAAAAGGGAAATGAACGGAGACGGCTGGGATTGAGAGAAATGATGGGAAAAGCTGCAGTTCGTTAGGTGAAAGCAGACGGGATTAAGAGAATGAAGGGCACCTCAGAAGTTCCACTGAACAATTTAACATATGCAGGTTCTTCGGTTTTGAACGAATTCTGAACAGTATCGAAGCAGTGAAGACGTCATCTGGTTTTGTCGGGGAATGATGTCATGATCCATATGCAGTGGCTGCCAAACCGCAGCAGACCTGCCTACTGTCTTCACCTTCCTCTCTCTCTCTCTCTCTCTCTACCTATGCAGGGTGATTCTCACTCTGAGCACGCACTAATGCCCCCCCCCCCCCCCCCTCATCTCTTACCCCCGCTCCCTCCACCCCCTCCCCTAACAAACCACCAGCGCCACTTAGGTATTTTAGCCATGCATTCATTAGAGGCCGCGGCAGGGCCACAAAGGAGCGCTTGATATACACTCCGCCGTGAAACAAACAAAAAAAAAAAAATCCAATGCAGTTTAAGTCAGAGAGGAGCTCGGGCGTAAAGATAGCCCCTGCTGACATGCTTCCTATTGTGAGACAGTGGGACACCTGCTCTTTCTAAGCCTGAAAAGCGCACAGAGAGTGAGGGACTTCATCACAACTGCTCTGTTTTAACTTATGGGGGACAATAGGGAAGAGCTAGTTAGAGACTCGTAGATTAGAATTTGTGACAGATCAGCATCATGGTTTCCTGTCTAGAGGCATCGAGGTAGGTAAGTGTGTTTGAGGTGGGTGAGCGAAGCCTTTTGGCCTGAGACAAATAGACTTTTTTTAATGTATTAAGGGGTTAAAAGGAGCCTAAACTACAGTGCTACAGACTTTTTTTTTTTTTTTTTTTTTTTTAGATCAATAATTTGGATCAAGATAAACATAACACATCGACAAGTTTCCTCCTCCTGTGGTAAAAAGGATTAAAGTACGTTTACAGTAAAGCTGCACTCAACAATTAGATATCAAGTAGTTACGGACGTTAATTAACTGACCTTTTATTTTAACCTGTTTGCTCACGACTGGCATCACAGTTGTTCCAAAAAATAAACACATGAATAATTAAACCAAACCAATTGTAATTTCTACTTAGCAGGATTAACACATCACATGCAAAATATATTGAAGACTATTGGAGCCCTCACACTCAGACCCACCTGCCACAGCAAAACACTGTTTATAATGGAATAGTACATTAAGAGTAACACTTACAATACAGCACTGCACTCACGTCTAGAGGCCAGAAAAACCTGCTGTCATGCAGCTTTATTGCCCCCAGAACAAAGTAGGCTGCTCAGCTGTGTGTCCAGCGACACCTGACACATGAGAAGAGCTCAGATCTGACATACATGTGCTCATAATGCAATTTGCAGATGTTGTTATGTGGCACATCACCTCCTGGTTAATGAAAGCAATGCTTTTATTGTTATTATATTGCTGCTTTAATCCATGTTACACGTCTGTGTTACACACACGTGCGGGATCAAAGGTTTTGCGGCAGGTAAATATCGATTTGGAAAAGTGAACGAAGACACGAACGAACTTCAGCAATCGGCAACGCAGTGCAAACGGCAGGTAACAGGAAGCAGAATAGATTTTCAAAAGAAAAAGAGTTTTAGAGGATCCTTGCTGAAGTGAATGCTACTGTATCCTTCTCTCTGGCTACTTTAACAAATGTTTCTGTTTAGATAAACAGTGATATACTAGAAATGACGTGATGAGAGCAGTGCGCCCACTTTCAGTCTTGAAATGAAGTAAACATCGAATGAAAAAAGTATTAATTAACGTCAAAGTATTAAGAGTGTGATTCTGAAAAGCCCTGCGCTCACCGCTGGTACATTTCAGACCAGCGGCGAGACTCCAAGTCATCAAGGTGTCGCGCTGATGTCGCTGGATCCAACAGAGATATGGGGTTTTTACAAAAGGAGACCGTAACTACTACAATAGCCTCAGGCCAACACGCAATCCACTCCTGCTGTTCACTAAACCTATAGTTTCTACAGTGGCCCTGCTGCTGATCCAGCACTACTGCTGCTGTGTAAAGCCCCCTGTTACAGATGGTAATCCGGCTATCATATACTGTAATAGTCTCTGTGCAACAAAATGGAAGCAATTATCTCAAAGCACACAATGATCGCTGGAACAGATCACAATGCATAACTCTTTATGGGTTTGGGAGATTTAGTTTGGGCGAGTGACTCTCTCTCTCGCTGTAATTCATGTTCTTTACGATCACACACTCTCTTTCTCTTTTGTTTCTTTTTTTTTTTTCCTGGTCTCTATTGACAATTTCCCCCCTTGCCTTTCTTGTTAGCCGTGACCCCCGCCCCACGCACTTTGTTTGAGTTATGTCGCCTTTGTACCACTGGCACATTCTTCCGCCTTTCATTCATCTGTCCTTTACCTCTTCTTACTCCATCCTCCGTTGCTGTCTGGCTCCTTTTTCCTCCTCGCTAACACACGTTCTGAGCAGTCAGAGTGATGACAGAGGAATGCTAACTAGCCTTGTCCTGACGCTGCACTCTTCTCCTCTTAGATATCTATGTGCACTTACAGGAGGGGCGGGGAGCAGTGATCACAGTCCATCCCTGCCTGACTCAGTGCTCTGCTGTATGACTGACAGACTCCCTGACAGGCCATGACTGACACACTGCTTTTACTGCCTTGCTGGCAACTCCACTCATCTTCCTCTTCTAGCTTCCTATATCACTGCCTATAGCAGGTTGGTTGGCTGACTCCCTGACATTCTGCTCTCTTGCACGCTGCTCCCAATTACACCCCTCGTCTGGTAGACCAAAGGGAGATGGATATGTGAGGCCCCCCGCACACACACACACACACACACACACGCAGAAGACACAGAAGCATATGCAGATATTGATGAAGGCACATGCATTTGTGTACGTGCAAAGAAATTGCGCAGGGCCACATGAAAGCTGGTTCCGCTGGAGTCACTAACACGTAATGCACATCTTAGATTCTCTGATATTTTTTTTTTATTCAGTAATGTGTTAGGACTTAGCTGCACAGACAGGGAGGGCATCTCCAGGCACATGTGCCATTTTAGTTCATGTAGGTGCAGGAAATGGGGTAAGTGAAGGTGAATATAGATTTGGAAGTTGGGGTAATTACTAAACGCACAGCCACTCGCATCATTATTCTCACGCTCTGAAACGCCTGTGCCAGTCACAGACGCATGATGGCAACAACCCAACAAAGGAAAAGAGGGTTCTTCAGAGGATTATATTTAGTCTGGATGATGGAGAACACAAACATACAGTGAGATGCAGATGATGGGGCTTCATTTGCAGTTAAAGGGTAAAACGGATTGATGAAACTGCTTATACAAGAATTACTGCTGACAAAATAGCGTTTGCACCACATTTCACGCAGCGTTTACCAAAAAGAAAGTTGACGGCACACAGGACTGAAAACCAAACGTGAACAAACAGAATGTGACACTGTGTATACTGTGTGTCTTTTTTAAATGCCTGCTGTCATTCACATGCGACTTCATGAAGTTAAACACAGAGATTTGCGGTGCTGTGCTTTGCGTGACACTTCCTACAAAATCGGAGGCTGCAGATTCACCCACACGTGAGTTCTGCTGCCTTCAGATTACATCAACTGAGGGAGAAGATATTCATCCATTGGTCAAATTACAATAGAAGTTCTGGAAATGAAGGTTGCACTGCCATAACCCTGCTGCTCCTCCCACTTCTACCTCTGCTTTTACTCACTTTATCTCTGGCTCTTTGCCTACATGAACATGGTGTTTCGCAATCTCAGCTAATGTAAAGTCCGGAGCTGGCTGTGAGTGGGCTACGTGTTCCCGCAGCAGCAGAGGAGCCGTGTACCGGAAACGGCCTTACGTCTTGACAGCGGTCATCTCCCACCCATCTTGAATTCAGCCTTTTCTGATTGGTTGGACGTTTGCTCAAACATTGGAGAATATCTCCACAGTGTCTGTAACCGAACAGCTTCATCTCAAGTTTTAATTATCTTCAAATAAATGCATTTAGAAAATGAGGCAGCTAATTTTTAATCATTACACATCTGGGTTTTAACCTCTTGTTTTGTTAATCAAGTCGTGAATATTTAGGTACATGAACAAAGACACAATTTTCAGAGGTTGTTTTCACTATTCAGCTCCCCACATTCTGTCTCACATGGCTACTTCCCAAAAATGAATCTACAGCACATGAAACCGCTCTCTCTCTCACACAGTCCTCATCCACTATTCTCATAAGCAGTAATGGAAATAACAATATGCCCAGGAATGCATTATATTCTGAGTTATACCTCCTTATGAGATATATCACTGGGACTCTGCTTTACATTTTCCCTGAGATGCCACTCCCGGCTATATATTTTTGAAATACTGCAAGAGATGGATGCATGTGCTCTGAGGTGGGGGCTTTATTACGAAAGGCGCTGGGACTGTATATTCTATTACTCAAATGAATATGGGACTAATTAAAAAAACGCAGTGTTTATTCTGCAGTGAGCGATAGCACACGGTACGTGTTGTAAGCAGAAGGAACTATTAGATGAGGAAATGCCTTTTTCTCATTTTGTGGTCAACTGACAATTACCGTGTCGTAAAATTGTAAATGTTATGACCTTATAAACACAGACGGAGTGTAATTAGAATATGAGGATGACTAAACTCTGGCAGTAATTACAAGGGTGTCAATGTATTGGAAAACCTGCATGGGAAAAATGTGTGTAATCTCCAGCGAGCACGAGGAAACAGTAGCAGTGGGGAGGAAGAGGAGGGGAACGTGGCCCACCACCACCACCACCACCACCACAGTGCCCTTGTTCCTTTAATTACTTCCCTCTGCTTCACAGCTTCACTGCATAACAATTATCCTGCATGTTCATTTGAAAGGAGCAGACCCTCTCTTCTCATATCGTACAGTAATGGACAGGCTTTGGTGTCAGCAACATCACTTGATGTACAGAGAACACTAGTGGGAGCCATTAAATTTGACTGGAGCTAATACAGCTGTCTTTTACCTCTTTTTGATTTTTTATTATTTCTTTTTTTTTTTTTTTTTTTAGGTTCCCTCTGCACCATAAACAATAAACAATAAAGTGCTGAAGTTGCTTGCAGCATTGCATTCCAGATGTGAAGATTTTTTCCTTCCTTTTTCCCCCCTTTTTAGGAAAAGGAAGGAAACGAGATAACAAATTGCAGAGTGATGTAATAATTCACCAATCCAACTGGTGTCCTACAACTGGTAGAATTACTTATGCGTCGCTGGAATGTGAGATTCTTCATCTTTTAGCAATTTGTCTATGGATTGGGTGCGGGTGCTCACGATTCGTGTGCATGGAGAGGACACGCACGTGCATGCATGTACACACACGTGTACACCAGGAAGGGGGCTAGGCCTTTTGCAGTCTATTGGAGACTAATTCAAGCAGATGTCTGTTTAATTGATTGAAACAAATTACCTCAACATTGATCCCTGGCCTGGTGTAGGGACTGATCGGTTTCATGGATGCTCTGTGTGTGTGTGTGTGTGTGTCAGGGCAGGGTGACGCTCTTCGGTTCTGACCCCCTCACACAAAATGTACGGCTTAATCGCTAAATGATGAATCGGAATTTGGTTTCTGATTGTGCTGTGTGTGTTTCCTTAATCAATCCTCCGTTTGCCTTTGAACTAATGCACCATCATTCTCGAACTGAAATGCTGCGGCAATTAACTAATTGACTTTTAAGGCCCATAATTATGAGTAATTCATTAGGTTTGTGAAGCCATTTATTATCGGGGCTTTATCTTTTTTTCCTTAGTCAGTTGTCATTTGTCTTTTTTTTTTCGGTCTGAGAGCAATTTGTCTGAGACATGAACTGAAAAGCACATGTTCCGTCCCTAATAAACCCACAGTGTATTTTAACACACCTCTGTAATTACTTAGTGCATGAGCAGTTTGCCCGTGTAAACTCTGAAACTACACATTTACCTTGGCTTCAGCCCGGCAAACAAATAAAAGCTGCTTCACCAGCAGAAGAGAAAATACATTATATGCATGTAATGTGTACATATTAGAAAAAAAAAGAACATAAACAGCAGGATAAATCAATACTGCAGCCAGCACTGCTGCTGATCATAGTATATAATGTATTTGTTCTACAGCAACTGGCCAAGTGCTTGTGTTTTTATATACACATTTAATTTACATTTGCCCACTACATGTGGCAGCATCTGTGTGTGTATTTTTTATGTGAGTGGCCATTGTTTGAGAAATGACTTTGGGTGGGTTCAGATGTACATTCCTCCTGAGATTCACTTTAGAGACATAAACATAGAAGGGGATATAATAGGCTGCGTCTGTGTCCTTGTATCAGGGCGAGACGACACATACATTACTACCTCACTGCATCTGTTTCAACTTCCATTACTCTTTACCCCTATTATATTCTGCGGAATGCTGCCGAAGCACACTTACTATAAACATGATTAAAAGAGAGAAAAAATAAAAATAAAAAATCCCGGCAATAAACTCTGACACTTAATATAAAAAGCGTCACTTTACAGTCCCGTTCCTTGTTCCGGCACACACACCTTATCGCTCTCTCTCCTTTCACACGCATAGAGCACAGGTATGCAGTGCATGGACACAAGTTGAAAAACATTTAAAAAGGGGCCCTAAAGGGTTAAATAGTTCATCTTCAGCTATTTCTTCAATTAACTTATCCATGAAGAAGATTCAACGCACATCGCGTAAAGATTTTAGGTAACTTTGACTTCACTACATCCCAGAGGCCAATAGTTTGGTTACTTTCCAGAATGTGATCTGATTAAACATAATACAGTATAATTACTGGATTTTATTGATCCCTGGCACAAAATTCCCCAGCTCTCCAGCAGCATGTAAAGGAACTGTAATTATAACCATTAGATTCAAAACACACGACTGTCAAAGCCAAACACGCTACACAACACGCTCCATCATTACCAGCTGCAACAAAAAAGTGACGCATCAACGATTGTAATACATCAAGATACATCACATTCATTAAAACAGGCTATTATATAAATAGTCATTTTACTTTTGGGACTTCAAATTATTATTTTTGAGCTTTTACTTTTGCACATTTACATACAGTAAGTAACATGTTGTAACAGAGTATTTCTACACTGTGACAATGATACTTGTACTTAATTCATCTGAGTACTTCTTTCCCCAGTGGATACATGATACAGGCGCTGGCCTGGACCTGCACAGTGTGTACAGTGTGTAAGGAAAAGTGCTTTAGTATTACCAAGACACAATTGCAGCAAAGTTGCGCCTCCTCTTCTTTATGGGATTTAATGAGTGGTGGAGCAAGCAGAAGTAATAAGGTGAAAACATATGATTAAGGGTGTCGGTACATCAAAAGCATGTGCATAAGATTTAGTTCTGAGCCTAAACAGAGTTTAACGCATTTGAAGCTGGAAGTTTGGGGAAGATCAAATTTAAATTTGTGCATAAGCTCAATGAGGTTGATTGAATACTGTCCTTTATCACTAGCTGACAGAATGTGGTGAATCAGACATTAATTTACATACACGTACAGTCAGCTGTACTGTAAATTTTGCCTTAAATTCCACATCGACAGAGGCAGATTTCATTGGTTGTAACAGTCAATGTTCCACATGAATGATCTATATGTAACTACTGCTAATCCCTCACTGGGCCTGTGGATTACTAGCTTTGCCTCGGCGGTCAGCCGGCAAGTCAGCCGGCTTTACCAGCCGGCTACCCAGCCAGCCAGCCGAGGAGAGCAAGGAGAGTGGGTCAGGGTACCACGGAGAAAAAGCCGGAGGTCTTGGGCTGTGTGTGTGTGTGTGTGTGCGCATGGAAGCCTGTCTAGCGCGGAGCGAGGCAAAACGGTGCCGTTGGTTTACTTTTAGTGGGGCCCCCCAGTCGCCCCGGCTTTGGCTGTCTCAGCACGATGCCGCAGTCAGCATTGTTGCATATTTAATGTCCTGATGAGAGCTTCCACCTGCTGACACAGGCAAAGTGACAGAACAATACCCGCCCAGCCCCACTCGCACCACCCCCCAACACACACACCAGCTCTGAACACCATCATCAATCCAGTCTCCCTCTCCCTCTTTCCCTCTTTCGCCTCGCCTCATCTCACACGCTCTCTTGCCACAACTCCCTCCGCTCCGATCCCACTTCAGTCTACAGTGCTCTCTCGTTTCCCTTTTGTCACCCCCCCCCCCCCATCGACAGCACTGTGCCCTTCTATCTTTGAATTCTCCCACAGTACAATGACCTTTCCCTCTGGTTCTTACAAATCACAGCAATAAATCCTTTCAACATAAACACACACACGCACACACATCATATGCTTGTACTTGATCACAAATTTTTGTTTTAGATTGCTGGTGGTGGTGGTGGGCTGCTTTATGAAAACGTTCCCAGCTGATGTGTGTTTCAAGCATTTTCAGGTCCAGCTTATCTTTAATGGCCTCTTCTTTTTTGGCTGTTAAGATTAGAACTGCTTCTCATTTTGATGGTTAATTAGCTTTGAAACTGTCTGGCTGTGTGTATTGTGAAGTTAAACAATTATTCTTGCCACAAAGCGCCTCGTCTCGTTTGTGGTCCCCTGTTAAATTACTATTATTATTTTTTTTTCTCGTGAAATAAGATTGGCAGGAACTGTAATCCAACTGCGGGTGCCTGTCAGCTCAGCAGCTCCCACACAGGCAGAGCGCCCCGGGGTGTAGACCTGATCAGGACCAAATTACCGCACTAAAACTGGCCCAAAAAACACCTAAACAGGGACAGATAAGCCCAAACTAGGTCACATACAGTATTTATACACAAAGTAGGCCAAAATGCATACACTAAAACCAGACATGATTGTTATACCTGCTCCCAAAACCACACCCGGATTAGCCATTGCTCCAGCACACACTTACATCCTATACACGCTTAATTAGGGCGAAAGAATTATCACACTAGAGTCTGGGGGGGGAAAAAGGTGACACCTATGCTTTCTGCTGCCTCAGCAGGCCGAGACAGATGTCATTTAGCCTGACGTGGGTTCGACTCGAAACCATCGTCGCAAGGTATTTCTCAGTCTTGCTTCCCGTTTTTCCTGTCACTTTCCCCCCTTTGAGCCATCAAGTAAGTGCCGTGAGACACAAGCCGTCTGAAGACACACACGGCTGTGAGGTTGGGTGACATCCAGAGTGAGGGAACACTCAGGTGGAGATCCAATTAAGAACGGAAATAAGTGGTAGAAATAATTGTATTTCTGACTATGTGCGCAAAAGTGATGCAATCAAAAAAAATAAAATTAATTTAAATTACTGCAAATACGAAGCCGACTAACTAGGCCAACAAGTTGAGCCCACATCCAGACTGTGTGACTACAGCCAGCCGTCTGAGCCCGGTAATCTGTTAGAGAGTCCTGCAGCCAGTCTCTGCTTCTTCCTCTCTCTGACTGTCCTCTCGAACCATGCTATCCATTAGCAACCATTTAATCACTGCGCCATTTACTGGAAACTGCTGTCTGTCTGTGGTGTGTGTGTGTGTGTAGTGTGTGTTTTGTGGGATAAGCAAATCACACTATCCAATTCAGAGGCCTGATAACTGAAGCAAAAAAAAAAAAGAAAAAAGAGCAGTACTAAGAAAGCAAAAGGTATTCATGGATTCATTACTGTTAGAGTGCAGAAAATACATCCAGGTTTCCACCAAAATAAATCCCAAAGATCAGAGTGAAAGAGATATCCGAAAATCTATTGCTGGCTACCGGAAACTGCTGACTGGAGTTGCAGCTGCATCCACCGTTTTCTACTGTATGCATCTCTCTGCAGCAGCAAGCTGAGTGGGCAACTGGGCCACGTCAGGCCGGAAAAGTGCACACACACACAGAGTACACAGTATACATGAAGGGTGCATATAGGATACCTGGGAGTATTACGTGAAAATAAAACACACAACACCTTCTTACGTAAGTTTCCACTTGGTAGATTCAGTTTCCAGATTTAGGTAAGTTTCATGCAGATGCAGTGCTGTAATGTTTTCCAACCTGGGATACATACTTCTTTACATTCCATAGTTGCTCTTGTCCATATGGGCATACAAAGAAGTATGTCCCCCAAGCAGGCCACTGTCCTTGGTGGCGCATCAGGCCCCCTCCCCCCCCCCCCCCCCCCCCCCACCACCACCGCCGTCTATCCTGCTCCACCTCAGCTTTACCTCCTCCTCCCCTCAGTGACAAAAAAATAAATAAAAAAAACAAACAAACAGAAAAAAAAAAAAACCCCACCTCAAATAATTCCTGCACAGAACTTTTGTCGCTGCTTTAAAAATGTTTTGATATGTGGCACAGTACAACACCAAAGCTGGTACCATTAAAAAGAAACTAACTTTTGGGATTTGAGTAGTCTGTCACAGCACATCACAAAATAACTAAATATAACACAGGCACCTTTAATTGTAAGCTCTTCCGCAAAACTCCCACAACAGCACAAAAAAACACAAAAAACAACACAAAAAACTTGCACTTGTAAAAGTCATATGTCACTCACAACATTCAAATCACCAGCTTCTTCTAAAAAAAAAAAAAAAAGCTGCACCACTACAGCAGAAGTGCACTATCTGGAGACCATGTGGCCACTGCTTTGACATAATGCACATCATGGAGCAGTTTCTCACTCACACACACACACACACACACACACACACACACGATTCACCTTGAGCGTCACACTTAGAGGTTCAGCTGCAGCGGTGGGGTGGGGGGTGGGGGGTGGGATGAAGGGAAATGAGGGAGATGTTGCACTTACCTAGAGGCAGATGTTGGCTTCCCCCCCACCCCCCAACACACACACACACACACACACACACACACACACACACACACACACACACTCCCCCTCTCTCTCCCCCTCATCCTCCTCCTCCCTCGCTTCTGCTCGGCCGATGCACCAAAGAGAGAAGCAATAAAGCAAGAGGAGACAAGAAAAGGAGACTGGGAAGAAGAAGTGCTTCGCTCTCTCTTCTCTCAGTCGGTGTCCCAGGTGCTGCCTCTGCAGTCTCTCTCCCCCTCTCTCTCTCTCTCTCTCTCTCTCTCTGTGTTTAGCCACACACACTCTTACTCTCTCCAACATCCTCACTCTAATCATCTCTCTCCCTCTCCTCTCCTTAATCTCTCCTTCTTCCTCACACTGAAAACTTTTAGTCCAGCGCACAGCCGCTCGTCCCACCGGTCCTCTGCCACTGAGAGCAATTTCTCTTTTTTCTCTCTCCCCACTCCTCTGTGCCATTCATCTCTTTCCCTCTCTCTCTCTCTCTCCCTCTCTCATACACACACACACACACACACGCTGTCTCATGCAGTCTATAGGCTACCATGCAGTCTCCCCTTGACTGCCCACTCCCCTCTATATAGCATGTGCTCTCTTTTTCTTTTTTTTTTACCCTCCACACTACACACTCCCTCCCCCTCAAACCCTTCTTTGAGTTAAACTACAGTAGCATTACAGTTCCACGTTGAGCAGACAGGTTGAACGGCATGTGTGGCATGACACTGGGGCAGGTTTGAGGGGAAAAGCAGCCAGAGCCGACTGAAGCAATGTCACTGCATGTTCAGCGTGTCCGTCTGCAAATGTATGTCAGCGAGTGTGAACGTCTTCAGTTGCCCTTGTTACTTGATTGAACCCCATTCACCTGAGACCCCCCCCCCCTCCCCCCACACTCCCTCCTATTACCCTCATTCCTTGGTCCACAAGCAAACCCCCTCCCATCGCCACCACCAATACACACACCTATACAACCACTCCTCCCCCTCACAGTCTTCTCAGAGATCAATACCAATTTATAGGCAAATGCACAAAGGCTGAGTCGTGCTTTTAATGAATTGAACCATTGCTAACGTCAGGCATCTAATGAAGGCTTTGAGAGCAGCGTTAAGAAAACCTATGGCGGGAGCAGCAGGAGGCATATAAGGGTTATCGAGAATGTGTGTGTCTTTGTGCGGTTGTGTGTTCAACGATGGGCAAACAGCTGTTGCTGCGTCGCAATTTTGCAACTGGGCCTCTCGTTTTAAGGCCAATTGTGATGCGGAGGATAAACTGAGAATCATGACTAGTATGTTGAAAAAAATAAAATGGAAGGAAGTGAGTGCAAGACTTGCACCCCAGCATGCATTGGTCTCGAGAGGATGGCCAAAACTGTAACAATCTTCCCCTAACGTATGGCTGTTAACCTTTCACCTCGCATGACAACGAGTGGAAAGATCCTTCATGAAATTCCACGGAAGGTTTGGAATAAGGTTTGTTGCACACAATTATTTTCTGGTGTACAGTGGACACAAGATGCACTTTACTGTACGATCATGGCTACACCATGAAGTGGAAAATGGATGTCTTGTACGTAAAAGCTATATTTTTCCACTTGTGTTTGTGCGTATCCACTTACGTCCACCGCACAGGTGCTGCATATTGCTTTTCCATGCTACATAATTTGACTCTTGTGTCTTCTCCTGCACTTTGAACACAGAAATTGCCTGAGTGTATGAACTGCATCTGCAAAAACCTACAGCATGTGAATATTTCATCCTTTGTAGCCCCCTTGATGGCCCCTTTGTGTGTTCCTACCACTGTGTAACCAGTGCCATGGGGGCTGCGCACATCAGCCCTGCCCACCCAGTAATTAAACTAAAAGTCTCTTCCATAAATCACACTCGTCCTCTCCTCTTTCGTCTCTCTCGTTCCTCCTCTCTTTTATCTCCGAGCAATAGAATGAAGGTTTTGTAAATCACCAGCCGGGGCTGGTTAAATGAGGGGGCTTAGCGCACATGCACACTTGTGATCACACAGACACACTTCAGCACAGCACCAGACATAAGACACATTATGAAGAGTTAAGCTGCCTTTCCACTCTGGCCTCTACACCACCACCACCACCACGATATTCCATGCAGGAATTACAATTCCCCAGGGAGAAATAGCCAACTGCTGTAGATGGCAAGATAAGAGCAGTGTGTAATATACATCAGCACTGCACTGTGATACTTAGCTTCACCGGAAACCGATGGAATTTGCCAACACCTGGCACGACTTCCCGTAATCCTTAAAACAGAGCGTAGTATTGAAAGACATTTTTCATCCCAATAAACCAGTCACGAGCTGATAACAATATAAATCCTATTTTAAAGTGCTTTCCTTTCTGTGTGGACCCAACACTCACAGTAGTTAAGTTAACACCATATAAAGCCAAGTTTCACACCCACTGGGCGACTGCTTGCTAGACAGAAAAATAGATAGATTCTCTTCAAACAGCTGCATGTCTACTATAACAGCCACAACCATGCAAGCCGCCTCCAGCGGGGCCTGCCTGGGACACCCGACACCTTGCCACCTCCAGCTATTTACTGTGAAGCCTGTCAAGGCTCCGGATGCTTGACAGACAGCTGACCACCGCTGATCTCCCTGGTATCTGCTAAGTGGGTAAAATTAGCCTGAACAGCAAGAGAGAGAGAGTAAGGAGTCAGAGATATGGGTGCATATGCACGACACTTTTAGAACCTTGCTTCCACTTTAAACCTCTCCCTCCCTCTCTCTCTCTCTCCATCTCTCTGGAGAGTGACGTGTGTGTCCCATCTATAGATAGAGCTGAGGCCCCGTTGGGATGGCTGCAGCGACACTGAGCTTAACACCAGGCCACATTAGAACATACTCATGTGGTATTTGTACTGATAAACCACACCTGTCCTGCAGGCAAATATAGTGCACTGAGCAGGACTGCACGGATTCGTCTGTAGTTCTAAACCGTGTTCTGCCGCTGCCATATGGAAAGATTTTACTTTTTGCTGCTTGCACGCTGCCTCAAAGGCAATGGAAGATTCACGACACAACAAAAAGTGCTGTGGTGCAACAGAATGTGTGCTCAAATATTTCGCCCGAAGGTTGAAAGAATGAGAAAAATGTGTCTTAAACTATGTAGGAAACGGACAACTTAAAATTCTTTGACAACTTCAAGCCGCGTGAATCCATTCATCATCAAAGACATTACATTGTTTCCCGTGAGCTACTTGACCTTTTCCTAAATACTACTGATTGAATATCAGTATGGCCGAAGTAGTTGATTACGCCACACAGAAACCCTTGACCTTTTAACCTCGTGTGAATGTGTGGAGATGGTTCTTCGCCAGTATGTGAATCAAACGCTGTAGTTACAACACCTTCTCTGCTACACCTATTCTAACAAGAAGTGGAGTGATAAATAAATAAGGCGACTCTTTCCAGCCTGTTTTCCAGAAGGAGGGGAAAAAATATGTGAATGTGGCTGCGATGAAGCACCCTGACACACACACACACATTTCACAAATACATGCAGTGAGTAAGCGCAGGCAGAAAAACACTTATTTTGAGAATACCTAAACACACAGAGACACTTTCACACCTACCGTAGTAAAGGTGATCCAGATAGGGATGGTGGCCCATGCAGAGTGAGGCGGTTGCTGCAGGCGGAATCTCTCCTCCCTGGGAGCTGAATCAGCGATGGAGAGTTTAAGGATGCGGAGAGGAAAAGAGGAGGAGGAAGAGGAGAGGAGGACTGAAAAGAGTGGAGAGAAAAGAAGAGGGTCACAGGACTTGCCTTTCCTCTCTCTCTCTCTCTCTTGCTGGTTAGGATGAGAAAGGAGGAGGAGAAAAACAGGCAACCAGGAAAGAAAAAAAACACAGGACCAAGTGCAGGTAAAAAAAAAAAAAGAGCAAAAATAGTGGCCATTGAAAAAAGCTTAGATGTTTGTGTTAGAGGATTCAATTTGAAGTGACGACTGGGCAATGAAATGGCCAGTGAGCAGCTGCGCACCACACCAGGCCATGTAAAGTTAGAAGGAAGACAGCTGATCGGGCTGCCCGAGAAGGAGATACAGCGAGATCGCGAGTGCTGACAGAGCTGAAGGACAAATCGGGAAGAGGGATGCAGGGAGGGAGGGGTTGAGAGAATGAAAGAGTGAGTGAAAAGAGCCAGTGGCTGAGGGAAAAAAAAAAAAAATACGTTGATTGAAAAATCAAATGAAATGAATGGGATGAAGGAAGAACAGAGGAAGAAAAGGAAGAGAATGAAACATATAAGGTGAAAAAATAAGGTCATGTGAAAAAGCCAAAAGGGAAAGCAAAGAACAAGAAGTGATGGAATCAAGGAAGGTAAAAGTGAGAGGAAAGATAAAGCGTAGTGGCAAGTTAAGAAGCAACGTAGAAAATGTGGATGAATTAAAGGTGAGGAAAAGAAAAAAAATGAAGAAGAGCCTATAACAACAAGCAGTAGAAGGCAGTTTTAAGTAAAATCATTCATTTCTTACTCTTTCCTGTTTTTCATGTCCTTTTGCCCCCATATTCCTCTTTTCTGATATGTGGTCCAGCAGGCGGTGAAAACAAGTCCTCCCAAATAAAAAGATGAAAGAAACACTAGAAAAATCTGTTAGCGTCAAAAAAAAAAAAAAAAAAAAAAAAAAAAAGGCAAAGCAGGATAAAAGGTCAACAGACACCGCTCACAGGCAGCGTTTGTACATTTTGTTTTTTCAATTTGAGTGTCAAAAATGGATGAAAGCAAGTCAGAAAGAGAACACCGTGAGGGGGGGACCGAGCAAGAGGTTCAGCGTGATCAGAGGAAACCCCCACCATCCCAGGGTTTTTATATCAAGGTAAGAAGCAGACACACACACCCCTTCAGCAGCCCACCCGCACAGCCAGGCTCCACGGCCTTATTTAGTGAAGCATGGCAAAAAATAGCCTCCCAAATGCTGATGGGGGGGGGGGGGGGGGGGTGTCTGGGTTGAAGTGGGTGGGTTGGAAAGTGGGAGGGACAGGGCGGGGAAGACTTGGAGGTGAGAGAGAGGGTTGTCAAAGGAGACGGGGGGGGGGGGGGGGGGGGGGGGGGTGATGTAGTCGCTTTTAATTACTCTCTCGAGCGGCTGAATAGTCTGATTTCTCATTTCTTCTGCTGTCACTTCTCGCTGTGTCACATTACTGTCAATTTGCAGCGATCAGCCACAACAGTAACACCACCTGGTGGTTTCACTGTCGCCGTGGTCAGGGGTCAGCATTGGTACTTTGGCTGGTCGGCCGCTTCGCGGCCTCGGTTCTGACACTTGTCAGATCGTGGTCAGCGTTTAAATTTGCTGCCCCGTGTCCACCAGGTGGTATTAATGCTTTCAGATACAACAACAGTCCTAAACTAGTGGCCTGTGTGCCAAAAACTAACAAGGCCAGCTGTGGATCAGTGGGTTAGGCACTCGTGCATGGACAACAGGGTCGGAGGTTCGGCTCGGAGTTCCACTTGTCCACATGGTGAAGTCTGTCTGGACAACAAAGCCCAAACCCCAAGTGCCTTATATGCAGCAGTTTCTCCAAGCGGATCCATAAACAATATCAAAGAAGAGAAATACAAATATATTTATACGAATATTTTTAAGATGAATACTTTGGAGAGGTTGGCTTCTCGAGCATGAGCGACGTGTAGAGAAAAGTTTAGTGACCGGTAGATAGCACACTATGCAGGCATTCTGGTTAAAAAAAAACTAAGCTGATGGCACAATAGCTAAACAAAATCAGGAAGAAGAGAATGTGACATGTGTCAGTGAGAAAAATGCAATTTAACAGGACGGTTGGTTGCATTGGCTTCACTGGCAGTAGACAAAAGAATGTGCATTAATAAAACAGTTCACCCACCAAATAGATAGGGGACATTTTTTTGCATGTGCTTTAACAAAACTGAACCATCTTTGTCTCAAATTCTATTTCCTGCAAAGGTTAACAACTTCTGGCTAATACAGTATCCATTATTCTTGCCAAGTTATTCCTGTCTTACTGTGTCACACAAGCCCCAGACGAGCTCGTTGAAACGCAGGGTTGACTGCTTTTCAAATAGCACCTTTTCTGCATGTGGCATTACATTTTTCAGTCAGCGCTGGATTACAACCATGAAAACTTAGCTGTTTGGGTTTAGACTAAAAAAAAAAAAAAAAAAACCATGGTTAGCTTCACATCTTTTTTATTTGAGTTTTTGCTCTAGATTATGTTTGTTTCCTTAATGCACGTGGCTTGGTTTTTTAATATCAAGTAAATACACCTTCTCCATGGTTTTGCTCTTTGCAGTTGGGAAGCTTGGATACTGGCCCAGTAGTTAAAGCCTGCTTAAGCCTGAGCACCCTGTGCTCACCCTGTCGCTGCCCTCTGCCGAATCTCTCTACGGTATTTTTAACCCTGCCAAAAAAAAAAAAAAGTGAGAGAGAGAATCAAGGCCTTTCTCTACCAAGAACCTGCTCACACACACACACACACTCCTCATGCTGCCTGTTGGGGTCCTAATGCCCTGCCTCAATCCTTAGCACACTGGGTGACAATGTGTTGGTGGTTTGAATGTATAGAAAGCCCGATGGAGAGAAGGGGTTCGGCATATACACAGGCAGAACAAGAGCTGTTTACTCTGCGTGCGTGCGTGTGTGTGTGTGTGTGTGTGTGTGTGTGTGCGCGCTGGTAAAATCTCGGCTAAGGTGAATGTTTCTGTGCAGGAAGCAGCAAAAAAGACACAGCAAGATGGAAAGAGAAAGGATGCAGGAATTGAGAGGACAAGAGGAAGGGAGGAGGAATGGGCAAAGAAAGGATATTGATTTCCACCTTAAAGAGGCAATCTCCGCTTCTCAGGAGCATGTGTCTGCGCCTGTGTGTGTCTGTGTGTGTGTGTGTGTGTGTGTGTGTGTATGATTTGTCCTGGGATCACAGCCGAGTTGAGAGACACTGGTGCGGTTTTTTTAGACATGTGTGATCAGACACACACACACACACACACACACACACACACACACACAGATATTGTTTTAAATGTTAATGATGTTGAAGTGAGAAACAGAATTTCTGTGTTGGCACCTACAGATGTGTCCCGCTGTTCCAATAAGTCCTATTACTCCTAATGTTTTTTACCTACATATTTCATTTAGTCATTGAAAACTTTCCTTTCAGCTGATGTTTTCTGTGCATTTAGGAAAGATTTACATTACTTTCAGATCAAATCTCACGCACCAATCAGTGATGAATGTTTAAGATTAAATTAAGACATCTTCAAAAGAACATCGGTACATCGATTATCACACACCGCACAGGTCACCATTCTATCTCAGGGCCAACACCGAGAGACATACACAACCACAGACAACCGTTCACACCAATTTAGAGGCCAATTAACCTGACATGCAAGTCTTAGACTGTGGGAGGACACTGGAGTACTCGGAGGAAACCCACACACTGGGAGAACATGCAAATTCCCCGAAGGAATTAAGGCTGTAGCTGGCAAGCGATTCAAACTGTGGACCTTTCCTTTCCATTTCCAAGTCCATTTTACGGGCCTATAAAATGCTTTTTCTCGGCATTAGAATATTTAAAAGCTTTTCACATTGGTTTACATCAACAGCTTAGTGACAAATCATCTGAAATGAGCTGTAATAAATCAAAGTAGTAACAGGAGCTGAATTATCTTACAGCTTGTTACCCTCTCAAACGCCCGAGCTAATGGGAGCAAAGCCTCGGTTTGGTATTTAACATGTGCATCAGTGCAACTCCGTCTCCTGAAAATGACGTTCCTATGCAACTAAACTACAAACAGTATGACGCTTTGTAGGCAGCTGACCCCAATCTATCACTAACCTCAACTACATGCTATATTACGTATTAACATTAGCGATTTCCATGAATTGTCCGTATATCCCCATTTTGTCAAAGACGTATCTATAACGTTGTTTTGTAGAGACAGGGTTGATCAGTGAGGCAGTAATTGAGCAAATGATTTGACAACGATGAAGGTTAAAAGCACGGACGAATACTCAATCGTGTCAGATGCATGTTCAATAAAAAGAAATGCAAAGTGCAATACATGTGCGCAAAAACTAATAAACATCTTAAGAAAATCTCTTCTTTTGTACCAGCTTCAGCTGTAATTTGCAAGGCAAAGGGTCCGTACTGCAAAGTATTTGCCTTTTTGATTGGAGTCAGCGTGAAAGACTGTTGAGTCAGATTACATCTTTAATTTCTGAACGCGCAAACGCTCCGTGACTGAAGCGCTTCCCTTCCGTGTTTGTGTGTTTTGCATGAGTGTGTGTACGTAAGCGTCGCTCCTGCATGTCTGCCCGCCTCTTCCCAGCACCTGCAGTGCTGCATGTTTGCAAGTCCCACTGTGTTGCCACAGGCTACTTTACAGTCTGTACACTCATCTGATCTGGCTTTGCAAGCAGACAGAATAATAAGGTTGTGTTGTAGGACAAAAAAACAATAAGCTTCTTCAAACGCTGTCTCTGCATGATGGGGCAGTCCCATTGGAGACAAACTGCAACCACCAAGACCAAACACCAAAGTATTTACTCGTTTTTTCCCCTCTACTGTTTCCAGCTTCTTCCACCCCACACCCCACCCCCCCAATCCCCTCCCTGTGATGCAGTTAAAGTTCCTGGGGGACCATTACTTTAGCTGGCGTGTGAAATGGCCTAGGAGATTAATGCTTTTTCTGCATTACCTGGTGGCAGGGGAAAAGCAATGGATACAGTGTACAGACCCCGCAGACACTTTTTAATCTGGGAGAGGGAGTTCTGTGATCCAAGCCAGCGGCAGGGCTGAAAAAAGTAAATGTGAAACGAGAGAGGGTAGGGGCCACAAAACAAAGATGCAACAAAAAGACAGAATGAGGGAGGGGTGACGGAGTGAGATGTGTGACGCCATTTTTAATTAGCGCCACCTGAGAGAAAAGTTAAATATATGACTTTCTGTAATACTTTACCATAGGAGAGGGTTTCAATCTAATGAAAACACAGGCTTCGATTTGGCTTCAACACTAATTGTGCTCGAGTGCCTGGACCAGCTGCCTGCGCCTGTGCACCTCATGAATAAGGGGACCACACTGTAGATGAGGGGGCCACTACCCATAAACAACAATTACCTCAGAGTCTGTGTCCACACCGAGAAGCCTGAGCCAGAGGAAGCAGATGCTCTTAGAGGTCAATGACCGACTCAATTGGTTAAGTAGCGAGATGCAAATGAAATACAAAGCAGACTCACAGATCCACCTCACGTTGCCTTTTGTAGCCACGCTGGAGCAATCAAAGAGACGTGACCTTGGGTATTTTAAGGATTAAGTTAAATTAAAGTTGTTCCTTGAAGGAAAACACAAACACGATGTCCCTTTAGCTTTGGACAGACAAAGGTGGCGGCCAGAGCATCAGCATCAGCGAATGGGCCCTTTAACTTTGGCTTATGACATAGTTTCAACATTTTTATTGAAATGGAACATATTTTTATTTTGGTTTGACTAGTTTGATGAGTCATTATGTGGAGTAAACATCAACATTGTCTTTATAACACAAGAACATTTGGCCTTTGAAAGTCAGTCTCGACTATCCTCTGTCTACTACAAACATGATGGGGCTCATGCAAGAAGGCTTTTACTGTATATTCTTCACATTTCTCTGTGAGGGTTCCAACAAGTCCTACAACCTAAGCACAAATGTACATCATTTAAAGGACCATTTGTTGAAAATCTGCAACCCAAGACAAGAGGTCCCTGATAAAATTGCAACAGAAATCCGAAGTTCTGGTTCCTCATGGCTCCCTTTAGACAACCAAGCAGTAGTATAAAGGAACTTGAAATCACATCGCCTCCGCTTCCTATCATTTTAGCACACTAAATAAAAGTGAAGTAATGTAGTGACTTTAATGTGTATATTGTTTTGTATTAGCAATTAATAGGCCACTATATTACTGTTTTCCAATTTGGATTCTATTGTTGATCTTTTTGTACTGTAGATAAAAGCAATAGGTGGGACAGTAAATAGAAAAGAAAAAAAAAAAAAACAGCACCCTGATGTCATTTGTTCATTACTGTATTATCTGTAATGGGGAATTAAGAGCATGGGAAGCTTTACAACATGAGTCATAACTGCAATAAAGAAAATACAAAAACATTTAAGAGAAAATTAAAACCCCAGAGGAGGAAGGGGGTGAAACAGAGAGCAGAGAGAACACTGCCTATTAGCTCTAAACCCAGTTAATCATCCAGATGATGATTCTTTTGTTTTAAATTTGCTGTTTCAACAGCTTCTGTCAGATATAAAGATCAATTCCAGTTGTAGAACTAAGTCAATTTTGTCAAGTACTGTACTTGAATACAACTGTGGGGAAATTAAGTATTTCTGATTAAATTTTACTTCGTGGACACTGATAATATTGGAGAGATGCAGACTACTCATCTAAGATTAGGCTGTGGGATCCACACATGGACGTGTTCTACACAAAGCGCATTAAAGAAAAACCTTTTAGGATTTAATATACGGATGTGTATTAATATTTTAAGTTCTTCTCAGAGAATAAAAGAAATGGCAGACATTTGCTTTAGTTTGCCATAAATTACAGCCACGTGACCTGGGTGCAGATCAATAAAAAGTATTAGATTTGCACAGATCTGTATTGGATCAGATGAAATTCTGGATAATGGGGCTGGATACAAAGTCAGGGGGATCACCAAAATGATCCTGATTGGAACATGGACATCTCTATCAAATTTCATTTCCATTCAGTTTTAGCTAAGAGATGTGAATCTGCCGGTGGTGGCGAAAGAAAAGTCAAAGACAAGTTATTAGGATAAACTGTCTGAGAGTGGAGAATATACAATTTCATTACAATTCACGAAGCAATTGTTGAGATGTCTCAGTCAGGACCAAAGTATTGCACTGACAGATTCATTTTGGTCACTTGTAGAGTCATGCTGCTGGCCACAAAGATCCATCTTGACCAGCAACCACATTCAATTGCTGCTTCCTATCAAAAGCACAAGAACAAATAATTCAATAGTGTAATATGTGTATTCATTTTTAAAGCATTACATTTCATACTGTGCATCAAGTGGAGAATTCAAAAATTCACACAGTGCAGCTAATAATATACAGTCTCACTCCACATCGCCTCCTTCCTCCCATTTACAAATAACACGTCCATTTCCTCCAGATGACACCACTTACAAGGACGTTAAAAGTGGATCAAATGCAGCTCGAGTAGTTAAAATGCACCATTCAGAATCATTAATAAGCTTCTTTCTGCCCTGTTGCAATGTTCTCCTGCTGTATGATTTAGCGGCAGCAGGATTTGGCCAATCTCTGAGGCGCAGCCTGAGTTATGGGCCACAGACAGCTCCAGTGTAGTGTGTCAGCTGCAAATCGATGAACACATCTAAATATAAACTTGTCTCATGTAACGCTGACAAAATCATCCCTCTTTTATTTTTCAATGATCAGATGGTGGCGTTTGTGTGTATGTGTTTGTGCGTGTGGTAAACTATTTAGGCAAAAATTTATGTTCGTGATCTGTTTGTACTGCCGAGTTTTGACTGGGCCATCAGTTACAGATAAAAATAAAGGGAATTTCCCTCCCTACACACACACACACACACACACACACACACACACTAGAAACATAGTTCGACTAGTTGAGGGTGTAAGGGGAGAGTAAATAACACGGGAGGAAAGATCCATGGCATTGGTCAGGATCGGGTTTTTTGTGCCTACATGAACTTATTTCCTGGGCTGAGAATAGCATTGACTTGCCCTTTGTTTCCCACAGATATATAACTGTCTGAGTGCCAAGGTCATGTGACAGTTTAACATTCTGTCTCTCTTCTTCCTCTCAGCTGGACCAATCCTCATTTGAGCTCATATACAGTGTCGCTTTACAGCAAGACAACAGCCGATAAAAACAAAGTTAAATCAGGGGGAGTTTTCATTATTGTTACCGTGACTTGTCTCGCCACTCTTCTGCTCCATGCTAATGCATCGTTGGCTAGTGGGCCGGAGGAGGGCCAGAGGAGAGAGGTGGGGATGGAGGGGGGGGGGGAGGAGGGGGGGGGTGTTTGGCCGAGCCCTCAAAGGGGACTTGGGGAACAAGCTGGTGACACATTGATGGATCTGACTCCTGCTTCGCATAATCATTCTCCTGGCCACTCGAGGAGAGAGAGGGGAAGGAAGAGAGACAGAGGTGTGGAGGTAAAGACAAAGAAACAGCGAGAACTGAGAAGTATAAGAGCAAAAGGGGAGAATTAGAGAATGGAACCTGCAAAGACAGATACTTAGAATGCCAAGAGGTGGATTATTGGAAGGAAGGGATGGGAGCAAAGAGAGCTGAGCAATGCAACGGATGGGGAAATGGGAAGAGGGATGAAGTGGTGAGGGTGAAGACTGCAAGAGAGGATGGAGTCGGGGAGTGAGAGGGGAGGTGGCGTTGTAGAGGAGGGGCTGAGGGAAGTGAGCATGTTGAAGGCTGGGAGAGATCAGAGCTGCAGCTGTGGCTCGTGATAGCGGCGCGTGTGTTAACACGCTACCTCGCTCCCCTTGTACATCTGCTCGTTCATTCGCCCTCGCTTAGAGCCGGGCGCCACCAGGTGATCATTTTCTCTGTGAATTAGGACTCCCGGCAGAGTACAGTCCATTAGGGCGGATCGCTGTGTATCAGTGTCTCATGCAACCAATTGAGCGTGAGAGAGCGAGCACACTCAAGTGGCGGCTGTCGCCAAGAGCCAGCGCAGCATTGTACAAATGTGACACTTGTTTCATCATGTTTTGTTGCCTCAGTACAATGGTAGTTGGACATTCTGTTTACGAACTTTGCACCTCAGTTTGTGTTATTAGTCTTATGCACATATTCACAAAATGCTTTTTAACAATTTCTTTTTATGGAATGACACCCTAATTTCTCGTTTATGTGCCGGCACCAGCTGTTACGCTCTCCGCAATTCTGCAGCACTAAGGCATTTTTATCTCGTCTTCAGCTGCTCCAAAATACTCTTAAAAGTGAGGAAAACAAATCAGGCTCCATCTTAAGGAGAAGTTTAACACTTGGCGAGATTGTTACTATAGGTCGTTATGCTTTACTTGCTCCTTTTCTCGGGAAACTGCAAAAGTGCACTTCTGGTTTAAGTCCCATTCACGTCTTGATTGACTAAAGCAAATCCTCACTCCCATTCACAGTGTCAGGGTTACCAATGGGTCTTGCATACAAGCCATACATCACACCTACATCCTATTGCTTTGGCGGTGCCATATCTTCCAAAAGAATGTTGTGATGTGCCGTCCTGTGTTAACATGTCATATCGATTTACATGTAGTTATGTGGCAGAAGCTTTTATCCAACATGAGAGTGAAGTAGAAAGCAAGCAAAAGTCTAAGTGAACGAGAAGACATTAAAACAAAGTGTTATCGGAGGATTCATGAACTCTACGGGCAAGATAGGCTGCTGAGTGTGCAATGTTTGGTAGCTCGTTCCACCATCACGAGACCACAGACGGAAGAGGTTTGCTTGGGATCTTTGTGATGTGTGATGGAGGCACCACCGGATGCTGTTCATTTGCAGAGCGGAGCAGACCAGGATGGGGGCGTTTAGGTAAGATGGTGCCAGAGCTTTGAATCTAAAGTAGGCAGCCACCGAAATTCCGAGTAGCTCTGAACATTAGTGTGACACGTCGCTTTGGGCAGATGTCAAAAAATAAATAAATACATAAATTAAAAAAATGTAAAAAAAGAGATCGGCTGCTCTGTTGCTACTGGTAGCACTGCAGTAAAGACAATTTATCCCCAGTGCCTGGATGGTAAGTCGCCACTTATATAGCGCTTTTATCCAAAGGTCTTTACAATGCTGATTCCCATTCAGACGAGAACGGCGGTGGCTGCCATGCAAAGTGCTCACCTGACCCACCGGGAGCAACTTGGGGTTCAGTGTCTTGCCCGAGGACACTTCGACACATAGCTGGGACCGGGGATCTAACCACTGACCCTGTGCGGACTGCCTTACGAACTGAGCTACAGCCGCCCCAAATGAACAGGTGGATGGCTTGTCCCCCGTGATATTGAAACCACCAGCGTTGATGTTGTGGATGATTGATGTGTATCCTTGCTCACAGTCCAATTATTAACCAGATTTTTTTTGTCACCTTTCATTTTAGCATAAAGCAAAGTAAACAAAGAGAGAAATAAGTGTGTTTGAACTAAACCGCAGGATTAGCGTGATGACATTTGGGCAGAAGAATCAAAACTCAATAATAGCCACATCTATTGAGATCTATTGTCTTCGTGATGAGGACGTTTTATTGTTAACCAAAAACCGGACGTTCACTGCAGTTCGGTTGAGTTCCATCTAATACAAACCCTAAAACAAATGAAAGAAATTGTAATCTAAAGGTGCAGGTCACTGTGACCTCTGTCTGTCCCATAAAAACACCTGCAAGCTAATCCATTTAATGTGGTCCACATGTATGTAAAGTTCACCGTCTCAGGTTAATAGAGGCAAACAACTGGAACGTGTGAATTCAACTACTGTAAGGTTTACGCATCTTACGTGGATTATAAAATACACAACAACTGTCCTTGTTAAATTGCAGCGACGCAACAGGTGGTTTGTCTGCTGTTGTGGTAAAAGTTAACTCGTTGCAAGATGGTGACTGTTTTTTCTATTTTTAGAAAAGAAATTAAACAAAACCCATGCTCATTGTTTTTCCATTTAGTTTCTCTTGTCTGTACATATTGTAAATTCATTAGTTAATGGTTTCGGTCAGTATATTGTTGATGGGACTTAAGTGCAGTCCGCTGTGGACTGAGTTTGTGGTGCCTCACTTAAGATAAAGTGCTGTTGACAAAAGTGTGTCCTTTAATTCAAATGTGGTTAATAAAACAGAGGGAGAATCAGTGTAAGACTAATTACACACACGTGCGTGTTGGTGTGGGAAATCGAGAGAGAGAGAGATACGAAGAAAGAGAAATGAATAAAAATAGAGCGCTAATCCAGTGATAAATCTGTGTGTATTTTGGTGCTGGCAGCTCTGATTTATCACAAACACTTTATTCAAGGTCCTGAAATTAGTAAGTGGCTCCACAAGCTGGAAACCCCCAACTTCAGAGATGGTGACAAACTGGGTGTCTGCAGCTGTGTGTGGATGCGTGTGTTACATAAACATTTTTCTCTACGTGCATATATTTAATCAAGGGCTCAGCTGGATAATGTGGAAGTCAGCATCTGTGTATTGGGTGTGTGTGTGTGTGTGTGTGTGTGTGTGTGTGTGTGTGTGTGTGTGTCTATACAGTATTAAGTGCCTTTCTCCAGCTTTAACTCCTCCCTCTCTCTTGTGCTTCCTCACGCTTTCTATATTTCTTTGTATCTACAAAATGTGCCTTTTATTACAACTTGGCAAACTAGGTTCCAGTGTTTTACAATGATTCCAGGAAAATGTGAATAATACTCTAAACTAATTTGAGTTGTCTAAGGTGTCATTGTTAACACTGGACATTCACTTAGTTGCTGTACTGAAGTTCTTCAAGAACAAGATCAAATCATACTTTATTGTCCCCCTGGAAAATTACATCTATCGCCTGCCTGAGCCACAGCTGCCCTCACCTTAAAATAACTCAATTACATCAAATTACAAGTTTCAAATAAATTAAACTACCAAAAAGTACAGAATTAAAGCAAATGAAAGTACATTCTGCCACTTTATTAGGAACATCCGTTCAATGTTCAATCAACCTGCCTGGTGGGCTCATATGAGTGTTTCATAAACTGCCAATCTATAGGGATTTCCACACACACACACACACACACACACACACACACACACACACGCTTCTGGGGTTTAGAGAAAATGGTGTGAAAAAGAGGAAATATCTAGTGAGCAGCAGTTCTCTGCGTGAAAATGCCTCCCTGATGCTAGAGGTCAGAGAACGGCCAGACTGGTTTGCACTGACGAACAACCAACAGTAACTCAAATAACCACTTGTTGCAATTGAGGTATGCTGAAGAGCACCTTCAGAGCAAGGGCACAGATTGAACTTTGAACCTGATGACAGCAACAGAGCACCACACTGGGTGCAACTCCTGTTAGCTAAGAACAGGAAAGGAAGTCAACAATTTGCAAGGGTTCACTAAAAACTGGAAACTTGAAGACTGGAAAAATATTGCCTGCTCCATTTAGTCTTGATTTCTGCCCGACATTCAGATGGTAGGGTAAGACTTTGGTGTGAACAACATGAAAGCATGGATCCATGCCGCTTTGTATCAATGGTTCAGGCTGCTGCTAGTGCTAGCTAGACCTTCACACTCACCAAATCACAATTTAATGCACCACGTTTGGGATGTGGTGGGATGGAAGGTTCAAATCTGCAGCAACTGCATAAAGTACAAGTAAAAGTACGCAGACCAAAAGAGGGTCTCACCCAGGATTAGCAACGTGTACCCAATAAAGTGGCTGCTCAGTGTACAAGTCGGCTGACAAAACTGTTCGTCTTGCTTCTTGTGGTTCTAGTTTGGGGAGTACATGCGTTTAATGCTTTGAAACATCCATTAGCCTTCGGTGCATTGTATGTCTCTGCTTCTAGCTGTAAACCATCAATTTCTCATCAGCAGGTCAGGTGATATCACCTAGAGAAGCTCCAGAGGAGCAGCTTGACATATTTGAATATACCTAGGGCAGGCAGACAGAGGTTGTGTGTCATTATAATACGTGTGCTCCCCAAACTAGAAAGATAGCCAGCAAACTGGAAACTGGAGAAGTCATTTAAGTGATTGGTATTGCAAACATTCCCAACATTATATCAGAAAGTGTTCTCCATGATAGATTCATGTGATCTTTTCTGGAAACTGACGAATCAGCATGTGAGTGGTCAAGCAAAATGGAAAAGGAATCACAGAAGAGGCGTGTTGTGCTTCTTGTCCTATACCATTAATTTTATTATTCCTCATTAAAAACACACACAAAAAAAAAAAGCCACCCAGTAAATAGCCCATCTATAATATTACACTAATAGTAGCCTTTTTTTTATTTTTTTTTCTGCCGTCTTGGCTAAAAAAAGCTCACATTCGATTAATTTTAGTGACACCAGAGAACATAAACACATTTAGATTCATTGAAGGCCACAGAATTAGATTGCTCAAAACAGCTCTATTTAGAGCTGCTGATACAGGAGGAAATCTCCCATACAATAACTTACATGTCCATGACTTTATGTTTGCAGCTCTTGATTTTATTTTATTTTTTTTTAGCAATAGCTCAGTGTCAGCATAAAACTACGAGGAACTAAAAAGGACAAAATTATTATTTCATGGCCCAGACTAAGTGAACCAAACACTGAACTGCCACCTTGTGTTTAAAACATCTGTGTAGTGAGTTCTGAAATGCAAAATAACGTTTTTCACTCGGCACTTTTAGACAATTAGAAGGTGCAGCAATTATGGCGTTAAGGTGATTTAACAATTTCTCTTGTTGGCACGTTTAGCTGAATCTGGGCCTCAGTGTTTTCTGCTTTCACAGCTGGAGATAGATGTGTTGGACAAACAAGGAATGCCTCCTATCTCTGATCGACTGTGAGGGCCCGGCTTGAACGGAAGGCACTGGAGTGACTAATGGACAACAGAGGAGAGAAGTGATGAGCAGCAGTAGAAGGATGGTACAGAGCGAGAAGGGTATAGTGAGGTACAGCGGGACGAGTGGTGCAGGTACGTTAAAGAGCAGAATATGGGGGTTGGGGAGTGGAATAAGTCCAGATATCAGAGGTTGCAGATCTGTGCCGAGATGGATTGGTGCAGGCTGGACTCAGGTGAAACTGCTATCAGTTCTACTGGAGGCCTGAGAGAGAAGAAAAAAAGCAAAAGAAGGCGGACGATTGGCAAGACAATGAAAGTAGAGGGAAGAAGAGTAGAGGAGGGTTAGAGGACAAGGAGAGATGGGTGGGTATAATCCAGGGTGATGAAAGGGAGGCTGAAATTGGAGGGAATGAAAAGATGAGATAGTAGCGAGGACGGGAGGGTGAACGGGAAAAATAGGATATAGGATATGAGAAAGGAAAAAGTGTATGATGGGGGAGGTTTGAGAAAGTAAAGACCTGCTAGCGAGTGAGTCTCTGCAGATCCTCCATTGCTCTCTCTCTCTCTCTCTCTCTCTCGTTCACTTGTTCAGTATGATTTATGAGCACAAAGCGCCAAAACACTCTCAGCCACTGTCTTCCACAGCACTGTTGATGATGTGGGTATTTATACACACACCCACACACAGAAACACACTGCCATATTCCGCTTTTCTGCATGCAGCGCAAGTGTGTCTGTGTGTGTAGCTGTGTGTTTGTCTAGTGATGCATCATAGATTTCTCCTGACTTAACCCAATTTCTTTGTCCTCAAAATGCTGCCCAATGACTTTGACAACTTCAGCCTTTGCAGAAGGTACTGCAGAAGCAGCAACACACACACACACACACACACACACACACACACACACACACACAGGATTACTGTGAATGTTCAGTATTTATCCCGAGGCCCTAATGGTTTTGGCTTGCTACTGGACAGCCTTAAACTCACGGGCTTAGCAGTAGGACAGTATCAGCGGAGGAGGAAAACAACATTCATTAACAACCTTTGACCTGTACATAGACTCTCTATCTACCTAGGGGCACACAAAGTCCTCTTTTCCTGTATACTCTGTCTTGTGAGCAGTGTGCCCAGGAGACAAAGAGAATGGAGAAAAGAACAGATGGAAAAGAAATGAGGAAAAAAAAGTCACTTCTTGGGACTTTTGAACAGTTTTGTCACAATCTTCTCTTGCAGTGATATATCATGTAATTTCATTGTAAGAGCCAGTATGAATCAAAAGTAGGTAAACAGAAATCACACACACACACAATACTGTTCTTTACATCCCTAATAGTAAATAAGTAAATGGCCACTTATAAAGCAATGGTTCTTCTCATTCACTCATTCACACACCGATGGCAGTGGCTGTGGCCATGCGAGCTGCTCACTGGCCCAACGGGAGCAACACTTTTTTTTTTTTTTTTTTAAAATATATATCCTCCTTATACAGAAGGTAAAATGTCCTTAATATCTGCTTCGTCTCTCCCATACGTTTCTTTTATTATAGACAACCTTACAAGAACCAGTTGAATGGGGGAAGACACAAGGGGACAACGACTTCCCGGTGGTTCCAGAAAACAGGTTCTTTTTATGTTTAGCCATATGGTTAAAGTTTGAATTTATAAGTTACAGAAGTAGAATGTGTCAAAGTTTCACTTCTGAAAAAGCAGCCGCGGCGTTTCCTTAAGCTCATACAGCTCCGTATTGTTATTTGATAGTACGTTTAGGTTTGTACCACAAACCAACAGCCCAATTTTCCTTGTACATCGGAAGCAATTTGTACTGAGCATCATTCATTTTACACTGTAATCTCCATCTATTCCATCCATTAGCAATACCCGCTTATCCTTGAGGCCCTCGAGGATCTACATGCAATTTAGAGTCACCAATTACCTAAACCTGCATGTCTGTGGAATGTATTGTATTTGGAAACATGGGCTTAAAGTTAACTTTCTAGCTTTCCTCTGTGACACCGACAGCCCCGACCAGAAGAATTATTCTCTTTTCAGGTTGCGGTCACATCTCGTTATCGTGGATGCAATCGCAGGAATGCTTTGAAGGACTTGGTTCATTCTCAAGGAATAAGCTATGATTTTGGTGCTCAGAGGTCAAGGTCACTGTGACCTCGTGTCTGTCTCATTCTCTACAATGCTCTACATAAGGAACGCTTGGAGGGAATCTTATCATGTCTGGACACATAGGCACGTAACCGCAACTTGAGTGGTTGGCAGAGGCTCACAATCGTGAGGCTGCAATTCCAGTTTTTAATTAACTGCATCACACAGTTTTCATTAGTGGACGAAGTTTGAGCAAAGTTAGTTACTCTATGAGGCTCAAGCAATAAAATGAAACCCTTGAGTATTTTCTTTGTTGAGAATGAACATACACACTTTGCTTTAGCATATTTTGCCCAGAGATGAAGAAACCATAGCTGAAACTAGATGAAACTTAACTACAAGTTGTTTCTGTATTTCAAGAAACTTGTGGTAAGTTAATTAAGCACAATTTATTTAGCAATGTGCTCTGTGAAAGCGCGACATAAACTAAAATGTCTAAGGTCATAAAAAAGATTATTAAACAGAGTCTACAAGGAGCCACAGGGCTGAGCCATAGGTTGGGAAAAATACACAGCAGCTCTTAGTTAAAGATACCCTGTGGAGTTAAGAAAATACATACAAGACCCATGTCATTTTTTAAGAGGCCTGGTATTAGCAGGGTTTATCTTTTAAATTAAATAAAGCCTAAACCCTCTGTGGATTTGTAGCTATGTCAGCTTCGCTATTGCATTAAAGGATTAAAATAAATATTGTTTTGCATCGGTTGAACTAAAACAAAGCTACAGCAAAATTAGAAGCTATCTGGCACCATTCCAGAGTGAATTACACCAACATCATAACAAAAAAAATGCAAAAACGTCATTATGCATCTCATCCCTTCAACCAAAATCGGACAGATGTAATTTTACTTACATTTATATGATTTACAACAACAACAACAGTGACGCCAAGTTAAGTAAAGTCAACCTATTAAGATAAAAAATGTTCATGCTCCGTGCTTCCATTGGAGCATCATTTCGCAGCTCTGCAGAGGAGACATTGCTGAGCTTTTGAAAGGAAAGCCATGGAACATTTGAGGTGGTAAAGTTAGGATCAGCAGCATTTGGCAGCTTGAAGGATCTGGATATATGGGTGTAATAAAGGCTGTACAAGTTAGAGTGCACCTGCACTGTACAAAAATCCCCCGAGATGCAAGGGAGCTTTATGGCCTTCAGTTTGGTATAATGGTTTTAAAGGTCAAGGGTCAGACTTTGCAGAGATGGTACTGAAGAAAAGGTGAACAACCTGATTTTTATCTTGTTGTCCTCCTGGCCGTTTGAGTTTTTTTTTTCACCGGAAAAAGGCCTGATCAAAATGGCTGAAGCACACAGAAGATTTTAGTCCAGACAAGTTGGAAATCTGTGTTTGGATAATTAGTGTTGTTGGTAACACTAATAATGCAGCCTTGAAGATTAACTCAGTGAACGGCCTCTAATCACAATTGATGTTTGAATATGCAACCTGGATCAGCTCATTTATCTGTGCTCCAGGCTGTTAATTTTTCAAAAAATTATTTACAAAATTAACAAAACATCCAAGACACATATCTACAGTAGGTGACGTGTTTCATTCCAAAACGTGGTGGAAATGCTTTTAAATATGTTCCCCAAAGTTTTCTTTGGGCATCTTCAAACCCAACTTTCTTCAATGAAATCAAAGTCTGGTTTGTTTCCCCCCCCCCAACAATCACAGTCAAAAGAGAGTTTGCAGACTTTTTTTATGAGTGTTGCAAACTCAAATTGCTTACATCATGGCAGCTATCTAAGGAACTGCAATGTGTAAGGCATTTGGCACAATAACCATGCAGGAGCAAGAACATCATGGAGCAGTCTTTAGTCAAGTCTTTCTGTGCTTTCAATGATGTGCTGCACTTTGGCTGATCGCAAACATAATCAGCACCGTTCTAAACAATTGAGAACTGTGTAATTGTTCCATGTTGCAGAGCAACATTTTTGTTCTTCAATATCGAAACAAAAGACCATTTTCATGTGACCTGCATTTTGTTTTCATTTCTAAAACATCATTGTTTTTTGTTTTTTTGTTGTTGTGTTAAAGATGACCACACCAAGCAACAAACTGACGCAGCTTGCACTGACTCGGGTCCCAGCAAATTAACTACAGCTTTGAAATTGCCATCAACCACCACATTTGCAGCACAGATCTAGCAGATGGCCCATTGACCGTCTTACTGGACAGGCACTAAAGAGAATCTGAATCAAAAATGTTTATAAATTAACAAAAATCAATATTTCCAGATAGGATAAACAGTATTATCCTTTTCTTTTTAATACATTAGTTTGTATGTACAATACACTTAAAACTTCACAAAGTAGCCCTGTAAAAAGTCACCATTTGTTCCCAATGTGTTGAAATAAATAAAACTTGACTATGTGGCTCCACTACTAGTTAAAAAAATCCTGCTAAAGCTCACAACATTAAGATTTCGACTATTTCATATATACAGAAAACCTGGATAACTAGTGTTACCAGTGATAACCAACATTGCTGAGCTGACAGAAAGATTAGCACCTGCTGAGAGCGTATAGGTGGGTGCAAAAATATCACAGGGATGGTTTCTTAATAAAACACAATGTGTCAGTAAAGATTACCACTTTAAATGTCTAACCTCTATGTGACCTCTCTATTACCTTGTGACAAATTCACTTTATATAAACCTTGACTTGTGATTGCGTGGAGTATTACAGTATTCAGGAGCAGAACAGGCCTGCTGCAGTCATTTGTGAAGTTAATTACTTGCAATGACCTGCAGACAGTCACACCAGGTGTCTTGACTGATCATGTTGGAATTGGAATACAATGTCATCTAGTCACCCTTCACCACCATCTCCCCCCCCCACTTCCCTTTCTGTAGCTCGCTCTCTCTTTTCCACTCCCTCATCTCTCGCCCCTCTGTGTCTTTAGTCGGTGCTGAAATGTGATGCTGTCAGCCGCTGTAAGCAGAGCTCTGTCAGGCTTGTAACAGCCGTATGGTGGCTATTTTAGCGTGGACGATTGTGCCTGTCACATCTTATGGCGAGCGCGGTGCTGATCTGCGGTGGCAGGTGGACGAGGAGGAAGACTGCTACTCTTGCCTCCCGTCCGACTGCACAGGGACACTGCTGGTTTATAGCTTCAGAGACCACACACACACACACACACACACACACACACACACACACACATTTGACTGCACATGTAAATACTCCTGCAAAGCACACCTGCATACTCCAATGCATTCATAGCCACCTACAAATACTAAACACAATAACATCTGCACAAAATATGCACCACAGTGCACATATTAATAAGACATAGAAACATACAGACTAACAAGTGCACTCACAAGCAGACCTACATGTTCTCTCACACAAATACACAGAGTGCAGAGCAGAACTGCAGTAAGGTCACTATGTTGCCATTACTTACACAGCTGAACACTGACTTCTCT